>NC_136967.1:44803585-44876085 GCF_032717465.1 Coenobita brevimanus
ATAAGAAGTTCGGCTATAGATCAGTGTGATTAGGAGAGCTAGTGAGTTATCACATGTCTTAATCCCTAGACACGGGCATTATTTCAGCTAACCATCTTAGCTCAGTATATATGACCTGTTCTACCGCTTCAAGGAAAATCTAAGCAGCTAAAAATAATTAATATGCAGTCAAGATATTCAAACATTTAAGAAATATCAGAACAGTTTAAACTCATATTCATACTCAAAACCAGATGAAGACGATTGGTGGAGTCTAAGGAATAATGGAAATCATATGTTTTATGATGAAGTAGCTTACATGATGTTTCCCCTACATAACTACATAACCGTCGGTCTCTCTCTCTCTCTCTCTCTCTCTCTCTCTCCACACACACACACACCACTGTTCATCTGTATTCTCTCCTTGCATCTCTTCCCCATTATGAGTGAAACGAGGCACCAGCCTCGCCCCATCCTCCCACCCACTCTGCAATGCAACTGTTAACTAGTAATCTGTCTTTCTTGTATACGACTTTGTATGTTGAAATGTCCCAGCATGTCTTTTCCAATGCACGGTGCCCCATTATTTCAAACACAGTGTGTCCAGGCATCTCAATGGAATGGATATTTGTGTGTTTACGTTTCTTTGGAAGGAACTGACAGAGTTTTGATTTATGACGGTCACATACAAATCAGTCCTAGTCATTCTAAGAACGAGATTTCAATTCCCATCTCCTGATGTATAGCTGTTGTTGCTGTTGTGTAACCCTGGTCTGACTGGCCAAGCAGAGCCATGAAGCACAGTCAAGCAATCGCCTCTGCATGGCTGTGCCATGCAGTGATGGGGTGAAACTAGGATATCTGGCCTTGAGCTGCATTTAGTCTCGCTACGCCACTAGCTTTATAGGCAGCAGTTTGTTTAGTACAACAGTTGCCCTTGTACCAATATTTTCATATCATATAATTTATTTTAACACAAGTATGCATACTCGTCAAGAGTGAGAGCAGTGGAAATGAGTTACTTGAGAGGAGCATGTGGAGTGACGTGGAGGGACAGGTTGACGAATGAAGAAGTGAAGGAATGCTGTGGGGTGGATGTGGATGTGGTTGAGAAGATTAGGAGAAATACACTGTGATGGTTTGGACATGTGAAGAGAATGAAAAATGAAAGACTGACTAAGAGGGTGTATGTAGGTGAGGTGGAGGGAGGGAGAGGGAGAGGTAGACCGAGGATGAGGTGGAGGGATGGAGTTGAGAGGTATTGTCATAAAAGACTTTGTAGTTCCTTTGTGGTTACTTGTAGTTGAGTTATATATATATATTAGACTTGTGGTGGAGCGGTTGTTATATTTGAGTAGCTTGTAGTAGATAATCTTCTTTCCCATTTGTCATGTAGTGACAGGAGAGGTAAAGAATAGTATGGGACTATTTTTATTTGTCTTGGAAATATTAACAAGTCTCTCACTCACGAGTGAGTTGAGCAGAGTCCCTGTCTCCCTGTCTCGCTCTCTCAGTCTCTCTCTCAAGTTGCTAAGCCCTTTCTCCTTCTGACCTGCCTGTTCTAAGGCCTGTCTCCTTCTGAGCTCTCTTTCCTAAATTCTGGTGTAGCAGGGGTTGTATCACGTGTGTTCCTTGTGAGTGGAAAGTTCTAGAAGCCTGTGTGTGAGTATGTGTGTATGTGTGTGTATGGTCACTAAGGCTTTGTTCACTGGTGGATTGCTGACAACTAACTGCATCATCTCCTTACTGGCCACTGTCGTCAGCTTTCCTCAGTGTAATTTGCAAGCTCATTTCCCATTCCCAGGCTCGCATAGAGCTGTCTATCTATCTATTTATCTATCTATCTATTATGATTTGTAACTACAATATGGAGTCCCAGTACACTGCACGGTCACGCGAAAATGGCGTACCATCGACAGTTAATAGTCCTAACATATTAATACATATTATATACACATTATAATGAACTTATAAGTTAATTAAGTGAAATACAAAATATTGTAAAAGTAACATAATTGTATGAATATTGTATACATATAATATTTATAGTAAATAGTGATTATTCAGTAATATTACATTTTAAACAAGTTGTATACATATTTGAATAAATGCATTAAAGTAAATTATTGAACTGTAATACAGTATGTACTTGGGTTATTGTAGTGAAATGCATACATGCAAGAAAAAAAAAGTTTAAAATTAAGATTATGGTAAGAGTTATTAATATTTCATTTAAAGATAATGGTACTGGTATGCCATACATGGGTCATTCTTCTTTGTATTTTTTTTATGTATATATAATTAATACTATATACAAAATATATACACTTCATTCAGGGGGGTTAACTTTGATGTTAACTCTCCCCCCACTAAATAATGACTCCAAATTAGCAATTCTTGCATGCATTCTGTGCATTGCGAACAGCAGTACTGCAACTACAATGCAGACGATTATAAAGACAGTAGGTGCTGGGCTATACACATAATATGGGTTGAACATACTCAAACTCAAATCTTCCCAGGGCTTCATTGTTTCATTGATCAGCTGCATAGTTTCAAACTTAGGTGAAGTCAGCTTAATACTTGTGCTCATGTTTAAGTTCATATCAGGCAGTGGGTGGAAATTTTTGTGTGTATGATTGAGAATGGCGTAGTGATTGATGGTGGATAAAGTACACATGGCTGGTGTAAATACTGCACAGTAGTCTGGTGCTATGTATAATCCTGATGCTGATGTATGAGATGGTGGTATTTCTGGACAGACTATGTAAACTGATGTGTTATGAGGGAAATAAAAAAAACTGTGAGTGTCCAATGCGCTGATGGTGTACAAGTTTATCTGGAGCAAAAGTGAAGTTGCAATGATGATGAATATTGTCATTTCTGATGATAGCCATTTCATATGGACTGTATCAGTAGGCTGAAACATGAAAATGTACGCAGGACAAAGATGAACAGCATGTAAGGATGTGTGGCACTTTCGTTCAATCGTTGATTCACTTGCGAAAGTGACAGTGTTCCGTCTCTTGGAGCCCATGATGAGTTCGGTGTCTGTGTTGATGTTGATGATGACCAAAGTGTTGTTATTTTTATAGGGGAAGGGGTGTATTTGGTATACTGTGAACAGGTCTTCAGTGATGAATGGTACATGAACTACCACTGATGTTGGTGTTAGTGTTGCTTCTAAATACGGGTAATATTGCATAAATTCCCTACTGCGGAACAACGGCTTCAATTTATGTTTATGTATGCCTTGACTAACTACCTGACATAGCTCATGAACAGGGAGTAAGTCAATTGTGATCTTGCCATCACCAGCATTCGAAATTCCTTGCATAAGTGCCCTGAAACGATCTCTAGTGTTCTCTAATTGTAGTAGAATCGTGTCAATATGTTCTGTGATGATGAAGAAGTGTTGGAAAAGTGTAACGTTTCCCTCCAATTCATTTATTTTATCTACACTCTCGAGAGCTATGTTTTCTGCTTGTTTCAGATTTTTCACAATTGTCTTCATTGCTGAGTTCTGTCATGTGATGGATTTATCTTGGTATGTTAGTACCTGAGCTATCTTATTAAATTTGTTGTTTATTTCTTTAAGGTCATCCTCTGTAGCCAATCCAAAGATGTTCCCAAGAACTGCGCCACCCAGGTCGAACAAACCGCGCTTTTGGCGAGTACGTGTGATGTTGTTCCTGTCGCTCAGTACCTCCGTTCCATAAGATGGGAGATCTTGGATCATGACGAGCATAGTTGACTTCGCCTGTTCTAGTTTCCATTTCGCTACCTTTACCATTTCATTCACTTCCTTGGTGTTATGTGCTTGTGAAACATAATTTCCTATCATGAAGTCCAGAGTTCGCATCGGCGTCGTAAGTCTGTCTAGATAAGTAGGTAATTCATACAAGTAATCTAGACTTATTTCAGTACTCATGACGTCCTTAACGATTGTAGTCGTGGCCGTTGGAGCTATGAGGCATCCTTGTCGTACTATATGTTTGGGGTCTAAGTGCGCATATCCTCTTGCTATGTAGAGGAGAATCCATAGCATAAGTCCCTTCATCGTAACCTACCGAAACAAAAAAAAAATCTATTAATTTCCTATAATGCTGTGGTCGATGATAGTGATGATGTGCGTTACGGTTGATTGTTATTTCATTTATAGAAGGAGTTTAAATCGATATTTAAATCTCGTAAATGATGTACTGTAGATTTCATTGGAACAATTGCACCTATGTTCGATTGTTTGGTATATGACCTTAATTTCTCTTCGTAATCATTGTTGTGTTCTTGCTTGGTTTCTTGAGGTACGTTCGCCTGTTCGGTTGTATCCGAGGCTGAATAATTATGGGATAATTCCCTTGAAACTCGTTTTAAATGGTCAATATGAACTTGTTTCTCCTCGCCACTTGAAAGTGACTTAATTAAAACTTTGTTTGCTTTTATGTTAATTACTCTGTATGGGCCCTCAAATTTTGGGGATAATTTATTGTCTCTCGTATGAATGACACCGTAAACAATGTCTCCTAAGCTGATAGGTGAATCTTTTGCCTTCTTGTTAAATGCCTCCGTCATTTCTTCCTTGGACATCGTTAATTGTTTTTTGACTCTTTTGTGAATGTCCTGGAATTCACGTAAACGGAGTTTAGAGTAATCATCGTAATTGTATATAGGCATGCTGTCACCTTCTAGGAGCTCATATGGTAATTTTTTATCTGTGCCATATATAATGAAATGTGGTGTGTCACCGATGGATTTATTTATAGACCCATTAATTGAGACCTCTACTCTGGGAATCCAATCATCCCAGCTTGCATAATTTTCACTGAGAATGTGTCGTAGCACATCTAATACCTTTTTATTTTGTCTCTCTACCAACCCATTCGATGCTGGGCGATAGGCCAAAACGTTAACCTTTTTTATGTTGTATTGTTTACATATTTCTTGTAAGATCTCAGAATTAAATTCTCCTCCATTATCACTTAATAATACCCTTGGGGTAGTAAAGCGACATATTACATTATCTGTTAGTGCCTTTGCTACTGTCTCTGCTGTCTTATCTTTAATTGGAGCTAAAATGACATAACGGGAAAAATGATCCGTTGCTACGAATAAGTATAGGTTATTATTGTATGATAATGGCATCTTGAGTAAATCAACAGCGACAACGTCCCATGGTTGATGTGGTACAGGGTAATTACCCATCGGTGCAGGTGTGATTGGGTATCCTTTGTGTTTCGCACATGATTCGCATCTGTCTATATGATTGTTTATATCTTTTCGTAATGAAGGCCAGAAATATAATAGCTGGGCTTGGTTGAATGTCTTATCCTTTCCAGGATGTCCTGCATGTGGGCTGTCGTGTATCAATCGTAATACTTGGGGTATCATGTCATTAGGTACTACCAACTGGTTAGTATTTCTTTGGCGTTTTGGTTGTTTAGAGTTAATTTTGTATAATGTATTATTGACCATTGTGAATTGTTCAAGTGGGACATGCAGTTTGGGTAATTGTATGTCATCTCCACTTTCTAACTTGTATATTACTTTAGACCATATTGGGTCAAGTCTTTGTGCCTTTGCGATATCCTCGTGGTTTGGGATATTTCCTTTGAGATCTAACGCCGCGACCTGAATTGTGTTCGGGTTCCTAGATAATGCGTCAGCTACTATGTTCATTTTACCTTGTATATAACGAATATGTACATTGTAGTTTTCAACTGTACATTTCCATCTTGCTCTCCTCCCAGAAAGGAGTTTTTCTTTAAACATACCCACCAGTGGTTTATGGTCGGTGAATAAGTGGATTTCGTAACCATATACCAAATCTCGAAACTTTTGTAATGCAAAAACCACTGCAAGTGCCTCTAAGTCTGAAGTGCAATAATTTTTCTCTGCACCTCTTGTTTGTCTGCTGGCAAATGCAATTGGTTGATTCTTTCCTCTTTTATCTTCCTGCATCAGTACATCCCTTAATCCTTTAACTGATGCGTCTGTACAAATAAGAAATGATTTTGTGTAATCCGGATATGCTAAACAAGGTGCATTTGTTAGTTTAATTTTTAGAGTGTTAAATGCCCTTTTTTGTTCTTCTTCCCATTGGAATACAGCATCTTTTTTGAGTAGTTGGAATAGAGGAAAGGCTATATGAGAGAACCGTGGTACGAATGACCTATAGTACCCAGCCAGACCTAAAAATTGTCTAACTTCGTCAGTCGTAGTGGGTTCAGGAAAATCTCTCACTGCCTGTATTTTGTCATCGGTGGTGTGAATACCATCAGAACTTAATTTGTGGCCTAAGAAATTTATTTCCTTAAAGCAAAATTTGCATTTAGAAAGTTTAATTTTTAATCCAGCATCACTAAGCTTTTGTAAGAGTAAGTCTAATTTCCTGAGATGATCCTTAATATTCTTCGTTGCGATTATAATATCGTCAAGATAAACAAATATTCCTTGTCCTAAAATTCCGGACAATACGTAATTCATAAGACGCTGGAATGTGCCTGGGGCTGTCCTCAGTCCCATTGGCATTCTTGTATATTGATAATGGCCTCTGTTTGTTGAAAAGGCAGTGAATTTACGTGGCTCCTTAGATACCGGAATCTGATAGTAGCCGTTTAGGAGATCGATGGTCGAGAATATATTATTCTCAGGATCAATATTCTGTAGAACATCGCTTAGTAATGGCATGGGAAATCTGTCTGGGATTGTGTGATTATTTAGTTTACGGTAATCTACTACCGCACGCATTTCTCCATTTCGTTTGGGCACGAAGAATAAGGGGGCATTCCACGGGGAGACTGAAGGCTCAATAATTCCAAGTTTTAACATTTCATCGACATACTGATTTGCAAGTGTACGTTGGGAGTGTGGTATGCGGTAAGCTGGTACGAAAATTGGTGGTATTTCTGGGTGCACATTAATCATGTGATTAATCAAGTTAGTACACCCTAATTGTTCTCCGGGCAATGCTACGGTGTCCCTGTGTGTTTCCAGCAGGGTTAACAAATCATTTTCTTCATCAAATTCACCTGAGTGAATGAAATTCTCATTTATTCTTTCTCTATCCGTAGATTTTATCTCACTTGTTACTCCAGCTATAACTATTTCCTTCACAGGGGTGGGACATTTTTCAATAGTAACTATGCAAGTTCCCTTTTTCAACTGAACTTCCACATTTCATGTGATTAATATGAATATCTGAGTTTGCCCTTCGTCGTTCGTATGACATAATGCGTTTTCTACTGACAATCCCTTTACTTTACATAATTCTTCTAAGAAGAGAACAGTACTATTCCGTAATTTGCTCTTTATGGTAACCTTCATGTATGAATTAGGTGGTAAAACTAAATCATTAGTGAGATGGGCTGGAAAAATTGATAAATCAGTACTGTTATCTGGGTCACTAATTCTGGAGGATGGGGTTGGTGGTGGGAGTGGATCTATACACTCATCTGTTTGTGTATGTTTGTTTAAGCCTTTAATATTACCAATTCTTTTTGGCTCTCTTCTACCAATCGGTGAGGGCTCCAAAGTTATTTCCTCTATGAATTCATTATCAAAGTCTATTCCATTCATTTGTGGGAGTATAGTTATGTTCTCAGCTCTCATGGATCTTAAGCCCAGTAACATATGAGCTTTAATTGCTAAGTATTCAACGATATAGAAAAATGCAGAGAATGGTCTTGCAGTTTCTGTGAAACTGAGATTTAATCTTATCATACCCTTCACTGTAATCTCTTGTCCATCTACTGTGTATAAATCTAAATCAGCTTCATCCAGAAAAGTTACTTTCTTTTTATTTTTAAGAATTCTATTTAGTTCTTCATGTGTTATTAAGTTCACTGGAGAGCCTATATCTAAAAATAAGGAAACGTTTTGATCCTCACATACAGCTGGTATCAAGATACACTCATTTCCCAACATGCCACCTATGTGAAGTTTAGCCTTGTTTTTCTTTACGTTTGTTCGTTTTTTGTCATGACTTGGTCTTCCCCCGATTTGAACATAGACACAATTTTTTCTACTGTTTTGCAATCACTGGTCCAGTGCCCTTGGTATCTATGATGCCTACAGTAAGGACCAAATCCTTGTGTCTTTTGTTTGTCCTCTTTTGCCTTGATAAAGCATTCATACCTTGTGTGTCCTGGTTTTGCATAATAATGACATAGAATGGACCTATCCCTTGACTGTGACCTACAAGGTGATTTCCCATAAGAAGTGTTGTTTATGGCGCGAGACCTGCTCGGGCTACGCAAAAACTTATGAAACTGCCTGTAGGAAGGCGTCTGTGAACGAGGCCTTGGCACGTTTGCTTGTTTGGCCTGCCTGATTTCTGGTCGCGATCGATTTTGTTCTCTGTTTGGGGTCGGTGTAGATGTTTTCACAGCTGATACTGTCTCAGGTACCCTCATTCTACCAGAATGTGCATGTGTGTCGACCATACCTGCTTTACTGCACTGCATCTCTACCTCGTTCATTAAGTCTAGCAAGCACATTCCTGGGGTGTACGCGATCGTCTTGGCGATCTTAAGGGTCCTATCAGGTAATTTACACAAGGCAGCTATATAACCAATGATGTCCACGACGAGGTCTGGGGACATCTTTCCATCATCTGTTATCCAATTAGAATTTTCCAATGTAGCTAATAATGTTCTCTTGATTGTGGAGACATCAGCAGTTATTTCACTGAGCACATGGTTTGTAGTGTGCTCCCTTACAAGATCTACAATTTTATGTAATTCTGGAATTATACCTGGCAAGAAGTTCATACCTCCAGAAAATTTCTTCAGAAATTCAGTTTTAAATTCATCATATGTCCTAGCACGATGGAGCTTGTCGGAGCGAAGCAAGTTGCTCGCTGGACATCTTTCCTGGCTTATGCAAGATGAAAAAATAGCAATTTTCTCTTGTTCATCTAGTATGTGGCGCTTGATGAACATTTGTTCGCACTGACTGACTAATGAAATGACATCAATGCGATCTTTGTCTGTGCCAGAGAATTTTGGGGCAGTTTTATCCTCGTGATACACAAACACTTGAGGTGTGGTTGTTAGATCAGCGGTATTTGTTTCTTGATTCATTTTTACTGTTTGCTCTGTTAATTCAACTTGGACGTGTTTATCGTTGTGTGAGGGAATGGTGGAATAGGTACGACCGGACCGGTGAACCCTGTTAAGTGTACTGGCATACGTGTGCAAGGTAGTGGCAAAGTCCGCACTTTCTACGTCAGAGGTGGTTTCCCACTCATCATCTGAAACTGCCGTATTTGTTTCTTGATCTTTAGTGTGTGGTGAGGTTTGTACAAGGGATGGGCTGCCTTGAGGCTCTCTTAATTGTGAGTCTGTTGTTGTGGCAATTTGTGTGTCATCTGGTGTGTTGCCTTGGGGCTTTCTTAATTGTGAGTCTGTTGTTGTGGCAAATTGTGTGTCATCTGGTATTAACGTGGGTGGTGGCGAAAATATTCCTGTCATTAAGATATGGTGTTATGAAATACACCTCTTGTTTATTTGTCCTAACTAAATAGATGAGTAAATAAGTTGAATATAGCTAATTTTAGCACTGAGAAGAAATGAGTAAGTATAATTTTACCCACTTGATACAGATCGTAGAGGTGTGTCGATACAAAAGTCGATCTCGGAAGAAAAATACAGGTTTGATTGAAGATCTCTTGATAATTCTAGTGGTGTGTTGATGGACGATATTACTCAGGAAATTCCATGGCCTGGTGCTTGTGGTGGTTAACAGCTGTCCCAGGCAAACCTCAGCATAGAACATCGAATTTCCAACTTAACTGTGAAAATAAATGAGTATGAGTAGGAGCTATGTGAATAATGAGGAATGAGTAGTGAGTGAGAAGTGCCTGGTGTCAGTCACACGTTGCTTGGCATGGCAGACTCGTGTTGTGATGTCATCTCAGCACATGGTGACGTCGGCTTCCCACATTGGTATCTGTGGTGAGTGAATGAGTAGCGATGAGTAACTTGAGTGAAGACGAGTGAGTAAGATGAGCTGTGAATATGGACTTGGTGTTTGCTTCGTCGTCTTGACCTCTGCACTCCTGCGTAAGCGTTGGGGGTTGGGTGGATGTAGCAGAGAGAGGAGGGTGAGGTCTGGTGGTTATGAGTCGTGTCTCACTCTTCGTTTGTTTTGTTGTTCTTCCTCGAGGTATTTGTGGTCCTTTTTCCTTGTGATTTACTCGTTGTGGGATGAAGACTGCCGCTACTTGTAGGTGCGTGTAGAAGATTATACAGACGACGTAGAGTTGTTAATTGTAGTTGATTGTAGATGGTTGTAGTTCGTTGGTTCGTCATAGAAATTGCAAGATTGCTTGTATCAGCGTGCTGATCGTGGAAACGGAGGGGGCTGGTTGGAGAGAATACTGTCAGGAGCTGGTTGTAAGTTGTTGGTTGTGAGAGGTATTTTTTTGTTTTCAATCTTGATATTTTGTAGGAATTCAATGCTGATTCGTAGATGAGGTTCGTATCCCACCGCTGCCACCAAATGTCATAAAAGACTCTGTAGTTCCTTTGTGGTTACTTGTAGTTGAGTTATATATATATATTAGACTTGTGGGCGAGCGGTTGTTATATTTGAGTAATGTGTAGTAGATAATCTTCTTTCCCATTTGTCATGTAGTGACAGGAGAGGTAAAGAATAGTATGGGACTATTTTTATTTGTCTTGGAAATATTAACAAGTCTCTCACTCACGAGTGAGTTGAGCAGAGTCCCTGTCTCCCTGTCTCGCTCTCTCAGTCTCTCTCTCAAGTTGCTAAGCCCTTTCTCCTTCTGACCTGCCTGTTCTAAGGCCTGTCTCCTTCTGAGCTCTCTTTCCTAAATTCTGGTGTAGCAGGGGTTGTATCACGTGTGTTCCTTGTGAGTGGAAAGTTCTAGAAGCCTGTGTGTGAGTATGTGTGTATGTGTGTGTATGGTCACTAAGGCTTTGTTCACTGGTGGATTGCTGACAACTAACTGCATCATCTCCTTACTGGCCACTGTCGTCAGCTTTCCTCAGTGTAATTTGCAAGCTCATTTCCCATTCCCAGGCTCGCATAGAGCTGTCTATCTATCTATTTATCTATCTATCTATTATGATGTGTAACTACAATATGGAGTCCCAATACAGTATATGAGGGAGGGGGGGTGAGTTGGGGGGAGGGTAGTCAAATGGTGGGTGACAGAGCGACTTGGAGGCGTTTTGTCTGCAGCCACCCTTTGCGGGATTAGGGCGTTGGGCTATAGATAGATAGATAGATGCATACTCGTAATGTTATTCCAAACTAGACTTTCGGCATTGATTTTTATTAGCGCCATATTTACTAATAGCGAATACTTTCATACACTGAGGTGGTTTGGCCATGTAGAGAGAATGGAGGGTGAAAGACTGACGAAGAGAGTGTATGTGAGTGAGGTGGAAGGGGGGAGAAGGAGGAGGAGGCCGTGGATGAGATGGAGGGATGGGGTGGAGAGGTATATGAGAGAGGGGGTGTGAATTGGGAGCAGGGCAGTGAAATGGAGAGGGACAGGGTGACGTGGAGGCGATTTGTTTGTGGCCACCCCGAACGGGATTGAGGCGTCTGGCAACAGATAGATAGAATAGAATACTTGCATGTTAGAATTGACGGGAGCCCCACGAAGAACCACCCAGGCTGAAGATTCTGCAATTGCCGCGGCAGCAGAGCCAACTCCCCTAACGAACGCGGTGCCCATAAGGGACAGTCTTCAGCTAGACGTGTCTGCGCTGACTGTCAGGCGAAGGCTGCATGTCGCTGGTATACACCACAGAATTCCAGCAATGAAGGAACGCCTGGCACAACAACACAGAGAGGGGAGGTTAGCCTTTGTTCAACGCTACTTCCAGGAGAACCTAGACATTTGGTCGCGAGTCATGTTCACAGATGAGAAGCGTTTCTCCTCAACCTCGCCTGGTAGGGTTCACTGCTGGAGGAGAAACAACACCAGGTATATGATATTATCATTTTTATTACTGATAAAATTCCGTACTCTTATTGCCCCCTCCAGGCTCTGTCTTCGTTGCAGTCATCTGTTCTCTATCACTCTGTTACAGTGATTAACCGATATTCAGACTTTTACGTAAGGAATAGGTCAATAATGAAGCTGTCTTCCGCAGTCTGCATACCCCTTCATCCTTGATTTCCGGTCTTTTAAAGGCAATATGACCAGGCATCTAAAATAATCAGGATCCCTTATTTTTGGTCTTATTCTGTTCATATTGTCCAGGAAAGAGATATGATTCTTTCTACTCTTTGCCTCTGTTTCTTTGTATAAAGACATTAGTGCCAAGAAAAAATGTGATCAGTTCTAAATAATATAAGGTTAGGGGGACATGTCATCACCTAGTATTCTGTCTAATGGCTACCTATCTATCTATCTATTGCCAGACGCCTCAATCCCGTTTGGGGTGGCCACAAACAAATCGCCTCCAAGTCGCCCTGTCCCCCGCCATCTCACTGCCCTGCTCCCAACTCACACCCCCCTCTCTCATATACCTCTCCACCCCATCCCTCCATCTCATCGTCGGCCTCCCCCTCCCTCTTCCCCCCTCCACCTCACTCACATACACTCTCTTCGTCAGTCTTTCACCCTCCATCCTCTCCACATGGCCAAACCACCTCAGTGTGTTCCTCATAACGCTTCCTATCACATCCACATCCACACCACAACGCTCCTTTATATCCTCATTCGTCAGCCTGTCTCTCCATGTGACTCCACAGGCTCCTCTTAAATAACTCATTTCCACTGCTCTCACTCTTGACTTGTGTCCTTCCAACAACGTCCAAGCTTCACTTCCCTACGTTAGAGTTGGTATCACAATACTGTCATGTAGTAACTTTTTCACTTCCATGCTCACTTCCCTGTTTCTTATCACTGCTTTCAAAGAACCAGCAACCTTTCTTCCCTGCTGTACCCTTTCACGCACTTCACCCTCCAAACCTCCATCCTTACTCATCACACTACCCAAGTACTTAAACGTACTCACATTTTCCAAATCTCACCATCCAACCTCGCTGTACATTCACTGACTTCACCTCTCTCAAAGACCATCACATTACTCTTCCCTACATTCACCTTTAGATTCCGTTTCTTACACACTCTCCCAAACTCATCCACCAAGCCTTGCAGCTCCCCTTCATCTACACTCAACAACACAGTATCATCTGCAAACAACAGTACAGTGAGTTTCCAAACATTATCCTCTCTCACCAGGGCCACTCCAACATCCACTACCCTACCTTGTACCTCTTTTATTACCCCATCCATGTAAAGATTGAACAACCATGGAGACATGACACATCCCTGTTTCAACCCAACTTTCAAAGAGAACAACCATGGAGACATGACACATCCCTGTTTCAACCCAACTTTCAAAGAGAAAAATTCACTTAGTTCACCATCCACACGCACTGCAGCCTTTGCACCATCGTACATACTCTTCACAGCATTCAACAACTTCCCATCTACTCCATATATTCTTAACACTTTCCACATTCCTTGTCTATCCACCCTGTCATATGCTTTCTCTAAATCCATGAAAGCCGCATACAACTTCTTTCCCTTCTCTAGAAACTTTTCCACTAAAGATCTAAGAATGAATACCTGATCTGCACAACCTCTTCCCTTCCTAAAGCCTCCCTGTTCTTCTCCAACTAATTTCTCTGTTCTTTCTCTAACTCTGTCAATAAGTATCCTACCATACACTTTTCCTATTATACTAAGAAGACAAATGCCCCTATGATTACCACACACTTCTTTTTCCCCTTTTCCTTTGTACAAGGGAATAATTATACCTGACTTCTAATCCTCTGGGACTCTACCTTCCTCCCAGGCCAATCTGCACATCTTCCACATCCATTCTACTACTATCTCTCCCCCATGGCTCAGCATTTCACCGCACAGTCCATCAATTCCTGGGGCTTTCCCCGATTTAACTTTCTTCATTGCTTCCACAACTTCTGTCCTACTGATTTCTTCCTGTCTTCTCACCTCCCTCCTTCTCCCAGCCATTCCCCAGCCACTTATACTCGGATTACTTCCATCCTCTATGTTCAACACTTCCTTAAAGTGTTCTCTCCATCTGCTCACTTTTTCTCCCTTCTCCACTAGTAATCTACCATTTTTATCTTTCACTTCCCTGCTAACTTCACTTCCACCCTGTCTTACTCTTTTCACCTCTTTCCAGAACATTTTCTTACAGTCCCTCCACTTTACACTCAAATTCCTTCCAAAGTCCTCATCCACTCTCTTCTTACTTTCTCTTACTAATCTTTTCACCTCTCTCTTTCTTTCTACATATAAC
The DNA here is from genome assembly GCF_032717465.1 of Coenobita brevimanus. Taxonomy (NCBI): domain Eukaryota; kingdom Metazoa; phylum Arthropoda; class Malacostraca; order Decapoda; family Coenobitidae; genus Coenobita; species Coenobita brevimanus. The sequence goes on from NC_136967.1 coordinate 44,817,880, forward strand.
TCTCTTTTCCGCCTCTCAACTTCTTCCACGCCCCTGTTTCTCATCCATTCATTGTATGCTTTCTTCTTTTGTGCCACAGCCTGTCACCCCTCTTCAGTCCACCACGCTGTTACTTTCACCCACCTCCGTCTTCTCTTCCTTCCACACACCACATCACATGCTGCACATATTTCTTCTGTAAATCTCCTACACACAACTTCCACGTCTCCCATCTGCTCCAATTCATATTTGCCCAATCGTTCCTCCATTTCTCTCTTATCCTCTGCCTTTTTCTCATCCTCTTGTAACCTTTCCACTCTCCTTGCAACTACTCCTTCCTCTCGTCTTTCCCTTCTTCTATTCCTCCATCTTACTTGAATTCTAATTCTGGCCACCACCAAGTAGTGGTCAGAAAGTCCACTCCCCCAACCTCTATGAGCTCTTGCATCCATTACACACCTTCGCATCCTTTCATCCACACACACATAATCAATCAGTAATTTAAAAAAAAAGTAAATATAAATTTCACATGCAGATACGAGAGGGTCAACCTTTGTGATGAGGTACGATCGCGTCACGTTACCTGTAACATCTAGGGATACCTGACCCTACATGGCCTGGATGACTTGTCCAGCAACGAGGGGCGTTTTACTGCTGACCAGTATGTCCATATCCTGGAGGAACGTTTCCTGCCATCTTTACGCGCAAAGGGTTTTCCGTTCCCAGATGGACCTATTATTTTCATGCATGACCGGTGCCCCATCCACACAGCACGTGTAGTACAGCGGTGGTTTCAGAGACAAGACGCACTTCAGCTCTTAGACTGGCTCGCCAAAGGGGCCGATCTAAATGTAATAGAACACTTTTGGGCTGAAATGGTTAATACCTGGTAGCCAGGAGACGAGAGGACAAGAAATGAACTCCTCAACCACGTAAGCGCCCAGTGGGAACTTTGTCGGCGCAACATGACTTCATCCGTGGCCTTGTAAGCTCCATGCCTGACAGGTTGCAAAGCAGTGACTGAGAAAGAGGGAAGTTGGACCAGATATTGATATGAAAAGTTAGGCAACTGTTATCATTATATTAAGGATATGCATACAGTATATAGATAGAAAGATATAATAGAGATACAATAGAAAGATCGATGTAATAGAGATACAATAGAAAGATTGATATAACAGAGATACAATAGAAAGATCGATATAACAGAGATACAATAGATAGATATAACAGATAGATAGATATGAGACATATAATATAGATAGAGATAGATAGATATAATAGATAAATATAGTACAAATAGATGTAGACATAGATATAGATAGATAGGTATAATATAGATAGATAGATAGATATAATAAAGATATAATGAAAGACTGCAGATAGATAGGGTATACATAGACAGCTATAGATATAATATAGATAGATATAGATATAATATAGATAGACAGATATAGATACAATATATATATATATATATATATATATATATATATATATATATATATATATACACGTCTTATCTCATCTCATCAGCCGTTTGAGTGTTAACTGCAGGACCGGCCTATCCCTACCGAAGTGGGGACGATACAACCAATGTATCTCTACCAAGTGGCTTAGGCTGTCTAATAGAGATTGTATGTAGGGTGAGAAGTGCTTATAAGTGTAACTCTTGTGTTGGAGTTGCTTTGGATGTGTGTGTAGTCTGTGAACCAAGTGTAATCGGCCCGCGCAAGCCGACTGGGTGCAAGCATACTTTACTATGTGACACTGGTTCAACCACAGCACCTCTTGTGTCCGCCAATGCAGTACGTGGCCAGAAGAACGTTCCCAAATTTTATTACCCTGGCGGGGCGCGAACCCTCGTTCTTCAGTGTACGAAAACGCACACTTTACCACTGTACCACAGAGGCTCATATATATATTGACTAAAAAAACAGAAATAAAAATGAAATTGTCTTTTTTTGCCTGAAAACATCTGTATAATTATCCTTATATATTTTCCACCGCCTACCCGAAGCAAGGTCACTCACACGTAATAAATATAATGTGTTCCTTGGCCTTCCCACACAAACAGGACGGATGAAGTAAACTATTTCAGTGTCCTTACCTCCATATGCGACTTATTAATGCGTCGGTGGTGGTGGTCGGTGGTCGCGGCGGCGGCGGTGATGGTGCATTGTGGGTGTTGGTGGGTGACGGCGGTGGTGGTGGGTGGTGGTAGGTGGCGGAGACGGTCGTGGTGGTGGCTGTTGATGTTATTGTTGTTGTTCTTGTGTGTTTGTGTTTATGTTTGTGTGTGCATCTGTGTGTTTGTGTGCTGTGTGCATGTGTGTGGTGTGTGTGTGTGTGTGTGTGTGTGTGTGTGTGTGTGTGTGTGTGTGTGTGTGTGTGTGTGTGTTTGCGCACGTGTGCGTGTGTGTGTGCGCGTGTGCGCGTTTCAGAGGGAGAATAGTCGACTCATACATCACTTATTGATTCATATAAGATTTCTTCATTTCCCTCTATTTATGTATTGTAACTTGTTATTTGTATACATATTTTCATCACAACCGGAATTTGTCCACGTATTTCCTTCATTAATATGTAATAATACTTGCCCATATCTATATACATATCCATTTCATCTCAAATTTCGCATTCGTCGTGTGACTGAAATTGTTCCGGTACTTGCTGCTCTATCTGTGGTGGCGAGAGGTTCGGGGTATTAACATGTCGTCCAGAAAGAGCGGACCGAGGCTTGAGCCTTCCACTTTGGGTGTAGTACGAACTTCTGAACGGAGCTGTACATTTAGTGTGCTATTGATGACTAGTGTGTCGTGACATCGAGCAGTGAATTACTCTGATGTGGCAGTAATGATACTTATCAAAAAGTTACTTTGAGTTATTAGGTTTTTACGCTCCACATATCAGGCACTTGTTGATGAACATTTGATTCATTGATAATGATATCTTTCTAATACCAAACAATGTTTAATAATCATCGTATCCTGCATATGATCATAAGTATCCAGATATGCCGAGCAAATTGAACCTACTGTATCAAAATAGTGTTCTGATTAGTATTATTATTGATAGTTATAATAAAGCCTAGCTTATCAGTGTGTTCCATTCACAGGTCATAACTATGACAACAAGCAGTCCAAAAGTATGGCTTCTGGGCAAGCCCGAGAAAGATATACTGGGTGCTCGCCTGCCAACCAATGCCAATGTCCTCAGGAGCTTCATGTTTCACCATCAGAACGGTCTTACAATCAATCACAACACTAAGAGTACCAATGAGAAGGTCTATCTATTGAGAAGGTGATCTGGGATAAAGTATGCATCCTGACCCGGAGGGTAGACTCGAGTATTCCCAAGCTCCAGAAGCTTCAGAAAGAGTACTTTGTAGTGAAGAAAAACAGAACGTTACAGAAACCAGGATACCGGATCAAAGACCAAAACTTAAAAAAAAAAAAAAAAAAAAAAAAACACGAAACTGATATTTCTCGAAAGGAGGCTCTGCTCACTGTGACAAACAAAGAGGATAAGCAGTTCCTGCGATTACAGCAACAGAATCCCTTCACGAGGAGTATGCCCGGGGTGGACAAAATCTTGGCAAATAAAGAGGCTTGTGATCAAGCCAACGCTCGAGAAGAAAAATGCAGCCTCATTGCACAGTAGATGGAAATGACTGTACCATCCAGTTCTGTTGACGTTGAAGGCTGTAGCGCTTGCTCATCAGCAGAGTCTGAGGATGAATTTCAAGCGCCATTGACGTCCAAACAAATTGGGCAGCAAAGCAAACCTAAGGAAACGATTGTAACTAAGGATGTAGCAGTACATACTGCAGCTCGTTGCTGACCACCGGCAAAGACTGCCAGTTCCGAAGAAAACTGCTTTGATGAAGACAAAGTGATCCATTATTCTTATATTTAGTGTTTTAAGTGTGTTCTTTTAGCACTCAAATAAAGAATATCTATGTCTGGAAACGTTAAAAATATATATTTCGTTTTTGTTGGAAATCCGTCGAGGTTGTGTTTTCAGTTCATTTTTTTTCGAAATTACAGCATTGGGAGTCACCGCTAAAAATTGTGCATTTCATCAAATTTCTTACATAGTGCCTTCAGTGATGATAAGGAACATATATAGCCTAGTGGAAGTGAATGGTTTCTACTTTTTTTTTTGGGGGGGCACCCTAATATATATTGTGGCAGGTGGGGGCGCTCACCATCCACTCACTTGATGTAGTGCTGCTCTCAGGTGTCTGCCCTTTCCTCTCCTCCATCCTTCTTTTCATCCATCCTCTTCTGTCTTTCTTTCCTTCATTCTTTCCTCTTTCATTCATTTGCCTGCGGGTGACTTTACACTCCCTCTTGTGTCTTTCTTTCCTTCATTCTTTCCTCTTCCTTTTGCCTGTGGGTGACTCAACACTGAGTGACAAGCCAAATGGTTTCTCGTACACCAGGAAACCATTTACTACGTTGGGTGGTAACCATCTAACCAAATTTTGGCTCCTGTTGGTTTAGTGGGTAATAAAGGTGCTCCAGTCGGATTGAGCTGGTGAAGGTTTATATCCAAGGGGTGGATGGGGTTTATTGCTTCCGTAATGCCACTCAGGGATGAGTGAGGCTGGTCACTCTCATCTTAAATGCCAGGACCAACTTTCCTAGCCCGGGGCTCCTACGCTTCTCATGAGGCAACACAGGATTAGATGATGATGATGATGACAATATATATATATATATATATATATATATATATATATATATATATATATATATATATATATATATATATATATATATATATATATATCGTGTGTGTGTGTGTGTGTGTGTGTGTGTGTGTGTGAAGCATAACTCGCTAGGAAAAATAAAATGTGGAAGAAACGAGCTTTCACCTATGCCTTCGGTCTCTGTATTTCACTTTTAATTTTTCCAGGCGAATTATACTTGATTTTATACGAGTATATCACACGTATTTGTGATTGACCTCTCATCTGTCTATTAGTCTATCAATCTATCTATCTGTCCGTCTATCTGCCTTTCTATCTATTTATCTATCTATCAATCAATCTGTTTATCTGTCTATCTGTATCGATCTATCTGCCTGTCTATCTGTCTATCTATCTATCTATATATCTATATACAAATAATAAATAAAAACCCTCCCGCTTGCCTGCCGTCCACAGCTCTCAAACTTTTAACACTCTGAGAATGTCACAATACACACCTCATCTCAAGTTCCCTTCCCACTTCGTTCTTTTACATTCTCCACTCCCTCCCTTCCTAACCCTCGCGTCATTTCTCTTACGTCATCTCTCACTCTAATTTCTGTTGAATTATTCTTCACTTTTCTCACCCCCGACCAGTTCTAGAAACACGCTTTCCATTCCTCTCAAATCATCAACCCCACCTTCACCCTTTCCTTCGCCTCCTGTCTTTTGATCCTTTCCACCAACCATTCCCACTAATCACCCATCCGTCGACCCATCCCCTTTCAGTTCCCTTCCTTAGTCTTATAACCCTTTGCTCTCTCCTTTTCAGCCTTCCCTGTCTCTCCTTCCCATTTCTATCCTCTTTTTATCCTTACCTTACAAATCTCTCGCTTTTATAATTCCTCTCGGTTCTAGCATCTTTTTGTAACTCCTTCCCTCCATAGGTTCCTTCAGCTCGCATCCCTGGTTCTGTCCCGTCTCCACATGCTTAGTCGCACTATGTAATCCCTCTCTCTCCCCCTCTCATTCCTGCAACAACTGATCTCCCCCACTGCCTCGTGCAACGTTATTTACCACGTCAGAATCATTCTCTTCCTTCCATCTCTCCCTAACCCCACCTTTTTCCACTCTTCTCCTACATAACCGTGTTACCCCTCCTTTTTTCCCTTTCCTTTCAGCAGCTTCCAGCCCTTAAAACTTCTTTCCCGTATATATATTCTCGTCATGACCCCTTCATCCCTGTCCTTTTCCATCACTACCATCACCGTTTCCCCCCTCTTCCCTCTCCTTTTACCCCTCCCACCTTCCCTCTCTCCCCTCCTCACCTCTCATCATTCTCCCTTCCCCCCTCACCTCCTGCCATTCTCTTTCCTCTTCTCACCTCCTTCCATTCTCCCTCCCTCTCTCACCTCCTAACATTTTCCCTCCCCCTCTCACCTCCCACCATTATACTCTTTTTCTGCAGCATTTACAAGTAGTTCATTTCCCTTGGTGAGCCAGCCCTCACTCCCTTACCTCCTTCCTTCCCAGACCCCAAGTCCCCTCTTTGTTTGTCCTGCCTTAAAGTGTCTCTTTGAGTATTTGTTTTTCCAGTACTGGACATAGTCTACTTAGTTTCATAGGAGGCCCAATAGCCCTTGATTTAAATGGTGTGATAACAGATGAAGTTATTGTTCGCACCTCTGTCACAAACTTGACACTAGCTTAAGCACTTTTTACCTGTAGCATTTCCTGAGAATAGGGAACTTCATAAATCTGTAATGACAGCAACAAAGGCGGATTGGTGAGGTGTTCGTGGGATTATGCAAAAATAGTGAAACTATTGAAAATAACCCGAGCCCCATTAATAACTCTTATGGGATTAAAACCTTCACTATCAGACTTACCCAGTCAGTACTATGAGCACTGCCGCGCCTCCCTCTGTAGTCCCTCCCTCTCTCTCTCCGTTCCCTTCAACACTTCAACTCCTCCTTTCTTTCCATCCATCTTTTGTTCCCTCGTGGCCTATCAATCCCACTACTCTTTACAAACCTCACTTCTCCATTTCCACTCATTCCAAACTCATCTCTTCCCGTTCGCTCTCCTCAGACCTCTTATCCCCTCCCTCTTCTCCCATTTTTAAGTCTCTTCCATTCTACCAACTTCTCATCCTTCAACCTTTATTGTAACCCATCTCTCCTTCCCCAGTCCCCTACCCCCTTCACCGCTCTCTTGCTCTGTCCCTTCTCCTGTGACTCCTTTTCTCTCCCGTCTCATCTTCTGGGTCGAGATTCCCACTCGCTTTGCTCTCCCTTCTTCCTGGGTAGCTGGCCCCATACTTTCCCCTCCACTCTCGGGTTCTCCTACCTCCCCATCCCCTGTTCTCCCTCTCCCGTGCTCCACTTTCACCCTCCAAACCCCCACCTCCTCTCACCCCTCCCTCTACCTTCCACCTTCCTTCTTCCTCTCATTTTCAGTTTCGACCTGCAATCTCCTACATTCCCCTGCTCTCACCTGTGTACTCAACTCTCCCCCTCCCATCCCATCTCTACTCTACTCTTACCTCCCCTACCCCTTAGCCCACCCTTTCCTCCGTCCTACACACAGCCCATTATTAAGGTAACTTCATCTCCCAGATTGTCAAGGACTCTCTCCCTATATATTTTTTCTATCAGATCATCGTCTCGCACAGAAAGATGGCGCATTTTTCTTTACTGTAGTTTATAATTGGTTTTCTCAGGTATTGCTGAAGGAGATTTTGATGAAACTATTTGGGAAAAGTCAGAGGTTCTGTACGTGATTAAGTTTGAACCATTATTACCCTAACACTACGCAAGTACCTTCAAACCTAAGTAAAACAGTCTCTTGGTAGCGAGAATAAACAAGGCATCATCATGCTCCAATGGACAGTGTGAACTGCATCTACCCCTACAGTAGAAAGCGTCTATTTTAATCTGAATGAATTCGTCTGGTCTCTCTCTGAATACAATAAAGAGGGTTTCATCGAAGTGAAATGATTGACAAAATTAGGGATTTATAATTATACGCGGTAAATAAGGATATTTCTAGCTAACCTTTCTAGATCGTGAAAAAAGTTAATGTAACGGAAGAAGTGCATAGGAACGAGTATTTGCCTACACTTCTCAAATATTCAAATTATGGATTTAAACAGCGATTTGCATTGCTGAGGCAAATTCACTGAGGTGTAAGAATGGAGCAAATGGAAATTAATTATCATGGAGTGAATGAGGGCCTCTATATTGCAGTTCAAGGGGTAAAATTATGTTAACTGATATTGCCAGGGCCTAATGTTCGCCTATTTGTACACAGAGTTTACTCATCCTTAGAGGATGAAGAGCTTGAAAGGGTACAGCAAGGACGAAAGGTTGCTGGTTCTTTGAAAGTAGTGATAAGAAACAGGGAAGTGAGCATGGAAGTAAAAAAGTCGCTGAGTGATAGTATTATGATACTAGCTCTAATGTATGGAAGTAAAGCTTGGACCTTGTTGGAAGGACACAAGACAAGAGTGAGAGCAGTGGAAATGAGTTGTTTGAGAGGAGCATGTGGAGTTACAAGGAGAGACAGACTGACAAATGAGGAAGTGAAGGTGCGTTTCGGTGTGGATGTGGATGTGATATAAAGTGTAAGGAGGAATACACTGAGGTGGTTTGGCCGTGTGGAGAGGATGGAAAGCGAGAGACCAACGAGGAGAGTGTATGTGAGTGAGGTGGAGGAGGGGAGAGGGAGAATGAGGCCGAGAATGAGATGGAGGGATGGAGTGGAGTGGTATATGAGAAACGGGTGTGTGAGCTGGGAGGAAGGCAGTGAAATGGCAGGAAACAGGACGACATGGAGGCGATTTATTTGTGGCCACCCCTTATGGCATTAAGGCACCTGACAATAAATAGATAGTTTCCTCAAAGAACATGGCTTTCATTTTCCTTCCTTGACGCATCATAACAAGGAGCATCATGTCTGGAGAATGAAATATACCAAGTCTCTCTCTCTCTCCCTGCTTAGGAATATTAGTCCGAATAGGATCTCACAATTAATGAAAAAGAGGTGGTATATATGGTGAATATTTGTCCGAAATTGTTCATAATGAGAGTCTGCTGAAGTCGTCTTTGCATTTTTTTTTTCCCCTCGGCTCTGGGCATGGATGTGATATTCCGTTCCTTGAGGCCCAATAGTCCTCCAGTGTGCCGAACGCTTTCTCTCTGTCCATAATTGAATTTGGGGTGAGGGAGGCTGTCTCATTCATGGCTGGCATAGTAGTTTTCGTGAGGGTGTATTTATCACATATTGTAGTTCTTATGAAAAACAATAAAGCCTGTCCTATCAAAATTCAAAGCACGACGTTGCTCGCTGTCATAGGCTGGAATCGACCTAGCGCTCATTTTGTACAACAGATCACGTTAAGCAATTATAGTCTTCCCCGGATCACGTTAAGCAATTATAGTCTTCCCCTCTTTCCCCCTTCTCATTCATTTTTTTTTTTCATTCGCGTTTCTGTTTTCTCCGTTACTTTTAAAATCAAATATTCGTTCTTGCTTTTATTTTCTTTTTCATTTCTTCTATTTCTTTCTTTCCCTTTTCTTTCTTTCCGTCTTTCTCTCCTCAGTGACAAATGATTGATCCATTAGTGTTCACATGGAAAGTCATAATATTGTATGATTGTTTATTTTTGCGTGTGCATGAGTCTGCGCGCGCGCGTGCGTGCGTGTGTGTGTGTGTGTGTGTGTGTGTGTGTGTGTGTGTGTGTGTGTGTGTGTGTGTGTGTGTGTGTGTCTTACCTAATTGTTCTTACCGAATTGTATCTTAAGAGGAATGAGTCAAGCTCGTACTGTCCCGTGAATTAAATGACTTTTATCATACACATCCTTAAATTTATGAATTGTTTTGGCACGTACTCTTTCATTCTGTAATGCATTCTACTGATCAGTTGCCCTACTTGGGAAACTAAATTTCCCTACTTCTTTATCACCTCTCTTTTTTTGCAGTTCTTTGCAGTGTCCTCTTGCTTATGCTTCCCCATAGGTTATATACTCATATATGTATATTTTCTCTTTCTCTGAGAGGCATTTACATAGCATAGTCATGTATCCTCTTTTCCTTCTCTCCTGTAATTTTGGTGGACTCAGTTCTTCTAGTCTTTCTTCGTAGCTTAGACCCCTTAGCTTGGTACCCATCTTGTAGCGGCCCTTTGTACTTTTTCAATCTTATCTATGTGTTGTATGTGATGAGGATTCCAGGCTACTGATTCATATTCTTGGGTTGGTATGATGTATGATGAATGATGTTATTATCTTTCTCAGCATGTCTTCATTTATATATGTGAATGATATTCTCATATTAGCAAGCAGTGTATACATGTTCCGTACCTTCTCACAGATGTGATCAGCTAGAGACAGTCTGTTAGTGATAATCACTCCTAGGTCCTTCTCTCTTTCTGATATGTGTAGTGTTGAACTTCCTAACTTATAATCCCAACCCGGTCTTTTTCCACATTTACCAGACTTATTAACATGATACTTGTCCACATTGAATTCCACTTGCCATTTATTGCTCCATTCATGAAGTTTATTTAATTCTTCTTGTAGCTCACTGCAAGAGTCTGTTTTAGTAATTCTCCTCTTAATTTTTGCACCATCAGCAAACATATTTAGATAGCTTTCATTTCCAGTGTTACCATTATGTCATTTATATACACTAACAACGAGTCGCCAGGGGGAAGAAGTTTGCAAAATTAAAAACTTGCTTTTGATTACAACACTATTTTATTCCGAGAAAGTGGGAGGTACATCTCTCCTACACTCCATAATAACTTAACATTTGTTCTTACTCTTAACATAAAAAAGATACTGTACAGTATATAAACAAAATAAGGACAATTTCATACTCACGATTTTGGGGAAAATGTTTGCCCACACTGGGTTACACATTTCCATGCAAATTTATTGCCCCAAATTGTAAAATATCTTCCCCAAACTCTGGGGAAGATATTTTCCCATAAGGGGGAAAAATTTTCAACACCTTAATTGTAGTCCAGAAAATACTTAGGCCTATGCTGAGAGAGTTCTTTGTGCTCTTACATAATTATAATCTGTGTTTGTACTTGTATTAGGTACTTGTATATGTCATGACAAACTGTAGCAAAGCCGAAATTTATATATCTAGTTACATTTTTTACTAACAAAGTATGTTACCTTTATTCATTTTTTTTTTCAGTCATTAAACATTAACAGCACACTGATTAAATGTTGTTTTGCTTTATACTAACACTTTGGGTTTTACATTTAGTTTATTCAGTCATTTAACACTACAGTACTGAACTACAGTACAACTAAATAGTTCACTGATGTTTATTTTTCTTTATACTAACACTCTGTGTTTTATTTTCATTTTGTTCGGTCATGAAACACTAATGCTAAACTGACTCCATCTATCTTAGCTACACTTTTTTCAAGAGTTCATTTGCCCGTCCATCATCAAAGCTGTATGCACCACTCTTTAACAAGTCGGGTTGACAAAGGCCCATGAAGATGTACTGAACATCTATTATATGTTTATCATCCACTTTTGGCCAATGCCATGTTACTTTTTCTGGCATCGAGGAGAGCGCCTTGCGGTGTAGAAACATCATATCAACTGTTTTTACTGTCAAGTCTTCATCATCTCTGAAGACTTTCATTACCTTGCCCCAGTAATACTGTTTTTTTGGTTCAGTATAAAACACAGCATAAAATTTATCTATGGCATCATCATCATTTGTAATTGATTTTGCTACATCTGTGTCTTCAGCGGATATTGACTTTGCTACTTCTGTGTTTTCAGCGGCTTTATCTCCTTCTTCGGTGTCACTCATATCCGGGGTCATGTCAAAGCTCGAATCCAGAGATGAGCCACGAGAATCCACTGAAAAATGGCTCCCACCTGATATGGTTGATGAAGAATCATCATCATCATCCTTTCTTCTTCTCTTCTGAGCTGTGGCCTTCTTTTTACCCTGTTCTTTCTTCTTTACTTTCTGTTTCTTCTTATCTCCTGTTTCCTTCTGTGCTTTCTCCCTTTTCTCAATGCCGCTTATAACATCCTCTTGGGTTAGAAATGAGGCCCCTTTTCCTAACACTCTGCGAGCACCAGGTATCTTGGCCTGATGGGGACGTTGTCGGTCAGATATGATTTGTTCCATGGACGTCTTGGTAGATACAAGCTTACCAATTGCCTCTGGAAGTTCTTCAAGATTGTGGAAGTGTAGACAGCATGATTGGCTATGCTGACACGCCTTTGGAGGATCTTCAGATGGAACTGTGTAACCAGATGTTATTGAGGAACAAGGGGAGGAATTTGGTATTGTGGTCAAACGTGTACTTGTCCTCGTGAGAGGGCTGCTATCACGAGGCTTCGATGTACTGGATATGGTGGTCATCTCTGTATCCTCTCCTTGAGCAGGTGGTACAATAGGAATGCCCTCCTCATTCTCAGGTCTGCCGGCAAGGATCCGTCGATTGTATGCTTCTATTTTTGATCTGCTGAGCCATGATTCATCAAATTTGGTTCTGTCGTTTGGGAAGATTCCTGCTGCAGAAAAACTTTTGAGAATGTTCTGCTCAGACAGACCTTTGTTCCACACTGAGGTAAGAAGTTTAACAAATGTCGCTCTAGTGGCTGCCTCACGTGACGTATGCTCGTATGATGTGAGTGCCTGGTCATAATAGTTCTTCATAGGTGCAAAACACACTTTGTATAGGGGCTGTAGCAAATCAGTGCAGTGAGGAGGCAGGACAACAATACTGATTCGCTCATCTCTTGCCAGCTTAATGGTTTCAAGAGCTGACTAACGTGACCATCGAGAATCAAGAGAATTGGCCGTTTATCCTTCGTTAGTTCAACAAATTTGACAAAAAACTCATGGAATACTTTGCCAGTCATCCACCCACTCTCACTTACACAGTAAATGGTTTGACTTGGGGATGTTTCTGAATCCCCAATCCACTGCTGGATCAACCGTTTTCCCTCAAAAACAATGCAGGGTGGCAAAGCAGTTCCATCAGCATAGATGGTTGCTAATACTGTTATATTTTGCCTTCCAGAGCTGGTAGTCACTCTAATTTTCTTCTTTCCAATAACCCCTAGTTTGTGTGTCTTTGACGGATGAAGAGGAAATGAAGTCTCGTCTAGGTTGTAGATATGTCCGGGCTTGTTCTGTAGCTGCAGGTTTTCTAGCTCCTTCTCAAGCACATCATAAAAACTGTAAATGATGCAAGGATCACTTGTTCTTTCCTTTCTGTCTATCTGCATGGACGTACCCTTTTTCAGTCGCAATTTGTGGCGTTGCATGAAGTTGTGGGCCCATTCAATGCCTGGGTAATTGTCTTTAAACTAACACTGTTTTCTTTGATGTATTCAGCAACTAGGCTGCGCATTTTACTAAGAGTGGGTTCCTGTCCCAGTCTTATCATTTCAGTAAAGCAGCCAACCAGCATTTCTTCACCCTCCACTTGTAAAAACATCTTTCCCTGAAAAAAAAAAAAAAAAAAAAAGTATCAGCCTTTGCCTTTCCTCTCACAATCTTTTTCCTATCTCTGCCCCCATCAAGACAAAAAGCATTAATTTATCTGACAAGTTACTGCTTTAATGGAATAATTTATTCGCTTATTTGCTATATCCAACATTTATTTCTTCCTTTTCTCGGGTAAATTGTATACCATGGCTAGTTCCAATTGAATTAACTTACCCTTTTATCCTCAATATCTCCTCCTGGTTAAATAGCTTTTCTCTTCAAATGATAGCAAAGGATCTGTCTTGAAATCCCGTGCTTCTTGGAAGCACTTTGTTTACTCATGCCTCCCCGTACATCTTGAATTGCATTGTTTACTCATGCCTCCCCGTACATCTTGAATTGCATTGTTTACTCATGCCTCCCCGTACATCTCGAATTGCTTTGGCAACTGGATCAGAGAGTTTACAGCCCTTTTCTACATAATTCTTCACCATTTTTGCTATTGTAGACCGCATGCAAGAACTCAGTCAATCTGAGGGATCAAAAAATTAAAACCAAGTAAATTAATAAACACTACACATTATTTATCAGTGTTGCAAAATTTTTACCTAATTCAGGGGTAAAAAAAAATTGCATGGTTGGGTAAAAATTTTACAGTAAATATCTTGCCCCAGTGGGATGGGGAATTCCTTGCACCCACCCACCACAAAGAGGGCAGGATGGTGCAAAGAAATTCTTGGCAAAATTATTGCCTCCACTTCCCCCCAGCAAAATTCTTGGCTCCACCTCCTATTTTCAAACACGGGGTAAAAGCTACACCCTTAGTTATGTGAAGGAAATGGCAAATTTGTTATCCCTGATACAGTTTAAAAAAAAAAAAAAAAGGAGAACATTAAACAAATATGTATTGACAGAAATCTGTACTAGAGCACAAAATTCTTCCCCTATAGGAGTTCTGTCTACTCTCAGTCATTTGTTTAAAAATAATGATACGGAAGGGTGTTATGCCTTGTCAAAGCTTTTGCCCCTTTTTCTTGAGCTGAATCAGTAAAGAGGCGGCCTACAGTCTAATTGACCCAGGATCGAATCCCCGCTGGGGCAGGGAACACTTTGAGGATATGAATTTCCTGAAAAGCAGACTTTCCTGATCTACCAGATGATCCGCCGACATGTCGTAATAATACCCCCGTTAATACCAATACATCAATCCTGTATGAGACAGCCCTAGCATGTTTCAATATGGATGGTGGGTGTTGGTGCCGAAATGGTAACACGTGGAGGTGCAGGAGGACTACTGGGCCTTGGGCTACGTCACAGCCCCCAAGAAATAGGCTCTGATGCCTTTGCTCAGAGTCGGACACGTAAGAAAAAAAAATCATTTACCTGTGTTATTTTCTCGTCAGTATTACCACTTTGATCTGTCAGACTGCTTGCTTGCCTGATTTTCTCTGTATCATTTCTGAAATCATCTATAATTCTCTTATGGTTGACAACTGTACTTCCCATTTCACTAGCCTTCGTTCTCTGTGAATTTACCTCAGCTGATAGTTCATCTATTGTTATGGCTTTTCTGTTATTACCCTTAGTAATTCCTCTTTTTTATTTTTTCAATCTGTCTGCGTTGCTCATTCTTGATTTCATTGACTTCCAGTTGAAAGGTTCTCTCTAGTTTATTTACCTTTTTAACTAACTTATTGTAAGTTTCCTTTTCACCCAGCTCTGGGTATAAGTCAGTATCCTGTTTTTTTACCTTTGTCTCGTCTCCTATCTTTCCAAAATATGAAGCCATCAAAAGATAATCTCTACTTACAATTGTTGCATCACTTAGCTTGCCTTGATGTTGTCTAGCTGACGTAAGGAAATTCAGCACATTGCTTGACACTGATTTATAGATGTTTAATTACTTTAGGCTACACTTTCTTTGCTATTACTTGTTTTACTGTGTTGGATCATCACTTAAATTAGCCTAGACGAGCCTGACCCATAAACTGATACAGCTTTGGTATCCTCAGAGCGGAGCTCAGTGATATACGTCCGTCTCCCGTGTGTGTGTGTGTGTGTGTGTGTGTGTGTGTATCAAAAACATGGCTGAGATGAAAATGAGATGACAATGTTATGCCCTGTATACTGCACGTTGACTAGAACAAGGGAGATGACCTACAATATTTTCAGTAATTTCGAGCGGATTATTAAAATGAAAATAGATATCCCCATCCAATACTATTCTTCTTGCCAAAGGAAACATCTGTCTTATAACAGTAGCCAAATATAAATGTTACTTGGCAACTGCTCAGTACAGTGGTCGATGAGCATCATGTCATGGGCTTCAGATAAAGAAGGGGTTGAGTTAGCCCTTTTCATTATCTTGAGGCGAGCGGCTGATGATATAAAGTAAATATCCCAACTGAAATGACATGACTCTCTCCCGGATACCCCAGTAAAATGCAATTGATCGACTCGGTCTCCGGGAGGATAGTCATTTTCCTAATGAAAGTAGCTTCAGTAACTGTAACAATTAGGTGTTACTTCATACAATTTTAACTGTATCTATGATTGCAACTATGATACAGGAAAGGGAGATTGGACAAAATTCAACACAGAAACATAACAACGCTTCAGCAGGCTCAACAACACTAACATCCCCGCCACTCATAAGCATAAACGATATTCAGCAAAAACATACTTCAGAATAAACAAATATCATATTCAACGATGCAACAGAAGACACACAATCCATCCTTTACAATAAAGATTTTTACCTCTTAACACAATGGGACTCACTCTCTAACACATCTCCGTTAGGAAAGTTCCATGTCTTTGGTGATGCGCTGGAGGAGAGGTAACTCGAGGTGGCAGTGTTCATACCAGGTGAGTAGGAGCAGCTGTGACATCTGTCTAGGAACTGAATTTCCTTAACAGTCTCTGCGTTCTAAGGGGAGGATCTCGTTCGTCCGGCAGGCATCGTCTCTGTGGCGTAGTGCAGGAGCTGAATTATTATTACGAGTGAAATTTTAAAAATAACCTAGAGCGCACTCAAAGAGTGCATGCCTCCGCCAATGGTATTGCCAATAAAAGGATCCGGATCCGGATCCAGATGCGGATCCGAATCCGCCCCAAAATTTAATAAATTCCTTCTTGGTCCATGGCCCACCTTTCCACAACATTTAATTGAAATTCATTGAGAACTTTACGAAGTATTGTGCGGGATACTCCGGATCCGGGTCCGCCCCCAAATTTGATGATTTCTTTCTTGACCCATGGCCCACCTTTCCACAAAATTTCATAAAAATCCGTTCATAACTTCTTGAGTAATCCCGGATCCAGATCCGTGGATACAGGATCCGGATCCGTCCCAAAATTATACCATTTCTTTCTTTGTTCATGGTCCACCTTTCCACAACATTCAGTTGAAATTCATTGAGAACTTTTGGAGATATTATGCGGGATACTCTGGATCAGGATCCGAATCCGTCCCCAAATTTAATAGTTTCTTCCTTAGCTCATGGCTAACTCTTCCACAGAACTTCATCAAAATCCGTTCATAACTTTTGAAGTAATCCCGAATCTGGATCCATGGATATAGGATCCGGATCCGGATCTGCTCCAGTATTCATTCAATTCTTTTTCGGTCCATGGCCCACCTTTCCTCAAGTTTTCATTTAAATTCATTGAGAACTTTTGGGGATAATGTGTGGGATACTCAGGATCTGGACTCAGATCTGTCCCCAAATTAAATCATTTCTTCCTTGGGCCATAGCACACCCTTCCACAAAATTTCATCAAAATCCGTCTATAACTTTTTGAGTATTTCTGCTAACAGACAGACAAACAAACAGACAAAACAACCAGTGCAGGGTAAAGCATAACCTCCTTAGCGGAGGTAGAAAGTGGCCAAAACTGACCTCACCCCATTGCTTAATTAAACAAGGCAACACTGATATTCGTTTATATTTTCCAGGCAGTTCTCGAACATGTCCATCATGTTCAGGACGTACTATCGGAGTGCTCCCCTTGTTCGAAGTTAATTGTGTTTTGTTGTGACCTAAGAAAGAAATACCAGTTTTCCTTCTTATAAGTACAGTTTGCAATATAATAAATCTGTATAGAATCAAGTCTTTAATATTGTTGCTTCTCTAAATTTGCAACAAATATTTGTCCAAATAGGGGGGGGGGGTTTCAAGAATACTCCCCCAGTATCCCTGCTTGTCGTAAAAGGCGACTAAAAGGGTTGGCGGAGGGTTAGTGCGCCTCCCCGGAAAACAACTAACTAAAAAGACAAACAATAAGCCTCGGACAAGGACTGACCAAAAGATGACGACCAGGGACCGGACAGAGGACATGGTAATAGGAAAGTGGAATGTAAGAGGAGCGAATGATGAGGTAAAAGAGAGAGAGATTGTCCAGGTGCTTGAGGGTGCGAAAGCTGATGTATGCGGAATAACTGAAACGAAATGGAGAGGTGAGAATGTGAGAGAAGGGGAGTATGGATGGGGTATATGTGCAGGAGTAGGTGAGAATGAGAGGGCAAAGGAAGGAGTATGTATAGTTGTGAGTAAAAGATGGAGAAGAGCATAAGAGAGTATGATTCAGTTGGGTCAAGGATTGGGTGGGTAAGACTGAAAGTTGGAATACAAATGTGGGCGATTGTGTGTGTGTATGCGCAAACGCAAGATCGTGCAAGTAGAGTGAGAGAAGAGTTCTGGGCAAATGTGGAGGTGTTCATGGTAAAGTTTGGGAGGAATGAGAGAGTGTTTTTGATCGGTGATATGAATGGTAAAGTAAGGTATCTGAAGGTGGATGGAATAGTTGGTGAGTGGGGTGTGCCTGCTGAGATAGATGAGAATGGCAGTGCGTTAGTGGACATTTGTGCTGGGAGGGGGTTGGAGATAGCCAATACCCTCTTCAGGCACAAAATGATCCACAGGTATACATGGCGAGTGATGAGAAGGGTGGGTGGTGTCCTGAATGAAAGGTAGGCAATGATTGATTATGTGTGTGTAGATAAAAGGATGCGAAAATGTGTAATGTATGCCAGAGCTTATAGAGGTTGGGGGAGTGGACTTTCTGACCACTACTTGGTGGTGGCCAGAATCAAGGTCCAATTAGGATGGAGAAATAGAAAAAGGGAAGGACGGGAAGAAGGAGTATTTGTAAGGAGAGTGGAAACGTTACAAGAGGATGAGAAAAAGGCAGACTATAAGAGAGAAGTGGAGGAACGATTAGGCAAATATGAATTGGAGCAGATGGTGGACGTGGAAGGTGTGTGCAGGATATTTACAGAAGAAATATGTGCAGCATGTGATGTGGTGTGTGAGATGAAGAGAAGTCGGAGGGGTGTGCAAGGAACAGCGTGGTGGAATGAAGAGGTGAGACAGGCTGTGGCACAAAAGAAGAAAGCATACAATGAATGGATGAGAAATAGGGGCGTGGAAGAAGTTGAAAGGCGGAAGAGAGAGTTATATGTAGAAAGAAAGAGAGAGGTGAAAAGATTAGTAAGGGAGAGTAAGAAGAGAGCAGATGATGAATTTGGAAGGAACTTGAGTGTAAATTGGAGGGACTGTAAGAAAATGTTCTGGAAAGAGGTGAAAACAATAAGCCAGGGTGGAAGTGAAGTTAGCAGGGAAGTGAAAGATAAAAATGGTAGATTACTAGGGGAGAAGGGAGAAAAAGTGAGGAGATGGAGAGAACACTTTAAGGAATTGTTGAACATAGAGGATGGAAGTAATGCGAGTATAAGTGGCTGGGGAATGGCTGGGAGAAGAAGGGAGGTGAGAAGACAGGAAGAAATCAAAAGGATAGAAGTTGTGGACGCAATGAAGAAAGTTAAATTGGGGAAGCCCCAGGAATTGATGGAGTGTGTGGTGAAATGCTGAAGTATGGGGAAGAGATAGTAATAGAATGGACGTGGAAAATGTGCAGATTGGCCTGGGAGGAAGGTACAGTCCCGGAGGATTGGAAGTCAGGTATAGTTATTCACTTGTACAAAGGAAAAGGGGAAAAAGAAGTGTGTGGTAATCATAGGGGCATCTGTCTTCTTAGTATAACAGGAAAGGTGTATGGTAGGATACTTATTGACAGAGTTAGAGAAAGAACAGAGGAATTAGTTGGAGAAGAACAGGGAGGCTTTAGAAAGAGAAGAGATTGTGTAGATCAGATATTCATTCTTAAAACTTTAGTGGAAAAATTTCTAGAGAAGGGAAAGAAGTTGTATGCGGCTTTCATGGATTTGGAGAAAGCATATGACAGGGTGGATAGACATGGACTGTGGAAAGTATTAAGAATATATGGAGTAGATGGGAAGTTGTTGAATGCTGTGAAGAGTATGTATGATGGTGCTAAGGCTGCAGTGCATGTGGATGGTGAACTGAGTGAATTTTTCTCTTTGAAGGTTGAGTTGAAACAGGGATGTGTCATGTCTCCATGGTTGTTCAATCTGTACATGGATGGGGTAATACAGGAAGTGCAAGGTAGGGTAGTGGATGTTGGAGTGGCCCTGGTGAGAGAGGGTAGTGTGTGGAAACTCCCTGTACTGTTGTTTGCAGATGATACTGTGTTGTTGAGTGAAGACGAAGGAGAGCTGCAAGGCTTGGTGGATGAGTTTGGGAGAGTGTGTAAGAAACGGAATCTAAAGGTGAATCTAGGGAAGAGTAAAGTGATGGTCTTTGAGGGAGGTGAAGTCAGTGAATGTACGGTGAGGTCGGATGGTGAGGACTTGGATAATGTGAGTACGTTTAAGTACTTGGGTAGTGTGATGAGTAAGGATGGAGGTTTGGAGGGTGAAGTGCTTGAAAGGGTACAGCAGGGAAGAAAGGTTGCTGGTTCCTAGAAAGCAGTGATAAGAAGCAGGGAAGTGAGCATGGAAGTGAAAAAGTTGCTACATGACAGTATTGTGATACCAACTTTAACGTATGGAAGTGAATCTCAGACGTTGCTGGAAGGACACAAGTCAAGAGTGAGAGCAGTGGAAATGATTTATTTAAGAGGAGCCTGTGGAGTCACATGGAGAGACAGGCTGACAAATGAGGATATAAAGGAGCGTTGTGGTGTGGATGTGGATGTGATAGGAAGTGTTAGGAGGAATACACTGAGGTGGTTTGGCCATGTGGAGAGGATGGAGGGTGAAAGACTGACGAAGAGAGTGTATGTGAGTGAGGTGGAGGAGGGAAGAGGGAGGGGGAGGCCGAGGATGAGATGAAGGGATTGGGTGGAGAGGTATATGAGAGAGGGGGGTATGAGTTGGGAGCGGGGCAGTGAAATGGCGGGGGACAGGGCGACGTGGAGGCGATTTGTTTGTGGCCACCCGGAACGGGATTAAGGCGTCTGGCAATAGATAGATAGATAGATAATTTTTTTCTTAATCCCAATACTGTGGTCCTCGAATAGCCTATGACAAAACTGTTGTGCGAAACTCTTATCCCTTTAAGGTAGTGCCACCAATGCTATATGCTATAACTTCACACTTCTGCAAGTTAACTGGAAAAGCAACATTGGAACTATATGCAGTAAGTTGCAGTGTGATGAAATAATGGACTGGATTTGACCCCTTCATGACTAGACGTCTCCCATAAGATGAATGTTCGGTTTGGCTGTTGTAAGATCGTGATAAAAAAAAAAAAAGTTTTCTAACAAGGAGTGAATAGGGATTACTCCTACTCCTTTTACTACCTGATATCTCACCTAAAATGAATTATATTGTCTGACTGTAAAAAGATTAAAATAAAGCATACTTTTTCGAACTGAAGGTGTTGTCAGGAAAAAGTCATGGCAGGATGCAGAAAGGCAGAGATATATAGGGGTGTTGTGGCTGGTAATAAATACATAAAGACCTGAATACAATGGCGGATAGGCAGATAAATCGATAGATACAGAGATAGAAAAATATATAGATAGGTAGATAGATGGATTGGTGAACAAAAAAGAAAGTATGTAGAAAGATACCGGGATTAGGTGAAGGGTAGGAGATATATTGATGCCGGTGTGTGATGGTTGGCGGCAGAATGATATATTGCGGATATGTGGTGACAAGTAGTAGATACCGGTAAATAAAAACTGGTGTGTGGTGGCAATTACTAGATAAACAGAATTAACGGGGTGTGATGACAATTAGTAGACCAATAAACGAGTTTCGAATATCGTAGGTGGCAGTGGATAGACAAATACCTGGATTGGTGTCGGGGAGTAAAAAGACAGATACCGACATGTGGTGGCAGGTGGTGGGTGAATAATTCCTGTATTTTTTAAATCAGTGTTAAATATACTTCTCTGAATACTAGAGATTACAATCTAATTCCTTTGTTAATGCAAAAAATACAATTAAAATTGGTAACTGGAATGTGAGAACGCTAAATCATGACGGTAAAATCCATGAGTTAGTGAAGGTTTTTCAAAATTACAGACTTGATATTTGTGCTCTGACAGAAACTAGATTAACTGGAGTCGATAAGTTGGATTTGGAGGATGGTATACGTTTATTGATATCTGGCCGACAGGATGGAATGCATTATCAGGGAGTAGGATTGTTGCTGGGTTGTAAGGCAAATAAGGCTTTATGTGAGTGGGATCCTATAGATGAGCGAATGTTACACGCATGGTTTAAATCAAATCATGGTAACATCAGTCTGTTTGTGTGTTATGCACCTACTAATGATGCACTCGATGAAAGGCAAGACACATTTTATGAAAAGTTGCAAGAAGGAGTAGGAAGGGTACCTAGACGTGATGTTTTGATCTGCGTTGGAGACTTTAATGCAGTAATGGGCTGTTCAAATGAGAGATTTGAGGCATGTATGGGTAAGATGGGAGTTGGTAGTAGGATGAGTGAAAACGGAGTGAGGTTTGGAAGCTTCTGTCTAGCAAATGACTTAGTCATCGGGGGCACACTCTTTCAGCATTGCAATATACACAAGACAACTTGGGTGTCGCCGTGTGGAAAATATAAAAATCAGATTGATCACATCGCTATCAGTAGGAGGCATAGAAGTTCTCTGCTAGATGTTCATGTTAAATGGGGAGCGGATATTGGTAGTGACCATTAACTCAGCATTTCAAAAATAAGGTTTAAACTTAATAATCAGAAGAAGGAAAAATCTGATGTTGGTAGATACGATATTGTTAAGCTTAGAAGGGAAGGAGAAGAAAAGGAGGAATTCAGATTAGAATGCAGAAATAGGTTTTTGGTGTTGGAAACGTTGGAAGAGGGGGAGAGAAGTGTAGATGAGCTGTGGGAGGATGTGAACAAAGTTTTGCATGAGACTGCTGAATGTACGATTGGAAGGAGACATAGATTCAGGAGAAAGAAATGGAGATCAGAGGAAACGTGGGATATGATAAAAAAGAGAGGTGAGGCTAAATTGAGGAGTGAGATGCAATGCGTTGATGAACAGGAGATTGAATTAGCAAGAGCTGCGTACTGGAGTTTGAATTCAGAAGTAAGAAGGTTAGCTAGGAGAGATAAAAGAAGATGTGTGGATGAAAAGGTTGCAGAGACTGAAATCTTAATAAACAAAAATGATGGACAGAGTCAAAGAATAGCATATGAATCGATTAGAGAACTGAGTAGTAATGCAGGTAAACGCAAGGAAATACCAGTTAGAGACAGGGAAGGAAATTTATTGACCAAAGATGGAGATATTAAAAATAGATGGAAAGAGCATTTTGAGACAGTTCTTAATAGACCATTACCACCAGAAGAGGATATACCGTCTGCTCAGGAAGATTTAAATATAGAAACAGGAGAGTTGAGGCTTGCAGAAGTGGAGAAAGCAGTAAAACAGTTAAAGAATAATAAGGCACCAGGGGAGGATGGTTTATTTCCGGAAATGTTTAAAGTGGAGGGGGATAGATTAATAATGATCTTGGATAAGCTATTCAGTAAGATATGGGTGACGGAGTTACTACCATCAGTTTGGAAGAATGGTGTAATTGTTAAAGTTCCGAAGAAGGGAGACCTGAATGAATGTGGTAATTGGAGGGGAATCTCTTTGTCACCGATAGCTTTGAAAGTTTTCAGTAAAGTGTTGTTAAATAGGTTCGAGCCGGTGGTTGAGGGTATTCTGAGGGATGAACAGGCTGGTTTTAGAAAGGGACGTGGTTGCAATGATCAGATCTTTATAGTTAAGCATTTGATGCAGCAAGTTAATGAAATGAGAGTACCGTTAAGTCTTTGTTTTGTTGATTTTGAAAAGGCTTTTGAAAGTGTTTCGAGAAAGACTATGGGGAAGATCATGAGACATTATGGAATACCAGAGGAGTTTGTGAGGGTCATTATGAACATGCATGAGGACACATTTTGTAAAGTGATGGTTGATGGTCATCTGAGTGATTCGTTTGAAGTCAAGTCCAGAGTAATTCAAGGTGGTGTTCTATCGCCTTTACTATTTATGTTGGTCATTGATTACATTATGAAACGTGTTGGAACAGAAACCGGTGCAGGTATACTTTGGGGAGAGAACAGGAAACTTTTGGATTTAGATTATGCAGATGATATAGTTTTGATTTGTGATGGGCCAGAAGAGATGCAGAGAGTGTTGGACTGTTTGGTGAGTGAAGGTCGCAAGGTGGGTTTGGTTATTAATTGTGGAAAAACTGAAATAATCAATATGAATATGGAAAATGCGCAGGAATGTGTAATTGGAGGTATGGTTGTAAAGCAAGTTGATAGGTTTAAATATTTAGGTACTTATTTAGCCAAGGATGGTTCTTTGAACTTTGAATTCGAGGAAAGGTTAAAGAAGGCTAATCAGGCAATGGGAATGCTTAAAAATATTTGGAATAATAACAATTTTTCTGTGCATACAAAAATCAAACTTTATAAGGTAATGGTTAGGAGTATCTTAATTTATGGACACGAGTCTTGGTACAGCACAGTGACTATGGAAAATAAATTCTTGGTGTTTGAAAACAAAGCACTTAGAAGAATATTAGGAGTTAAGTGGTGGGAAAGGATACCAAATAGTAGAATTAGAGAAATAACGGGAGTGCAGCCGGGCGATGAATATGTTAGGTTCTCACGATGGAAGTTTCTAGGACATGTGTGTAGGAGACAGGGAATAGTACGAGGTACACCAGGGTGGGTGGCACTTGGTAGGAGAGGTAGAGGAAGGCCAAAAGAGACGTGGGTGAGGACAATGAGACGGGAAGCTGGAGATGAGTGTTGGGGAGATCTTGAGGAGTTAGCACAAGATAGAATGTGGTGGTGTGAGTTCATCGAGGCCCTACGCATCCCCGAGGGTGCCACAGGAAATGATTGATTGATTGATTGAATACTAGAGAGAAACACAGGCAAAGCTACGTTGTTGCAACCCTCCATCTGACCAAACACATATCCCTCCACCTCCCTGTACACCTAACCAAGCGCATAACGGCCCTCACCCCCCCATCTTTTCTTTTAAAAGTGGGCATAAGGAAAAACCCTTGAGGACACATACCCTGGGCCTTTCAGATTCCTTGCACAGATCGCAGTGAAATCTCTGGACTTTTTTCCCCTTATTAAAACAAAAAAAATACTTAAGACACAGCATTCTATCTATCAAAAGGCACTAGCTCGCGTTAAGATTTATCAATATGTGAAATTTCATGACTAGTGAATACTTTCTGAGTTTTGGCCCGGAAACGGAATCTCTACGCCCGACCAGTTGCCCTGCCTCCCTGCCGCCCAACTCTGCGAACGGACACCTATTGATCCCAGTGATAACAATATCCTCCCTTGACTTTTTCGGGTGAAGGGTAAAAATGAATGTCTTCCAAGAGTTACATTAGCTACTTCAAATGACAGTACATAAGAACTGAATCAGCAATTAGCACAAACACACACACTCACACACACACACACACACACACACACACACACACACACACACACACACACACACACACACACTGTACTAAGAGCACATGTGGAATAATGGTATGTTTATTATCAGGTGATTTTAGCAATTTCTGTCTATTTCAAGATTCCATCATGAGCACACCACTATAACACTCTGGCATGTATCCTGTCACTGTGTAGCTGTCTCAACACCACCCCTACTCTTCAAGGCCTCTGTCATTACATTGTGCATATTCACTAACCCTTTCAACACGAGGACATCCTTTTCGTTTCATTCTTGTTGCTACTGAAAGACTATATTTTGCTAAAGAGGAAACCCTAGTCGAGAAGTGGTTAATGTGGGTCATAAATTATATGACCCAGTCAGTTGGCACAGTTCCTATAAACTGAAACTGAAACAAAATATCCTGTACAAAATTAAATATATGTCACCGTAGTGATGTATTTAAACACAGCTATTTCCATCAGTTCAAGTTCTGAGAACTGTTTCGTAACACATATCCATATGAGCCTTTGACGTTTACTAGTATAGCCAGATTATATATATTTTTTTCTTTAACCCTTTCACTACATGTCCTACATCCCAACGTATTATCCTTTGTTGGTTGTCAGAACTAACAGGAAGAGTAATTATGCTAGTGGACAGGTTAATGCAAAATATTTCCAGCAAACCATGAAGCTCATCATGCTCTTGCATAGTTGAATATCGTCTGATAACAGCAAAATAAAGTACTTAGTCGGAATCGCATTTAATATTGTGTGTGTGTGTGTGTGTGTGTGTGTGTGTGTGTGTGTGTGTGTGTGATGCGAAGTAAAAGTGCAGTTTATCGTTGAATCTATTTTGTTTATTTTCCTCTTCGTGCTGCTGCCATATGATTTACCTCAACATGAGGAATAGGAATGAAGTGGTTAAGTAGGCTTTCTTTCTTTCTTCCTTTTTTTTTTTTTTTTTTTTTTTTTAAGGATTTTCGATCCCTGTAATACTGTACCTGCCTCCATATTTAACTAAAGCTTTTTTTTTTTTTTTTATACTTTACTTACAGCTTACAGACCTCGTAAGATTACAGCTCTGTTTACTCCTCATTAAATTCCGAGAAAATGTGTGTTGGAGATCCTGCCAGCGTCGCTTGTAGATATCAGTAAAGATATCTTTGTACTATTCACTCTGTTTACGGTTGAACCCATTTTTTTTATTAATTTAACAGCTACACCCTTCTTAGTCATAACACAACCCCCTTACAGCACACCACATACAACACATCCGGAGAGCACGCCGGTTCCTTATGTCCACTCAAGCACACCATAAATACCATAACTCTAGCCACAAACCTATCCTCATTTCCATCTGTCCTCTCACCCATCACCACAGCACACACCAGTCCACATCTGCAGCACAGGAATAACCCACACCTCAACCTCATCACAGTCACCTCCCGCGCCATAACAGTATCACAATCGCCCCTCACACCAAAACTTCATCGCCTTCATTTCCAGACTACAAGCATATCACAGTCTCTTCCCACATTACTCGTACAGTCACCTCCCGCACCACAACCACCAACAGGATCACAATCACCACCCACACGATAATCACATCACGGTCACTACTCATACCTTAAGCTCATCACAGTCGCCTACAACACCATAATCACCACTGACACTGTCACAGTTCATTCTGCAACTCACTATCAATACCACAGTCGCCTCATCACACCACACTCACAACCCACACCGACATAGTCACCGTGATAGTAAGAACACATATTGTCACAACGTATACCTCAGTAATCTTTGCAACCACACCCAGCACTATAGTAACATTCCCTCACAAACACAATCCGCATCTCAACCACCACTCACATCACAATGATGTCAGCACTTACCACTCATTTCATAATCATTACCCACCGCCACCACCTATACCATGACAAACCTCACCAAAGTCAGCACGATCACTACAGCAGCCACTACTTCCATCTGCACTACGACATCCACAGACTCCACTCAGTCCATTTCCATCCACATCAGACTTCACTCACAGCTCACTCACCACTTACACCACAAACACCATAACATCTTCATCCAAACCACTTTCACTCACACCAGCTCGATGCACACTACCTACACCCACACCACTTCCACCCACACAACTTAAAACCAATATCCATAGAATACAATGTCTACTCACGGGCCGCCATGGAATGAAGGAAAACGCGCCCGCTCCTGGGTGATGACGTCACCCTCCCCTCTCTCGTCTCACGCGTTCCAGCTCACACCTTACATTGTTACGCACTAAATTTCTCATTCTTTCCTACCACAGTCTAACATGTACTTGCACATTATGTCAGAAATGATACAAATAAAGAATTTTATTTACGAATCTCTAGCCAAACAATTTATTGGTTTTAATCATAGCATGCTCATATCATTTATAAGATTGGAAACAGTATTTAAGCATATTGACTAGAAAATTCTGTCATAATTAAAGTTCATTGAATATGAATCTCTCTCTCTCTCTCTCTCTCAAGCAATCAATCAGTCAGAATTTTATTAATCTTTTTATTAATTATCAGTTTACTCATTTTATTTAGTTTTTCTGGATGAAATGATTTTTTTTTATTCAGTACTCGCATTCTAAACAAAACATACGACAGCGAACAGATTAAGCAATTACTTCATAAGGCAGAGAAACAAATTCAGCAGTTTGACTGGCTAGATTCTTGACAGTGGCTTTTCCAGGTTGCAAGGCTTTAGCTCTATGATGACAAATAAATAACTTTTCCACTGTTTTAAATTTTTCTAGGGATTCAAAGCTAGGTTTCATCAGTTTTTCATTTCCCCTGCTAATTGCACCAATTCATGTGACTTCTTTGTTTGATGCCTTTGAACCAATGTATTTACATTGCTGACATATATGAGATAAGAATGCACCAAAATACACTAGGACCTATTCCTCAATAACTTCCACTAACCCTTTAACCTCTAAATCCAAATTGTCTGAAATATTTTCCTTGTCCATACCCTCTGCCTCTGGTTCATCGTTTTCATTTGACAAGCGGACCACCATTGCAGACAGGATCAGCTCACGCTGGAGATTTTCTTCGCCATCGTCAGACAATGTAGCATGCTCATCATTGAAGCAGGAAAATGATCTTGCTGACATGTTCACATCATCATTTTTTTCTCCACGTTGTATTTTGACCTCACAAGTGAACTATTATTCCGAGATGTGACCTACCCCGATGTTTAACAGCAACAGGAGATGGATGCCTAGTGTATTTTGGTGGATTCTTATCTCATAAATGTCACCAATATGAGTACATTGGTTCAAAGGCATCAAAGAAGACACACGAATTGGTGCAATTAGCAGGGGAAATGAAAAATTGATGAAACCTAGCTTTGAATTCCTAGAAAAATTTAAAACAATGGAAAAGTTATTTATTTGTCATCATATAGCTAATGCCTTGCAACCTGGAAAAGCCACTGTCAAGAATCTAGCCAGTCAAACTGCTGAATTTTTCTCTGCCTTATGAAGTAATTACTTATTTTGTTCGCTGTCTTTTTTTTTTTTTTAGAATGCGAGTACTGAATTTTAAAAAAATCATTTCATCCAAAAAACTGTAAAAAAATGAATAAACTCATAAGATAATAAATAAATGAATAAATATACTGAATGAATGATTGCTTGAGAGAGAGAGAGAGAGAGAGAGAGAGAGAGAGAGAGAGAGAGAGAGAGAGAGAGAGAGAGAGAGAGAGAGAGAGAGAGAGAGAGAGAGAGAAATTCATGTTCAATAAAGTTTTAAGTACAGTATGACGAGATAATTTTCTGGTGCATATTCTTAAACACTGTTTCAAAGCTTATAAATGATACGAGCAGGGTACGACTAAAACCAATAAAGAGTTTAGCTAGAGATTAGCATGTTATTTATTTGCCTCTTTTCTGACATACTATGCAACTACATGTTAAGATATGATAGGAAAAAAAAAATTACTGTGTAACAATGTAAGTTATGAGCAGGGACGCGGGAGACGAGAGAGGAGAGTGTACGTCATCACCCAGGAGCTGGCACGTTTTCTCTCGCTCCCGGGCGGCCCGTGAGTAGACACTGTATTCTATGGATATTGCTTAAAACCACACCACATTCACTACCCACACCACAATCGAATACCATACTATGTCCACCCACACGCACAGTCACTATCCACAAACCTATTCCCACATTACTAACAATCACTCTCAATGTCACCACCCACATTCACATCACGTGCATCCACAGCATCTACACCCACATCACTCTTACATCACCCACATCGACATCACGTGCATTCACACCATTTAAACCAATATCACTATTACATCACCCACACAACCTCCACTCAAAAAACAGTTACCTACCATACCACCTTTACCCACACCACAGTAAACATCAACACCATCTACATCCGCACCACAATCACCATCCACGCCATTCATACCCACACCATAGATACCAGTCACACCAATTACACTCACACCGCAGTCGCCACCCACACTACCTACACTGACAGTCACACACACACATAATCCAAGTCGACCTATATCAAGGCAAGAATACACTAAATTATACACCATATATCAACACTTCATCAGCGGTACAGACAACAATGACCTGATTCCACCACCACCAAACAACCAATACGCTCCTCCTCTCACATCTATCCTCCATTTCGATACTGTTCCACTAAAAGTCATTTCCTTGACATCCTCTTTCCTCTTCTCCTCTCTTCAATCACATCTTCTGTTGCACTCTCCTTCTCTTTCTACTCTCTCTTCATGATCAACACTCCTGCCTTCCACAATGCCCGCCAGTCCCATCTTCTCACATCTTCCCCTCTACATTTCTACCATCACTCTGCCTTCTAACTTCTTGCACTTTCTTCTCCCCTCTACAATTACCTGCTTCATAAAAACCCTAGTAGCCCACCCCAGCTTCCCTCTTACAGCCTATATATTCTTTTCTTAAATTCATGACCGACCCACCCCTCTTTTTCCATTCAAACCACTTACTTCTAACCCAGCCAACCTATTCCTGCACCCTCACTACACCCTCCTCTCTTTCCAAAGTCTCTCTCTCTCAACCATCTTATCTTTCCTCGATCCCAACAACCAACCATACTCCAGTCACTCACCTCTTCTTTTGCTAATACACACCTACCTGCTCCTTCCCCAAATCATTACAGCTACCTACGTAACTACCACTACGTTCCCATTCATCATCTTCTCCCATCCTCGTCTCTCCTCACTCCCACGTCCTCGTCATATCCTCTCCAACCACCCAGACGACTGCCTCCTCGCGTCCCCTGTCAAGGAGGGAGAAAGAATGGGAAGAAGAAAATGAGGGCAAAAAGTGTGAGAGGACAGAGGGGTACACGACCATTAATTTCAAGAAGAGATTAATTCGACCGTCCTGTCTTTGCAGCCAAAATTATATGGGACGAACAAAGGGCAGTGTGCGTTTCTTTATAGAACTAATAAAATTGGTATTAGTTTTTAATAAGATGTAGAATGCAAAACCGGATTACATTTTTATTATTTCATATCGCAGTTATTCAGCGACGTTAACTTGTTCATTACGATAGCGTCTTTCGTTTATTCCTCGTACTTACAGAATATTTTATTGATCTTTGACACGTCCTTGCATAGATTCAGGTTCTGTCTAACTTGATGCATTCAAAATATCTCTCGTAAGCCGAACACTATCGTCTAGTGACATTAGTATTACAAAAGACGTCCTCAGGCTGGTGCTAGAAGCAGTAGCACACTTGTTGTCGAGATGTGTAGATGAGCTGAACTTCAGATCTTATTGCTTCTACTTCATGAGAGAACTGTGAGAAAAATGAAATATGTAAAATTCGACTCACCTATTAAATTATCTTTACACACACACACACACACACACACACACACACACACACACACACACGAGAGAGAGAGAGAGAGAGAGAGAGAGAGAGAGAGAGAGAGAGTTTGAATGGCTGACCCCAAACTCTTTTACCTTTTGCTAGCGCCTGCAAAGCATACAAGGTTAAATGGACACCACCTAGTGCGAAGAACAAAGTAAGGGATAGATCAGAAAGCCTGTTCGGTGACGAATAGGGTGGTTTTAGAAGTGTGGAAGATGTGTGGACCAAATATTTGCAGTCTGTGGAAACAAGAATATAAGCGAGAGTGTAAGAATCCCTGAGCGTGTGGAGGGAATCAGTGTGAATAGAGTGAAAGAATATACCTGAAAAAGTTTGAATGTGAGAACAAGGTGTGGTATGCCATGCAGAAGATGAGCAGATATGGTAATCGACTGTGTGAAAAAGGGAAATGTGGACGCTGGTGAGACTGGGGAACTGACCAACAATCGAGTTGGCTGGCTGAATATTGTATAGAGATGAATGGCCAGGGTTTGGCACCCATTTTTCACTTGACAGTCGTTGGCTGATTGTCAGGTAGGTAAATATGAAGCTACGTGTAGACAGTTGTAATATGCAGGTGAAGGCAGAATCTCCAGGGTTTGAGTAATGAGCGAATGCGAGTTTTGCCCATTGAAATTGGGCAAACATTAATTAGTAAGTCATTCTATATTTTTCTATGGATCATACCTTAACTCGCCCTTTGGGTAAACGACGTGTGAATGGTGATAAGGATGACAATACTATGTATTATGAATTTTTAGCAACTTCTTCTCTTCATAATAAAATTATCCAATTCAAGGCAGGAATGGCAATGCTTTAGCTACTGTTGTTTTTCATATGTAAATAGAATAGAGCATAAACAGGTAAAAGCATATTATAGCTTTAGGGGAAACAGAGGTCATTATTCACTCTAGTCTCCCTGGATTGCCTTGCTCCTGCCAAGTCTGTTCCTTGTCACACAGCCCCTCGTAATTCCGTCCCTTTCTCATACACCCCATACCCCATCTCATACACTTCTTACCCCTTCCAATGCATCCCTCCTCCCTTATCACACACTTCATCCCCTCGCCATTACCCCTTACCCTCTCCCATACACCCTACACCCCTTCTCATACACTGTTCACCCTCCTCCCACACACCGCATAGCCCCCCATAAAGCTCTGTCCCATCTTGCATATATTCCTTATTCATTCCTGTATATATCACCCCCTCCCATGCACTCTTACACTTCCTATTACTCTCATACACCACTCTCTATTCCCCTGTACTCCTCACGTTCCTCTATATACAACGCCAAAGTCAATCACACATTCTTCTACACCTGTCACCAACTCTTAGCATCGTTCTCTCTATATTCATATCACTTACATCATTTCTACCTATCCTAACCCCCTACATTACCCCTACGCTATTTGTTTACCGCGACAAAGTCCCACCAATTTTTCACCACTTCAGCACCTCATACTCACCCCCACACCACTCTAAAACTCTCACTCATCCCCCACACAACTCTGCACTTCTCACTCACCCCCACAAAACCCCTCCACCCTACAACCCTCGTTTACCCACTACACCACCCCTACGCACCTCATTCATCCACTACGCTACTCCTACATCCATCATTCACCTCACATCACCTCTACACTCATCGACCACTCCAACACAAACCCTGCACCCATCATGCATGTGCCACACCACCTCTAGACCCCTTACCAACCTACAACCTCACCCATGCTCCCTCCACTGGCCCCTTACCACCCCTTACCCAGGAGTGCCGTGCCAAATTACTGGTGAGGAAGCATTTATAACTTTGTGAGGTAAATTTTGCTGTCTATTCCATGTGTAACAGACACACAGGCACATGCATATATATATATATATATATATATATATATATATATATATATATATATATATATATATATATATAGACTATAGAGAAAGAGAGAGAGAGAGAGAGAGAGAGAGAGAGAGAGAGAGAGACTACACACACCTTCAAAGCCACTCCAACACTACAATCACACTTGCAAGCACTTCTCACCCTACACACAATCCCTACCAGACATCCTAAGCCACTTTACTATGTTCTTGTGTGTCTGTGCATATATATATATATATATAATATATATATATATATATATATACAGTAGGCTCGCACAGTGCGCGAGAGATTGGGTGGTCCACGACCTCGTGTACTGGGAATTCGCGTACTGGGAATACATACTCTTATGGGAATAATTACATATGGGCGGTACCCCCTCATATCTGGACATTTTTTGGCCCCTAGAGACATAATAAAGGTCATAATTTTCAGACATTGTACTACAGATATAGCTGCAATAACAAAAATATGGGCAGTCACCTTAACAGCAGTAGACAACAGGCCTGATGGATTTAAACAACAAGAGTTCTGAGGCGCGGCAACGCACTTACAGTGCCCCCGCCACCACCCCGGCCGCACCACGCTTGTTTAACTGTTGCCAATGTTGTATTATTCCAGGCTTTGACGAAAAAATTTACGGCCTGTTGAATGTTACATTTCTTCCAGAATGCTGCAACAGTCATTATGGTGGGGGTTGCAGGTATGCCAGGTGAAGCAGGTGAGTCAGGTGGGGCTGTGAAGGTGGAGAGGGAGGCGGCTGGTGAGTCAGGTGGGGCAGTGGAGGACGGCAATGGGCGAGTCAGGGGAGGTGGTGAGGGGAGGATCCTCCCTCTCCTCCTCGCTACTGCTCACATTTTCGGCAATTTCCTTCATCTCTTCTTGCTTGTTTGTTTCATTCCTCATCTTGTTATGGACGTATTGCCAGTAAAACAACTTGGTATTCACGAAACAAACATCATTATTATAGAAACTGGGTATCTATTCTAACTTACTGTTATTGCTGAAAACGTTATTATTGAAGCTGTTATTGACGATATCTTATTGTTGACTCCTCTTGAGTACCTTCCCCATGAGCCTCTAGGTCACTCTTGGCGCGTTGTGTGTGTGGGGGGGGGTCGCGTGCTGATGGAAAATGGCGTTTTTAAGCCACTTCTTGCCCTCTACCTCGTGTTTTGTGGGGTAAACTCGCGCATTCAAGGTTTTTCGTTATGATTTTTTGTCACTCGCGCACAATGCGAATTGCGCACTGTGATGACGCTCACTGTGCAAGCCTACTGTATATATATATATATATATATATATATTGTTACATAGCCTATGATTTCATCATCCTTTGTGTAATTTTAACGCACAGTATGCTGCAGGTTTGATCACGAGCGTGTTCTGCCTCAGTCCCCTCCTTCTACCGTTATAGTAAAGTCGTTCTTTCTGTTGTTCAGAGCGGGATTGTCAACTCTTTGTCCCCATGGCTTCATTTGCGCGTCCTTCTTACAAGTTGTATCAAGCTCTGCCGGCCCCTATATAATGAGCTCAGTCTCTGCATCATTGCCACTTAGATCTACTCCTCATTTTGTTCACATCTCTGTCCTCCCCTGTACAGTTATTATTGTGAGTGCTCAGGAAGTCTCCAACCATCTAGCAGCTGTGTAATTTGAGTATAAGTGTTATTGCATTTTTTTTTGTACTGTATAGCATAGGGTGTTGGTTCTTAGGCCTAGTAACGTTTTTTGTAATTCATGAGAGGTTCTTATTGTCAGCCATCATTAATAATAGTTTGTATCTGTAATAATTTATCTTGCATTAACTGAGCATTACCCAGTGTATTTTCATTTTATCAGGGCTGACTTAGATAAATTTACTCATGCTAATTTCGTGTTAATAGAGGCTATTGCAGTTAACCATATATTTAACCTGTTTTTTGCCATTACATTATCCTTATGAGTCCTGAATGTTTTGTTGTTAGTTTGAGCATTAAACTTTAACTTGTAATTTTACCTAACTCTTTTGTTTTGAACCTGGAACTTTACGGGACAGTAGTGATTATTAGTATTCTCACTTAAAGTGTACATTATCTTTCTCTGTTCCGTAACAATATATATATATATATATATATATATATATATATATATATATATATATATATATATATATATATATATATATATATATATATATATATATATATATATATACTGGTGCGATACCTACCATGTTCTTGTTCTTGTGCTTTTTTATCTAATTTTTCTGCACTTCAGTTTTCATTCCAAGATCTAAATAATCGATTTTAAGGATCTTTTCTCGTTTCTCATTTATAACCGTGCATCAGCTTTCAATGTACGCGCCATATCATACAAACAATCACACAAACACTTCTGACCCTACGTACAATCTCTACCAGACAGCCTAAGCAACTTGGCAGATACATAGGATGTATCGTCCACTCTTCGGTTGGGATAGGCCGGTCGTGCAGTGGACACTCCAATTGCTGCTGCTGCTGCAATGTGTGTGTGTGTGTGTTTATATATATATATATATATATATATATATATATATATATATACAAGAACACGGTAGGTACTGCACCAGTGTGTGTATATCTATATCTATATTTATATCTATATATCTATATCTATATATCTATCTATCTATATATATATATATATTTATATATATATATATATATATATTTATATATATATATATACAAGAACACTGTAGGTACTGCACCAGTGTGTGTATATATATCTATATCTATATACCTATATCTATCTATCTATCTATATGTCTATATCTATATCTATCTATCTATCTATCTATATATATATATATATATATATATATATATATATATATATACACAAGAACACGGTAGGTACTGCACCAGTGTGTGTATATCTATATCTATATCTATATCTATATATCTCTATCTATATATCTATCTATCTATCTATCTATCTATCTATCTATATATATATATCACCTTAAACTGTCCTATCACTCCGGTACGGCCTGTGAACCCTCCAGGGAAACGTCGTCTGTGGCATTTTGGAGCCGCGGATTGGGAGGCCCACAGGCAGTACTTCATTGATCTTCCCTGGAATGATTATTGCTTCCATGGCTGAGTGTGCCTTGCGCATTACGGAGGTTATTCTCTCAGGCATGGAATCATACATTCCTTTCTTATATCCTTTGACTAACGCAAGAAAGCCTTGGTTTAATCACGCTTATTCTAATGCTGTCCGCAACAAGGAGAGGGCCTACAAAAGGTACCGGAGCCAACCCGCCCCTGAATCACATCATCTTTACGTTTCTGCCCGGAATCGTGCTAAGTATGTTCTTCACTCTGCTAAAACTAATTTCATCCGTACTAAATGCTCTCAGCTCTCCAACTCGAATTCTTCCCACTCCTTCTGGCACCTTGCCAAAAACCTTTCTAACAACTTTACCTCATCATCCTTCCCTCTTCTTTACTACTCTGATGGTTCTGTAGCTATTTCTTCTACTGATAAAGCAGATCTCTTCTCACAGACTTTCTACTCTAATTCCACCTTAGACGATTCCCGTGCTGTTCCTCCATCACTTCCCCCCTCTGACTTCCTCATGGCTGACATTAAAATTTCTTCAGCTGATGTATTTTCTGCCATCACTGGCCTCAATACTAACAAGACATATGGGCCTGATGGGGTCCTTCCTGTTGTTCTCAAGAACTGTGCTTCTGTGCTTACACCCTGCTTAGGCAAACTCTTTCGCCTTTGTCTGTCAACTTGTACCTTTCCTTCTTGCTGGAAGTTTGCTCTCATTCAGCCAGTCCCAAAGAAAGGTGACCATTCACAACCCTCCAACTATCGTCCAATAGCTTTAACGTCCTGTATTTCAAAAGTTTTCGAGTCAATTCTCAATAGAAAAATTTTAAGGCACCTTTCCTATCACAACTTTCTTTCTGATCGTCAGTACGGGTTCCGTCAGGGACGCTCCACTGGCGATCTTCTCACCTACCTTTCAAACTTCTGGTCATCCTCCTTTCGGGACTTTGGCGAAAGCTTTGCCATTGCACTTGACATCTCAAAGGCTATCGATCGGGTCTGGCATAAATCTTTAATTTCCAAACTGCCCTCTTATGGTTTCTATCCTTGTATCTGTGTCTTCATTGCTAGCTTCCTTTCTGGTCGTTCTATAGCTGCTGTTGTAGACGGCCATCGTTCATCTCCTAGATCTATCAACAGTGGTGTTCCTCTGGGCTCTGTCCTATCACCAACTCTCTTCCTTTTATTCATCAATGACCTTCTAAGCTGTACATCAAACCCTATCCACTCATACGCTGATGACTCCACCCTTCACCTTTCCATTCAGTTCCCGCAACGCCCATCTCAGCGGTTTAACAAACAAGGGATGAGGCTATGGCACACCTAATGTCTGACTTGGCTCGTATCTCTGACTGGGGTAAAAATAATTTGGTTGTTTTTAATGCATCTAAGACTCAGTTCTTACACCTATCAACCCAACAAAATCTTCCACAGGTATACCAACTAATGTTTAATAAGATTCAGCTTAATCCTGCATCATCCTTGAACATGCTTGGGGTTTCATTTACTCGGGACTTATCTTGGAAAGATCATGTTACATCTCTTGTAAAATCTGCTTCCAAGAGATTGAGTGTGCTAATCCGACTCCGTTCTTTCTTTACCCCTGCACAATTGTTGACTCTATACAGGGGTTTTATCCGCCCCTGTGTGGAGTACAACTCTCGTGTGTGGGGAGGCTCCCCACATACAGCTCTTCTCAATAGGGTGGAGTCAAAGGCTTTTCGTCTCATTAACTCTCCTCCTCTTACTGACTCCCTTCAACCTCTGTCTCTTTGACGCACTGTTGCATCTTTATCTCTTTTCTATCGCTGCTTTAATGGTCACTGCATTCCTCCACCTCTACGACGGGCGGGTAGCACCCGTCTAGCAGCAAACTCTCATCCCTTTTCTGTCCAACTCTCTAATGCAAGAGTTAACCATTACTCCCAGTCTTTCATTTATGCAACAGGTCAACTCTGGGACTCTCTCCCTCTGTCTGTATTTCCTGCTGCCTATGATCTCCAGTCTTTCAAACGCAGTGTGTCCAGGCATCTCGAAATGATAGGATCTTGAATTTGGCTCTCTATCATATTTTGTTTTCTCTTGGAGGGAACTGTTATTGCAGGCTCATGGCCTTTGGTTCCTTCTTCCTCGCATAAAATATATATATATATATATATATATATATATATATATATATATATATATATATATATATATCAAGCTTTCTCTTTACCTATTTATCTATCTATGTATCTATCTGTATATCTATATCTATCTATATATATATATATATATATATATATATATATATATATATATATATATATATAAATATATATATATATATATATATATATATATATATATATATATATATATATATATATATATATATATATATATATCAAGCTTTCTCTTTACCTCTCTATCTATCTATCTATCTATCTATCTATCTATCTATCTATCTATCTATATATATATAATGGGAGACTTCAGTTTCGTAATCGAAAAATGCAGTAGGATATATGAGGAAAATTCGTGTCGGAGAGTGAAGTGAAAGAAGTGGAATGGTGATAAATTTTGCTGTAATGTATAACATGAAAATAATGACCTTATTCCTTCACAAAAGAACAAGGAAATGTGGACCTAGAGAACTTCAGCTAAATAAAAGAAAATCTGGTCGACTTCATTATAGCAAATAAGGGCAACGCGATCACTAACTCATGTTCTTTCAGTAGTTTAAATATCCCACCGCATCTCCTTACGGGTTAAATTCTTGAAATGTGTCATATTCACACTCAAATTTCTAGAACCACACCACCTAGAAGAACTGGTCGACCACGAAAATACTGAACAATAATTCTTCTTTCAACTGCACATTTCCCCAGGCCGCTAAGCTAAGTAGGTGAAGAGCATGGAAATGAATAATCAGGCCCGTAATTTTTAATAGATTTTTTTTTGGGGGGGCAGCAGGCCAAATGTATATACCTCCATACTACAAACTTAAAATTAATTCGAAGTGCTTAAGTTTGCTGACCTGATATTTTTCAGTTTGATTCTACCCGAAAGCTTATGTTTAACGAGTCATGTACGCTTAGTGATGGAGGTGGGTGTTTGGGTTAAAGGCTTCACTTTCTGCCAGCCTGACCTTTCAACTTAAACTGTAACTAAGTTTAATAATTTGGCCATTTTACAGTTTGTTGATCAACGCTGCACCCTTATCAAGATTGTTTCTACACACAAGCGGTAGGATTCAGATTGAAATATACCAATCTGCCTTTTTTTTGGGGGGGGGGGGGAATGAAAAAATAATCAAAATCTAAGTACTATTATGATTTAGTTTATGATCATTTTGGATCAAATTTAGAAATATTCGATAAAACACGAGTAGAATTGTTTGAATTTTCAACAACACTACTCCATTTTTTTTTTTTTTTTTTTTGAGTTCAGCTTTATAAGCTCTCAATCTTAGCTGAAGTTTTGAGAAACTAATATACACAAAAAACTGGGGGACTATAGCCTCCCTAGCCCCCCCGGAATTTACGGCCCTGATAATTGAGGAAACTTTTGACCTCACGGAGAGGCTGCGTTCGAGTTCGTGTGGTGGCTGCGGCCTTGTCTGGCTGCTACACATAGGCTACAACTCCCTTGCACTTCTGCCTTGCAGCACTGGCTCACCCAGTATTTCCCCAGCTGAGAATTATATTTCTATTTCCTTGTTTATATGGTGCTTCTCAGTTCGCCCGCTTTCCAGCCATTCTGAGTGACATTTTTTACCCGTGGTGTGCAGGGTGCAATAATCCTGCAAAAAGATTATCCCTGAAATGAAAGCAATAATCCTGCAAAAAGATTATCCCTGAAATGAAAATCACTAACGTTTTTATAGAAGTACTTTTATTCGCCTTATTTTAATATTATAATTTAGTGCCCCTATCGCTTATTGTGCAAAACATTTATTATTCTATAATTATTTTATTATTATTCTTACTCTGTGAAAATAACGTATGAGAAGGAAAGTTTCCTCTGTGGTGTGCCAGAAGTAGTTATATTACGAGTAAATAATCTCTGAATGAAAATAGATTCTTCTGAAATTACTTTTTCCCACCATATTTACCTATTATAATTTAATGTTCTTATCGTTTACCACGACAGACACTTATGTTTTAATAATCTCAGTTTCTTATTCCTCAATCAGAGAAAATAACCTATGAACAGGCACTTATTTTCTATCGATGCTATTTACTGACGATATTTATCTAGAGGCACTTATATGTTAGTCCTATTTTCCCTACAAATTAATATTTACAGAAACTATGCACACATCACTGTCATAAAATATACATACTTTTCACCTGATTTCACTGTTACAGTATAACCTACTGTACCTATCGCTTACTGTGCTAAAACTTAAATTTCTATAAATCTTTTATGTTTCTTACTCCGTGAAAATAGCTTATGAACAGGCACTTATTTTCTATTCT
The DNA here is from genome assembly GCF_032717465.1 of Coenobita brevimanus. Taxonomy (NCBI): domain Eukaryota; kingdom Metazoa; phylum Arthropoda; class Malacostraca; order Decapoda; family Coenobitidae; genus Coenobita; species Coenobita brevimanus. Next base: position 44,858,238 of record NC_136967.1, read on the forward strand.
GGCTAATTGCTGAAGATATAACTTGTTTCTTCTAGAGTCACTCATATGTAAGCCTTATTTTTCTCGATAAAAATATTTACAATTCCTATATATACACATCACTGTTGTAACATATAACCACGTCACTCTTGTAAACATATGTGCTACTGCCGCTCACGTTATTTTGCCACGTACCTTTCTTGAATTACACGTCACTGTTGCTCACTTTCTTCGCACGTCACCTGCTACTTGCACGTCACTTGCGCACAATCTTTTCTAACGTCACTGTTGTTGACTATTTACAGAAGCCGCTGCCGTACATTATTTACTTTGTGGGAGAGTAACCCAAACACACACACACACACACACACACACACACACACACACACACACACACACACACACACACACACACACACACACACACCACTTTCCCCCCAGGAAAGGCATCGTAAGACAGGAGGGGATGGAGGATAGCAACACATCATAGGAGAGGAGGGGAGCAAAGGTTGCACCATGTACTATACATGATATTTCTCCTCTGATGATGAATTATGGCTCGAAAGAGGAGAGTCTAGTATATACGTCCTATTCACGCCCAATACTACTGTCGCTAAGCCCCTTTCTCGGGTGCTTTGGCCGGGGTGGCTTGGCTAGGGAGGTGGAGGCACACCTTGGTCAGGTGGGAAATGGACGATGCAGACACCGTAAATCCTCGCTGTAGAGGTGAGCGCATAAATGACACTGCCCGACAGGCGATCACCTGACTGTAATGAGATGCTAGAGGCCACATGACATCATATTTATGAGTGAGCATTTCAAATTACGGCTTAGTGGGATTGCGCGAATGTACATGACCAATGAGCTAGAACCCTTCAGTCATATGAAATTCAGTGACCCGAAAGATAAAGGCTTCACAGTTGTCAACAAAGTATATATATGAAATGACAACATAACGGTGGGTTGCATACCCCAATTCAATTTCGGATGTAAAGGAAAGAAGCTGATTCAAAATAAAAAGGTATGCTCAGCAAAAGTAAACAAAACCAAATCTGCCTTTCAGTTATAAATACAGAACAGATTTCAGGTTCTATATTATTCCGGGTGTGACATTGATGAGTTGAATGATAAACTACCAAATGTGTTAGGGAAATCACTGGAGGCAGTAGGGAAAGCTATTATAACCAAAGCCTATTAGTACTCAAAAAACGACCTTCCAGCTAATGACAAGAAGTAAACAGATGAAAGTAAAAATAAGAAAGATGAAATACTCATAGAAGGAGCCGAATTAAAGCTTATGAACAGGAGACAGAGGGAAGAAAAATGAAAGACAAACATGGATTAGATCAACGAAGCCCTCAAGAAGGACAAAGTCTGATACAAGTTCGAAGCAAAATGACATTAGGAAAGCAACAAGCATCACTGAAAGACAAAGATGAAGAAATCATCAAGTGCACAAAGGAGATGATGAAGAGAGTTGAAGAATTCTACAAAGAATTGTATGCATCAAAGACAACAGTACCAAGAGCTAAGTTTTCTTTTGACATAAGTAAAACACCAGAGGTAACATGTGATGAAGGACTTCGTGATAGGTTATGGAGAGTGCGGAAGTGTGTGCTGGTCTTTTCTCCAGCTGGTAGGTTGCTCCATCTGCATTGGCTTTGTTTACACCTGTAGGGTGATTTGTTAGGTTAGCTAGTCTTATTTTCCTTCCCCTCTACATTTAGAGATACAGTAAGTTTCTATATGTATATACCGAGATTGCCATTGCCTAATCACCAATGGGGGATCCTCCTCACTGTTCGGTCTGGGGTGTGAATAAACACACGTGGCCTCCTGAAAGTGATTTGAAAGGGTAATCTCAGTCTTAGTTGTCTTACTGTAGCTATCTTGTCCCTTGCTCGTTTTTCCTCTTTCTAAAGAGGAAGTGGCTACTATGTCAGATGCCCCTGCAACCTCCTCTCCTTGTGGGGGGGAGATGGTTATTATGGACCCATGACTTGCACAGACTGACTGCCCATGACTGACCGGTCCCGGACACGTACCCCCCTTGTCACTTCTGCAAATAATTCTTTTTTTTTTTTTTTAACCCATACTATACCAGGCATTTCTGCAATTTTATACCCACCCAATCCCAGACCAAAAACGGAAAAAAATTTTATTGCATAAAACAATCCAAAAGGATATATAAATCAAGGAAAAGCAAAAAAAAAAAAAAAAAGTACTCCTTATAGGAGAAATAAGTGCAGGATAGCCATCCATCGTGTTTCTAGCCCAGTTTCCCAAACCGTGAGTTACGTTTTCCCACCCAGCTGGGAGAGATGAGAGAGAACTGGGGAGGAGAATGGGGGAATCCCCATTCTCAATTTCCTTCTCCACTGGTTTATATTCCTCCCCAGAAGAGTCATCCAGGTCTTCCTCTTCTCTAGAATCACTAAATGAAGGGACAGAGGGTCCATGTGACAGTTTCAACTGCCTCCTCCAGCCCAGGGAGGTGGAAAAATGGCATGACTTCCGTGACATTCTAACACTGTGACGGTCAGTGGCACACTGATGTTACCCAGCCATGCAGAACCAAACTCAGTGCTACAAGTGCTTGTGCACAATGTTGCCAGTACATTAAGCTACTCTTTAGCAAAAAATTAGCTAGATTGAAGCAGTTAGAGACGAGCTACAACGCTTGAATTTTGCTGTCAACACCATCACGTCGCTGGGATTACTTGAGATGTTTTGTACTGTCAGCACCATGCTGACAGCAGGATTGTATGGGTTAAATACATGCTGTTTGTTCCTTTCCCCTGACCAGTCTTAATCCTTTCATTACCTCCGCCAATGAAGTTGCAGGATGTTATGTATTCACCCATGTTTGTCTGCTTGTTTGTTTGTCCACATGATACCATTATTAAGATGATTTGCAGCATTCCTTGTGCGGAGGAACAAATGAAAGAAAAAAATTTACTACTGGAGACATCTTATTTAAGACTGTTACTCTTCTCATGTAAAAGACTTGTTGAAATTGAGTAACTTTCATTGTTATTATGTTCAGCCAAGAATCTTGATTTCCATGAATTCCTGCAAGGGTGTAATCACCTGTAGGGACCTCATGACTATGGATGAGGCTGACATCATACATGACCTTGCTCAGCAGAGTGTAAATGATGCAAAATTTATACCTAGATTCTTTGATGGCAAGAGGACAAGGACTGCCACTATAACTTCACCTTTGTTAACCCCTCCCTCCTGGGCGACATGTATACATGACGACCTGGGGACATCCAGGTGACAAGTATACATGATCTAGTGTTTTTTAGTATTATTGTTATTGTATTATTATTATCATTATTGCATCATGTTATAATAGCATATTATACTATAATTTTATGTTATAGGTTTAGCTGAGAAATTATGGTTTAAATAATGGTGATTTTTAAGAAAAACACCTACTGGTGGTTTGGGTGGTGAAAACTACCCCAGGACATGATGGTTAACCCGCCCCATCCCGACGTTTTCTGGGCAGTGGTACGCCCCAGTCCTGATATTTTTGGACCTTTTTTTTTTTTTTTGGCTCAAACATCCACTTTTGGAGAGAAACATCGAAAATTCATAAAGAAATCGCTCACCTGAGGTTTAAAATACTCGATCTAGGTACAAGTACTTCCTTACCTGACTGGGTTTTCTAACAGGCTGGCACCAAAGAAAATGAGTTCTATGGGAGGGTAGCTATTTTATCCACTCATAAACAGTATTTATTTATTTACTTGGTACGAATTTATATGTAGTACAAGAGAATATTGGTTTTCAAACAGTAATATAGGCATTATAAGCATTTTTTCACTCACTAACTCATCACCATTCATGACCTTTTTTTCCCACATTACCTGATCATCATTTCTGACTGTTTCTTCCTCTAATGCTATGTAAACTTTGTCCTCCACATTGTCATCGATTGTGGAATCACTCTGGCCCTGAATGTCTTTATTGGCCAGGTCACTGGTAACAGGTGAATTGCCGAGACAGTGGCGTGCAGGGGGGGAGAAGAGTTATGCGGTGTAAGGCATTGTCCCTGCTTGGCATCTTGTAGAGGAATAGAGGAAGGTGTCCCGTGTATATGTGCCAAAAATCAATCGCGAAAATTGAAAATTGTGCAAATTAGGGACCTTGCAATGTTGCGGCGTTAATTCCCGTCTCCGGTATATGAGTGCACATCATGTGAGGACGTGAATTCACGTCTCCGGGATGCGGCGGGTTAAAAAGCCTTTTCCTAAGAATGTCAAAATTGGCTATGAAATCATTAATGCAAGTTTCTATATTCTCATCCCACTTAGCTGCTCCAAATTCCAACATTATATTCATAGTGAAAAGTCTTGTGTGTAGCAGGTGTGCAACTATGGGTCATGATGCATACAACTGAACATCCAAACCCGAACGTTGCTTTCATTGAAAGGGTGCTTGCTCCACTTCCTCAAGGGATTGTCCAAAGAGGAAAGAGTAGGAGGTCTGCATTATACACACACACAAATCACAGCCACAAACATAAGTGGTTTTAAATTCTACTCTGGAAGCTGTCGCATGCAAAGCAATGTCTTTCCATTGTTCTCTCTACTGTCCACCACATGGATCCATTGATAGTGATGATTTCAATTCGATTTTTAGCACTTTCCTGAAAATAAGATAGTGTTGGGCGACTTTAAGCCCTTATACTGTACATACTACTCACAGCATGCAGCAGTTTCCCATATGTTCATACTCCATGTACTTTCAGCACCTTCATCATTCCTTGTCTGTCTGCTTTGCCTAATGTTTTCTCCTTATCCATGAAGGCAGCATACAACTTTTTTACCTCTTCTAAATACCTTTTCAGTAGCCATCTTATAATGAATCCCGGATCTGCACAACCCCTCCCATTCCTAATTCCCCTAATCTGATACACAATGCTTTGTATAATAGTAAACCATGTGTCTTTTTTTCAGTAATTGATAGTTATAAGAAGCACTGAGTCTTTTTTTTTTTTTCCATACTAACAGGATTTCCTTTACATGCATATAGATTCTAGAATTGTTCTCATTTGGGGAGAGATTCACTGACTCTATATCCCAAAGTTATTCTTTTTTTAAAGAACTTGGGGCGTCTACTATAAAAAGAATATGCATTTTTCCGTCCTTCTCTATGAATATTTCAGTAACATAGATAAAATTCCAAACAAAAGTATATGACTAACTGACAGCACACATGTGCATACAAATTCAATGAAATTCGAACCATGACTGGACAGTGAATTTCAATACGATAGCCGGGACAAACTGATCTTGTGTAAACATGATAAATGGTCATAATCACTCTATTGGCTTTATCAGAAAGATAAGTACATCAATACATGTCCTACAGAGAAACAAAGGCAATTAATGGGGTAAGTCTAAAATCCCAGCTGATTGAATTGGCCATTGGGTATGAGTTGTTTAGGAACGTCCAGCTGACGGGCATAGCTTTTTTTTTTTTTTTCCACAGTTTGATGAGACCGTCAATTTCTATCATCACGATATCACACAAGCATAGGGGAGGTAGATGGATGGCATAGGCAGGCAGTTTCACTCCACGGAAAGGTTAAGAAAGATTTTTTCTGGCTCTCCTTTGTCTGCTTTTCTTGCTGCTGCCACTGCCCACCTTGCCATCTCCATCCCCTGAAAGCGGCTTACTCATAAAAGGAAAGAATTGACTGAAAGTGCCAAAGGGAGGGAATTAGGGGTGCCAGTGTCGTCCTGCCCGTGTCACCCTGTCGTGCGTTGACAGACCACCCTAGCCACAGACTTCTACGCTCATCTGAATGCAGCCTTGCTGCTACTCGAAAAGTGACCTCCCTTCTTCACCTCTGTATTCCACAGTGCATCTACCTAGGCGCTTGGGGACACATACAGAGGAGAGACGAAAGACTGGCGAGTATTTTGGTCATTCATTAAATGTTCTAGGTGGTGCAGTTGCTGAAGTGTGATGTTTTGGAAACAAACAGGTACGGTAAGCAGCATACCAGATTCGATGCTGGGCTATAAGGCTTAAGATGTACAGATGGAAGATGTGCAGAAACGAGAGAGCATCGGGGAGGGAGAAGTTTCAGAGTTCTATACCCATTACTACAAGTACAATCCACCAGCTGCAAACGTCTTGCAGGTACAGTGTGGAATGTTGTAATGAATACTAAACGCTGAATCTCTTCCCATTTCAAATATTCTTTTGTCTCCTTTTTTTTTTTCATTTTTTTTTCATTTTTGGAAGGAGGTAAAGAAAGTAAGGCAGTGTGAAAGGGGAAATAGTAGGGCAGTGAAAGATAGGAATAATAGATTGTTGGTGGGGAAGAGAGAGAAATTGAGGAGATGGAAGGAGCACTTTGAGGATTTGTTGAATGTAGAGAGAGAGAGCAGTGTGAGTATAAGTGGTTGGGGAATGGCTGGGAGAAGAAGAGATGAGAGGAGGGAGGAAGAGATCAGTAGGTCGGAAGTAGTGGAAGCGATGAAGAAGATTAAGCTGGGAAAGGCCCCAGGAACTGATGGAGTGTGTGGTGAAATGCTTAGGTATGGGGGTGAGATTGTTGTGGAGTGGATATGGAAGTTGTGTAGATTGGCTTGGGAAGAGGGAAGGGTTCCAGAGGACTGGAAATCAGGTATAATTGTTCCTCTGTACAAAGAAAAAGGGGAGAGAGAAGTATGTGGTAACCATAGGGGTATTTGCCTTCTTAGTGTGACTGGTAAAATATATGGTAGAATACTCATTGATAGGGTTAGGCATATGACAGAGGAGCTAGTTGGAGAAGAACAAGGGGGATTTAGGAAGGGAAAAGGGTGTGTAGATCAGATATTTGTTCTAAGATGTTTAGTGGAGAAGTATCTAGAGAAGGGAAGGAAAGTGTATGCTGCCTTCATGGACTTGGAGAAAGCTTATGACAGAATAGATAGGCAAGGTATGTGGAAGGTATTAAGAATATATGGAGTGGAGGGGAAATTGTTGAGTGCTGTGAAGAGTATGTACGAGGGAGCTAGGGCTACGGTGCGGGTGGATGGTGAGCTGAGTGAGTTCTTTGATCTCAATGTGGGACTGAAACAGGGGTGTGTGATGTCTCCATGGCTGTTTAATATATATATGGATGGGGTTGTAAAGGAGGTGCAAGGTAGGGCAGTGGATGTGGGGGTGGCCCTAATGAATGAGGGTGAGATTTGGAAGCTTCCGGTGTTGCTGTTTGCTGATGATACAGTATTGTTGAGTGAAGATGAATGGGAGTTGCAAGGTTTGGTGAATGAATTTGGGACAGTGTGTAGGAGGAGGAAACTGAAAGTTAATGTAAACAAAAGTAAAGTTATGGTGTTTGAGAGGAATGAAGTCACAGAGTGTGCAGTGAGGTTGGATGGTGAGGATATGGAGAATGTGAGTGCATTCAAGTACTTGGGTAGTGTGATGAGTAAGGATGGAACTTTGGGGGATGAAGTACGTGAAAGGGTACAGCAGGGAAGAAAGGTTGTTGGTACACTGAAAGCAGTGATGAGAAATAGGGAGGTGAGTATGGAAGTTAAGAAGTCACTGCATGATGGTATTGTGATCCCTACCCTGACGTATGGAAGCGAGGCGTGGACCTTGCAAGAGGGGAACAAGTCAAGAGTGAGAGCAGTGGAAATGAGTTACTTGAGAGGAGCATGTGGAGTGACGTGGAGGGACAGGTTGACGAATGAAGAAGTGAAGGAACGTTGTGGGGTAGATGTGGATGTGGTTGAAAAGATTAGGAGAAATACACTGAGGTGGTTTGGACATGTGGAGAGAATGGAGAATGAAAGACTGACTAAGAGGGTGTATGTAGGTGAGGTGGAGGGAGGGAGAGAGAGGGGTAGACCGAGGATGAGGTGGAGGGATGGAGTTGAGAGGTATATGAGGGAGGGGGGGGTGAGTTGGGGGGAGGGGAGTCAAATGGTGGGTGACAGAGTGACTTGGAGGCGTTTTGTCTGTGGCCACCCTTTGCGGGATTAGGGCGTCGGGCTATAGATAGATAGATAGATAGACTTTTTCCACCCCTCCATCTTAATCAAATATTAAAATTATTTGTTTTCTAGTATGTACAGAAAAGGTAATATTTCTGAACCTCGCCTGTCAATCTCCACTCAGTATAGGAAGAGTCAGAGACAGCAGATGTGTTTATGGGAGTCATGAGATACAAATGGGGGTGACAGGGAATGCATGATTATGGGGCATATAGGGGATACTAATCCACCATATCTCTCCACCTTCTCCTTGGCCTACCTCGCTTCCTCCCTCCTTCAAATTCGCTCAGGTATACCTTTTTCACCACTCTATTGATATCCATTCTCTCCACATGACCATACCACCTCAGGACACTCTCTTCGATTCTGGTGTCCACCGACTTCCTCACTGCACACCTTTCACGAATCACATTATTTCGTATCCTAACCATCCTCTGTACTCCACATACATTCCTCAGCAGTCCCATCTCCACTGTTCTTACTCTTGACTTTTCATTTTCATGCCACACCATAGTCTCACACCCATGTAAGCCTCGTGCAGCTGCAACACTCAAGCCTCTGTTTCTTATCAAGGCCTTCATTGCACCAGCTATTTTTCTTCCTTGTGTCACTCTACTTTCAACTTCTTTTGCACATTTTCCTCTCTTTTCTATCACTGTACCCAAGTATTTGAACTCTCTCGCCAATTCCAGTCTCTCTTCATTTACTGTGACATCACATTGCGAGCCACCTTCTCTCTCAATAACCATCACTTTACTCTTCTCTACATTTACTTTCAAGGCACGACGCTCACAGACAACAGCAAAACTCTGCACTAGCCTACTAAGTTCTTGTCCGGTACTTGCAAGCAGTACTGCATCATCAGCATACAACAAATTTGAGATATTCCATCTATCACCATTCATTACCAACGCCATCCCTCTCTCCATTAATCGTGTTTTTACTTCTTTCCTCACCCGTCCATATATACATTGAACAACCATGGGGACATCACACAACCTTGTCGCACGCCCACACCGATCGTGAACCATTCACTTAGATACCAATTAACCCTTGCACATGCTTCGCTACCGTCATGAAAAGTCTTGACAGCACCTGGCAGCTTACCATCTACACCATACATACGCAAAACTTTCCACAATCCCCCTCTGTCTACTTTGTCGTATGCTTTTTCCAGATCCATGAATGTCATAAACACCTTGTTGTTAATATACGTATACATAATTAAAAGGCTTAGCTCATGAAACTGTATATTTTTTTAGCTCAGTAATTAGTTGTACTATATATGTTAAGGGAAAACACTGGACAATACATAATGAAAGCTTGCTGTTAAATTTGACATTTATCTTATTAGAGCTTTGTATGGTAGGTATTATAATAATTAAAATGGAAGTGACATAAATTTTATATAATTTGCATCAGTATCGGTTTACATTATATTTTTTAGTTTTTATCTTGAAGGTTACATGGTTGGTAATAGTTTTTAATTCATCTGGCAACTTATTCCATATTAAACAACCAGAATAAGCAACAAATCTTTTAAATTTTTAGTCCGTGTTTGAGTGGATGAGTAAATTAGGAGTGTGTCGTCCTGTCTCGGCTATCTCCCTTTCCTTGGGGGAAGCAGCCTAGGTATATAGATAGATAGATAGGTTTGGGGGGTCGTAAGTTAGATTTACTATTTCGTAAATTGTGAGGATGAAGACTGGGCGTAATCTGAAAATTAATGGCACTGGGATGGCGTAACTGGTTATATACAAATTTTAGTGACTGTACTCTATTTATATCTTGTATTTTTAATATCCCTAAATACTTAGAAAGGGGATCAGTATGTTCTCTGTAACTTACTCCTGAAGTTATTCAGATAATTTTTTTCTGAAGTAAGAAAATTTGCTGCATAGAGGACTTTATTGCTGAGCCCCAGGCAACATCGCAATATTGTATGTGTGGGTAAATTAGACTGTAATATAAAGTTTTCAACAAATCTTTAGTTAAGTTGTTTTTGATCTTGTATATTATTCCAACTGATCTGACTAATTTACCACTAATGATATGTAGATGATCATTCCAAGATAACTTTTCATCAATAGTAACACCGAGAAATTCCGTGTAGGTACATCTTTCAAGTACGTTATTTCCTATTCTAATGTTAATGTTTTTGTTACAGTGCTTGTTTCCTGTAAATAATATATAACGGGATTTCATAGCATTAAAAGAAAGTCTATTTGCTATGAGCCAAGTAGAAATATTATTCAGCTCTATATTTATAGTATGGTCTAGAGTTACTAAATCTGAATCTGGTTGAAAAACATTAATGTTGTCAGCAAATAACATAAACTTTAAAATGGTTGATGAATTGACAAAGTCATTAATATATATCTGAAAGAGTGATGGCCCCAAGGCTGAGCCATGAGGTACACCAGTGGGTAAAATTTCGTTAATGGATCTGACTTCGTTAATATAGTGAACTGTTGTCTCTCAGATAAATAACTAAGAAACCAGGACAATTCTCTGTTTCTTACCCCATAATGTTCAAATGTACGAATCAAGTTGTCATGATTAATAGTGTCAAAATCTTTTTTTCTAGGAAAACACCCACTGAAAATATCCCTTGGACATAATTTGGCATTATTTCAAAATTTTATAATTGCTGTTTGTGGGGAATAATTCTTTCTAAAACCAAATTGGCATTCGGTCAATACATTATTAGCCTCTAGAAACACCAACAGCCGATCATACATTGCTTTTTCTATGATTTTACTTATCGTTGAAAGTACTGATATTTGACGTAATTTGACGCTTGAAGAGTATCACTATCTTTGTGTCTTGGTATTATTTTCGCCACTTTCAAGTCATTTGGAAATGTTCCATTATGAAAATTGAGATTGATCAACTCTGATATCACGCGAGCCAGGACAGAAATTGTTTGCTTTATGAATTATGTATTTCGTCATGCCCAGGACTAGATTCCTTCAAAGTCGTAACTATATCAGCAACTTCCTCTGGTGTTGTTGAGGATAACTGAAAGTTAGGGTAGTTACCATTCAGACAATGCATGGGTGAAATATTACAAGTTGGTAGACTATTTTCCGACTTTTTACCAACTACAGAAAAATAGGTGTTAAAGCAGTTGCATACTTTATTAGCATCAGATTCCAGCTAGTGTCCAGTCACTAATTTATCAACATTAGTTGTTTTATTAAGAGATTTCTGCATCAAATCATTAATAACCTCCATACAGCTTTACTATTACCAAATGTTAATTGCAATTTAGTTTTGTATTAGTTCTGTTTTGCATTGTTTAGTTTAATGTTAACCATATTTCTGTATTTTCTATATTGTTCTCCATACGTTAAGATTTCTTTGTATATTTCTTATAAAGAATATGCCTAGTTTTAATATGCACAGTGAGTTCTTTTGTTAGCCAGGGTTTACGAATTCTTTTCACTGGGATTTGGAGAGTCATCAAAGGAAGATGCTTATCAGGTGCTTCCATAATACAGTTCATAAAACGTGTATAACTTTTATTTACATCATTATCCAGCCGATTATGACAAAACAGTTCCTCTAGAGTGGCACACAGATTGGTTGTCCCAAGGTTTTTGTAATCTCTCTATGTGATATTTTTGTAAGTGTATTGTTTTATTCTTATGAACAGTGAAAAGTGATCAGTGACACCAGTAATTAAAATTCCACAGTTCATCAAACTATTAAATCATTGGTCGAGATATGATCAATAATAGAAGCGCACTGTGTCCCCATTCTAGGTGTTTAATGTAATAGAGAAAGCTGTGTCCACAAGAATGTTGAAGAAATATTTTATGTACTTACTGGAGTCATGTTTAAGTAAATTTATGTTAAAAACTCCCAAAATACAGCATTCTTTTCTCGTTAACGCTACTTTATTCATCAAGTCTTCTAAGAAATCATTAAAAATATTTATTTAAGAACTGGGCTGCCTATAAATAACACCAGTGACATAAGATTTGTTAGCCTCACTTTCTACAAATATTGATTCATAATGATCATTATTAATGCTAATATATTCAATTACTTTACACTTCATATCATTTCTGGCACTCCATAATGACTTCGGTGTTTAGCAAATAAGGTAACCCATCAATCTTGTACATGTGATCTATATCATTTGACAACCTTGTTTCGCTGATGCCAAAAAAAAAAGAAAAGAAAAAAAAAAGTGCATTCTTATTATCAAATGATATGGTAGATGATAATGAGTAAACTTTTCTAAATTTCTGGGGATACTTCTAATGTTATAGCATAATATGTTTAAGCTTGCAGTATGCTTACTTATAATATTCTCAAAGTGATTTTGATAATAGTACTGAGTGTCTGATACTGTACGTAAAGCAGCCAGGTCTCCGTCATCAGGACCACACTGGTCCCCGTCGACAGGTATGGCACTAGGTTTATCAGGGTTGTACTTTACATGGTAATAATTATCATATGACAAAAGGTTATCATCATAATTTGTTCTAAGTTAGTCAATAACTTAGATGAGAAAATAGGAATGTATTAAAATAAGTGAAGTTGAATCTCTAAGTAAACTAAGTAATGTACACCCGCGAACCAAAGTTTCGGTACCCCCCTCGATGGAAGGAAGTGGAAGTCAGGGTTAGAGAGAGGGCAGGTGAACGGACAACCGTGAGTGGTACTTTGGAACTGAGCTACGAGGCGAATAGTGAGAAACCTAATGACACTGGATTTGAAACATTTCCATGCTATTCACCTGAAAAACATTATGCGTTCCTAACATACATACTGTAACATATAACATAGACTACTGTGTTATCATGGTGTTTTGTGATACTGACCCATCTGTTTCGGATCCTCATCACACAAATAAAGCACCGAGCCAGTTGTATATAAGTTGCAACTTATCATTATAACTGCAGTCATAATTTTTGTGAATGTTATCCCTGGATTGTCTATAGCTATAATATAGAATGACTGTGAATTTAATGTTGATTTTCACAGTAGTTCTACGGATGGTTATATATATGGCAATTATTTTGTGGACAACTAAACCACATTGTGATGGACAGCGGAGAGATTCTCCAAAAATTTACTATAACCAGATGAAATTAGATGCAAACAACACAAAATATTATGAGACAACGAAGACACAGCTGCGGTATCCTGCTCCGCCTTGTTATCAAGGCCTTAACTGGGGCTTCACCTCATACGTGCATTATTTTCCTTCAGTCTCTGCCTCTTTTATTACTCTTACTTCCCGGTATCCTCTTACTGCGAGTCGTCATATTCCTTAGAGGGTTTCTTGTCGTCCGGTCCTATAACCCGTATTGTATTACATTATTCCTCGCATCATCACTCCCAGACAAACAACGTTAGCCCAAGACTGCTGAATCTGTTAATACCATTATTGCCACTGCCGCTACTACTGTAATCCTCCTTTTCCTATTGTGTCTAATTTCCCTCACAGTACTACTACTGCTGCTCCTATTACTACTCCACTATAAATCTGTATAATAATAAATATGATTGTCCTTATGTCTGTGTATCTGTTAATCATAATTATTGTCCCTGTCCCACCATCGACAACTCGTCACTGACCCGGCACAGCTACTCCAGTTCCCACCCACCATGGATTCTACTCCTCCTCCATTCCGACACCACATTACCCTTCACCTCACCCTTGGGCCAGAAGGCCTGTTGTTCACCCTTTACCGGTGAATATACGTGGCATGCATTAATAATAAAAAGAAGGCATTTGAGAGGTAAACGGTAATCGCCCTCTAAAGTATTCTGTTTGCCAAGACCAAACTTTAGGCCATATTATGATACCATGAAGGTTTTATGTTGATAGCTCAAGCCATTCATGAGATTTAATGGTGCTAAAGGCAGACAATAAAAACTAGTTGACTTTTAGCAGTTAGTTTGGGGACCTTGACTCTGACCCCGAGTTGCCATTTTCGAACTCCTCCAAGATTTTGGCCATATCTTGATACGCTGAAGGCTTCATGTTGATAGCTCAAGCAGTTCATGAGATATAATAGGAACACACACACACACACACACACACACACACACACACAGATGCAGTTAAAAACATGATCGCTCAGCCTTCTAAAGGTATGACGATAATAATATAATAATAACAACAACATCGTAGATGTGTACTGTAGTGTTCCTAACATTACACTTAATAACTGCAGACCCAAACGTGCTTATATTACGGAGCACTGATATATTAACGACAAAACCGACGACAGACCGTTCTTATTATTACCATTGCACCTTTCCTATAGCACTTCACCATGGTAATACAACCCACTGTAGATCTCACGCCTAGAAGTTAGTGGACAAATAAACAAAAGACTGGACACAGGCGGACAGAAGCAGAATGTCTCGCATCGGTATGTAACGACCTGAAAAAACTCTTGTGATCCTGCATTGCAGGTGTCATCACAGTAATAATAATAATAATAATAATAATAATAATAATAACAATAATTAATCACATGTTATTAGGCACGATACTGAGAAGGACACACACTGGAATAGCATGTGTCGACGCAATGCAGAATCTGTTTGCCACGACAGAAAGTTGGGTTGCGGTCAAACATTAATTTAGTATTACTATAACCCTACCACTACAGCATATTATGGCACTGGTTGGTTTTATATGTCACAGCTGTTTTCACTTGTTTTATCAGGGAGATTATGATGTTTGTCCTCCTCTGTATCATGCATATTAACATGTGATTACTACTACTACAACTACTACTACTACTACTACTGCTACTACTACTACTATTACTACTATTGGTACTACTACTATTACTACTACTGCAACTACTACTACTACTACGATTATTATTATTATTATTATTATTATTATAACTATGATGACACCTACAAAGCAGGATCGTAATAGTTTTGTCAGGTTGTCATATACCGATGCGAGACATTCGGCCTCAGTCTATGTCCAGCCGTGTGTTTGTTTGTCCGCTAACTTCTAGGCAATTTAATGGATGTCAGTGAAACGTCACAGGTGTATTTTAATGGGTTGTAGGCATGTTGTGCGCTGTTATTTTTCCCAAACATGTGTAGTGATCCCACAAAGGACTTCAGTGGGTTGTATTACCATGGTGAAGTGCTGCAGGTAAGGTCCAGTGGCAATGATAGGAACGGTCTGTGGTCGGTTCTGTGGTTAATATATCAGAGCTCCGTAATATAGTCACGTTTGGGTTTGCGACTTTTATAATTATGTAATGTTCGGAATACTGCAGATGTATGGTGTTGCTGTCAATTTTACAATTATTCTTATTAATGCATGCCACGTATATTCACCGGTAAAAGGTGAACAACAGGCCTGGTGGCCCAAGAAGGAGGTGAGGGGTAAAATGGTTCGGAGTGGGGGAGGAATAGAGCTCATGGCGGGTGGGAGAGAGGGGGGTGGGGTGCAACTGGCTGAATCGGTAGAGAGGCGGCCTGCAGTCCTGATGGACCCAGGTTCGAATCCCGGCTGGGGCAGGGAACAGTTTAAGGATTTGAATTTCATAAAAGGCAGACTTTCCTGATCTACCAGATGACCCGCCGACATGTCGTAAAAATACCCCCTCTAATACCAATACACCAGTCCTGTATGAGACAGCCCTAGCATGTATTCAGTATGGACGGTGGGTGTTAGCGCCGAAGTGGTGACATGTGGAGGTGTAGGAGGACTACTGGGCCTTGGGATAGGCTACTGCCCCTGAGATATAGGCCCTGAAGCCTTTGCCCAGAGTCGGACACATAAAAAAAAAAAAAAAAAAAAAAAAAAAAAAAAAAAAAAAACTGGGGTAGCGGTGCGGGGTAAGTGACGAGTTGTCGACTGTGGGACAGGGACAATATGATTAACCGATACACAGACATAAGGACAATCATATATATTATTTTACAGATTTATAGTGGAGTAGTAATAGGACTAGCAGTTGTAGTACTGTGAGGGGAATTGCAGTAGACACAATGGGGAAAGGGGGAATAGTAGTGGCAGTGGCAATAATGGTATTAACAGATTCAGCAGTCTCGTGCTAACGTTGTTTGTCTGGGAGTAATGATGCGAGGAATAATGTAATACTGTACGGGTTATAGGACCGGACGACAAGAAACCCTCCAAGGAGTATGACGACTCGCAGTAAGAGGATACCGGGAAGTAAGAGTAATAAAAGAGGCAGAGACTGAAGGAAAATAATGCACGTATGAGGTGAAGCCCCAGTTAAGGCCTTGATAACAAGGCGGAGCAGGATACCACAGCTGTGTCTTCGTTGTCTCATAATATTTTGTGTTGTTTGCATCTAATTTCATCTGGTTATAGTAAATTTTTGGAGAATCTCTCCGCTGTCCATCACAATGTGGTTTAGTCGTCCACATAAAATAATTGCCATATATATAACCATCCGTAGAACTACTGTGAAAATCAACATTAAATTCACAGTCATTCTATATTATAGCTATAGACAATCCAGGGATAACATTCACAAAAATTATGACTGCAGTTATAATGATAAGTTGCAACTTATATACAACTGGCTCGGTGCTTTATTTGTGTGATGAGGATCCGAAACAGATGGGTCAGTATCATAAGACACCATGATAACACAGTATTCTATGTTATATGTTACAGTATGTATGTTGCCAACGCATAATGTTTTGCAGATGAATAGCATAGAAATGTTTCGAATCCAGTGTCATTAGGTTTCTCACTATTCGCCTCGTAGCTCAGTTCCAAAGTACCACTCACGGTTGTCCGTTCACCTGCCCTCTCTCTAACCCTGACTTCCACTTCCTTCCATCGAGGGGGGTACCGAAACTTTGGTTCGCGGGTGTACAATACAAAACAATGAAGAAAATAATGATCATATCTATGGTTTACTTCTTCTTACTGCTTCGTTTATTCCTTAATTCACGTCCCTCCCGGAATTCTCAAGCATTACCGTCCGTAACAGAGCTACAAATAGTGCATGAAGCAGTGGCAACAGTGTTGGGAGGACCAGCAGGGGCGGAGGCAACAGGTGTAGAAGATACAGGGGCAGGGGCTGGGGCACGGGATGCTTATCAGCGCCCACAGGTACCAAGTCAGGTGGCTTCTCATCAACACCCGAAGATACATGTCCGTTGTTGAACAAAGGCCTCCTCCAACCTTTTCCGCGAATTCCTTGACTGAGCTAATCTTTGCCACGTTTTCCCTGCAAATTTCTCAGTCTCATCTCTCCACCTTCTGTCTGGCCATTTTCTGCTACACTTACATCTTTTGGTGTCCAGTCAGTCAGCCTCGTGCTCCATCAGTTAACTCTTATTCTTGCTACATGGCCTGACCACCTCCATTTCTGTTCTTTTATAACATCTATAATATTTCTGACTTTAGTCTGCTCTCTCACCCAAGTCGATCTTTTCCTATCTCATAAAGATATTTCCAGCACTGACCTCTTTCCAGTGCTCTCTGAGAAGGATTAATTTATTTTCCATCGATTTTGTCAGTTTCCAAGTCTCACAACCATACGGCATAGCTGGAATTATACATTCGTTATATACTTTTCGTTTCATACAAACTGGCAAGCTACTTTTCATAGCCTAATGTTCTATGTTTTCTGAAACCTTTTAATTCAATTATAATGCGTCTTTTTATTTCCCTAACATGATCTTTCGTTAATTTTAGTATTTGCTCCAAGAAATTGTACTCCTCAACTTCTTCAAGAATTTCTTCACTTATTCTGATGATGCTCTTTGGTGTTTGTGGATTAAATATTAGTTTTACTCCGGTTTATCTTTAGCCCTACTCGCAAGGTCTCTGGTGTTTCTGAGATTAGGACAATGTCATCTACAAATCT
>NC_136967.1:44878585-44898585 GCF_032717465.1 Coenobita brevimanus
TGGAGTGACTAGTACTAATGACAGTGAGTTATTGATTAGGTAGGGATTCCTTGGGTCTGTTTGGGACTGCTAGGGACTGATGAATACTTGTCAAGTCTGTTGGATGCTGTTAGGGGCTAGTGACGTTGCTGGGTGCTGGTGAGGACTGAAGGAAGCGAACAATAAAAATTATAGTGTTTATAATGATTATTGGAGAAAGGGACTGCTGTTATGGGGTAATGAAGGCAGCAGGGGATTGGTGAGGGTTACTGCAGGCTTCTTAGGGCTGTTGGGAGCTAATGTGAGCCGCAGGACGTTACTGAAGGGTATTCTGGGCTAGTGAGGGCTTGTGGGAAATAGTGAGGGCTACAGAGGTCTGGTTAGGTTTGCTAGGATGTGGTGAGGAAGTAGGGCTCTGCTGAAGGCTGCTGGGTCTGGTTAGGGCTACTGAAAGATGGTTAGGGTGGTGACTGATGGTGAGGACTGTTTCTCTGACAGTGAAGGCTGCTGTCTGATGCTTAGGGCTGGTGTGTGATAGTGAGGGCTGGATGATAGTGGTTAGTGCGTTGGTACTGGTGAAGACAATTGGCTGTAACTGAAAAGGGTCCTGAGGATGAGAGTGATAAGGTCCCAGAATAGTGAGAGTGATATTGGCTAATACCGAAGAATTTATGAGAAAAGGAAAAATTAAGGACATGCGACATTAGACAAAGGTTGTACCTGGAGAGGGTTGGTGGCTGATGAAGCTTTAGGATTAGGAAAATGAAAGCAAATTACTCACGAACTGAAAATATGTAGACTGATGAGGACTGTAAATGGAACTGAGAGCTGAGGGTACCTATAGAGAGATGGGGATAGAGTAAAGGCTGGGAACTGAGAAAAAGGATAAGGGTTGAGTCACGGGTAGTTGAGGCAAAAGACATCTGGAGAGGGTTGTGGGCTGGAAAGACGAGGGACTGGGGGTCGAAGGGGGTGTGGAGGAATGAGGAAGCTGCGGAAGTGATGAGGAATGGGCGACAGTGAGTCAGGGAGGAGTGGGCAGCTTTAGGGATCGTGATGACCACTTCACCTCACACAACAAAATTCTCACGTCCCTGCTGGCTGTCTTATCTACGCAGCCACGAAAGATAGAAACACAAAGCTTTCTACAGGATATTAAGAGGTGGCAAAAAGGGCTGCAGACAGCGACAGGGTGGTTACAAAGAGCTATAAACTGTAGGTATATATAGTGAAGGTAAAAAGACAGGAGAAGGCTATGGAGTGGCAACAAAGTGCCAGAGAGAGCTGCTGGATAAGAAAAAAGTGCAGCGGGTAACGCTGTGACACTAAGGATTTCTCTGAATATGGCTGCAGAGCGTTGGGTGGTATGATTAAGGGCTGGCATGGGTAGGGGTGTAAGACTATTGACTACTCTATGTAAGGCTGTGAGATTAAGGGTTTGTGTAGGTAGAACTGTGAGTAAGCAAAAGGTTGATGTGTTGTTATTGGTTAAAGACAGTATGGCTCTGAGACTTAGGGTTGATGTGAGTAGAGCTAAACTGCTGTAGATAGGGCAGTGAGACTATGGATTGTTGTGGATATGGTTCTGACTGTAGGTTGCTGTAGGTAAGGCTGATGGGTGATCTCAATATCAAGAGGAGAGAGAGGCCTGGAAGAGGTCAAATCTAAGTTTCAGAGAAAATTCACGGGAAACTAACTGGCTGAGGGAGAGCTTAACGAACTTAATGGGCTATTGGCTGGAAGGAGGGGAGCTATATATAGAACATGACGGTGGAGGGATGAGCAAGGGCTGGGGAGAAGGGTGAGTGATGGGGTAGGGAGAAGTGTGACGGTTAACGAAAGAAGCATTGCTAGGTTTAGATGTAGAAGTTAGGAAGGGAATTAAGTTTTCGAGGTAGAGGTGTGACAGAGTGAGAGGTAGAAATTGGAGCAGAGGTTCGTATATTGTGCGTTACAACAAATAATTAGGTCGGGAGAGGAATTTATGTGATTAGCAGAGACATAAATGTAATTGTTTCATTGTATTTTTTTTTACTTCCCTGAAGTTACAATGATCAATAATACACTATCTTTATAATCATAATGACTACGATGAGCTGTATACTGTACATATATATCTCAAGCTCGAACACTGAAGTTTTAATTTCATTAGCGTAACACCAATCCACTCTTCTGTCCCTCCCTACCCGCCTGTCCTCAACATTTCATCATCATATCACATCACACTTTAAGCATTCTTATTTTTCTTTGCTAAGCTTTGCTGCTACACCTGACCTTGCTGGTAAAATCTCAGTAATGCATAACCTGCTCACTGGAAAATCTTCTATTTCTCAGTATCAACCTAAGTTTGTTTGATGCCTGAGAGCATTTAACGTTTAAATACATGCTCTGAAGTTCAGGTATGATATTTCAGTAAGTGATATTTTGGAACCAGTATGTAGGGAAAATGAATGGAGGGTTGATGGTGCACTAAAATGAACAGCTAAAGCGAAAGGTTGGGACTAGTGTAAGAAGTGTGGCTAGAGTGAGAGGTGTGTACTAGGTTAAGAAGTAAGACTAGAGTGAGAAGTGGGGCTGGAATGAGAGGTGGGAGCTTGAAATGATAGATGGGACTATAGTGAGAATTGTGTCTAGATTATGGGATGTGGATAAGGATGAAAAATTGGGGTACGAGAAAGAGGTAGGGGAAGAGTGAGAGATGTGGATATCATGAGTGGGAGTTAAGGCCAGAGTGAGAGGAAAGGCTAGAACTGGAGGTGGGGCTAATGTGACAGGTGGAACTGGAGAGAAAAGTGATGTCTAGAGTGAGAAAAAGGGACAAAAACACGAGAGGGATAGAGAGAGAGAATGGGGACTAGATTGGGAGATGAAGTTAGAGTGTGAGTGGGGCTAGAGTGAAAGGTGGGGGAAGAGAAATAGCTTAACTGACTGGATGATTTCTGTGGAGTATAATGTTCAGTAGTTATATTAAATAGGGCAGCTTAAACGTGAAAGAGAGAGAGAGAGAGAGAGAGAGAGAGAGAGAGAGAGAGAGAGAGAGAGAGAGACTGACACGTAGGGATAGAAGTTAATGTAAAGGCTTATGGCAAAGCAAGGCTGGTTCGGGTCATCCACTCTACATAACGGAGATTTATTTTTTTCCAACGTACTTCCTGTCGCTCGGTGCAGAATAAGGCAACTTAGGGCTCTACATCTTTCGGTAAGATTTTTCCGCAGCAAAAACGCATTTACTATTGAATAATCTCGTTAAATTCCAGCATTCAAGATGGCTTTTTTTAATGCAAAATTAAAGTGAATGTATTATAATGAATGGAGGCTAGAATAAAAAAAACGATTGAGTAGCAGTGGTAGCTGGTAACCGCAGAAGACTGTGGGTTAAAGAGAGGGCTGGGAAGTGCTCAGTAAAACTTAAGGAGAGGAGACAGGATAGGGCAACGTTAAGATGATGGAAGGTGGCACGTGACGGTGGCAGAAAAAGACAAGGTGGAGATACTGAATAATGATGCAGAGACCGAGGCAAAAGCTGAATACTATCAGGTTATGGAGAGGTATTGGCTGTAAGTAAAAGAGGTGAAAAGGCAGATGTTGTTCCCAGTTGTGGTGGTCGTTGTGGGGGATAAGAGGAAGATGGAGGTGTAGCGAGTGTTGCGGTGGTGATGATGATGGTGATAGTTGACAAGGGTGAGACAGATGCGTAGTGAGTGTATTGGTGATGGTGGTGATGCACGCAGTGGCGATATTGGTGTTACTGATGGTGGTAGTGACAGAGTATTGGTAGCGATAATCTTGATAATGATGGTGATATTGATGATTGTGGTGGTGATGATAGTGAGTGGTGATGGTGCTGTGGTTGTGTTGGTGGTGGTGATGTTACTGGTGGCGGTAGCTGTAGCGTGGCGGCAGTGCTGCTGGTAGTACCACACTTTGACAAAAGTTGCCTTCTGGAAGTGTTCCCAGGAATGGGAAAAGAGCTGGAACAAGTTATAGCGTCTCAAGGGAAGGACTTTGAAAAGAAACAAAATAGATATGAAGTAAGTGATGGTGTTACTGGTGGTAGTGATGGTGCTGCTGGTGGTAGTGGTAGTGGTGATAGTGAGAGTAGAGGTGGTGATGGTGGAGGTGGTGATAGCTGTGATGATGCTACCGGTGATGATTTTGAGGGGCGATGTGGGTTGATAGTGAGTGATGAGGGGATGATGGTAAAGGGAACAGACATAAATGTTTCCAGTCCAACACACACACAGGATCAAGGACGGAGCCAAGTGTGGGTGGGTATGTGTGTGTGTGTGTGTGTGTGTGTGACAGACAGAGAGAGAAGCTCTGTCGGATTTATGAATAAACGTGTATATTTTGAGCACGGGTCTAGGTTTTGTGTGTCCACTCGGTCGCGTTTGCGTCAGTGCGTGCATACGTGTTTGTTGATAGACAATAGGTAACTAAAAGTTAGATACAGGGCTCTCAAACTATGGGTCGCGAAAGAGGGGTGGTATGATGAGTTTGAGGGGTCGTGAGATAATTTCCAGAAGAAAAAAATGATGTGACCGCATTACATTACACTTCACCTCACACAACAAAATTCTCACGTCTCTGCTGGCTGTCTTATCTACTCAGCCAAGAAAGATAAAGAGACAAAGCTTTATACAGGGGACTAAGTGGTGGCAACAAGGGCTGGAGAGGGCGACAGGGAGGTTGCAAAGGGTTACATACAGTAGGTATTTTTATTGAATATAAAAAGACTGGAGACGGCTAAGAAGTGGGAACAAGGTGCTGGAGAGGGCTGCTGGATAAGAAAAAATTGTTGCAAAGTTTTATGAAGCGCCAACACAGGTCTGTAGAAGACTGCTGTGGCTAGTGCTCTGAGGCCAAATGGTTGCTCTGGGTAAGGCTGTCAGCCTAAACACTTCTGCAGGTAACGCTGTGAAACTAGATTTCTGTGAATACGGCTGCAAAGGGTAGGGTGGTATGATTAAGGGCTGGCGTGGGTAGGGGTGTAAGACTATTGACTACTCTATGTAAGGCTGTGAGACTAAGCGTTTGTGTAGGTAGAACTGTGAGTTAGCAAAATTTCGAGGTGTTATTATGGGTTAGTGATAGTATGGCTCTGAGACTTAGGGTTGATGTGAGTAGCGCTAAACTGCTGTGGATATGGCAGTGAGACTATGGATTGTTGTGGATATGGTTCTGACTGTAGGTTGCTGTGGGAATGGCTGATGGTTGATTTCAATATTAAGAGGATAGAGAGGCCTGAAAAAGGCCAAATCTGAGTTGCAGAGATAAATTCACGGGGAAACTAAACGGCTGAGGGAGAGCTTAACGAACTTAATGGACTATTGGCTAGAAGGAGGGGAGCTATATATAGTACATGAGGGGGGGAAGACTAAGGGATGGGGAGAAGGGTTAAAAATAGAGTGAGCGATGGGGTAAGGAGAAATGTGACGGATAATGAACGAAGCATTGCTAGGTTGAGATGCAGAAGTTAGGAAGGGGATTAGATTTTAGAGGGAGAGGTATGACAGAATGAGAGGTAGAAACTAGAGCAGCGGATCGCATATTGTTCGTTGCAACAAATAATTATGTTGGGAGAGGAATTTATATGAGGAGCAGAGATATGAATGTACTTATTTCATTATATTTTTTTACCTCCCACAGTTACAATTATCAGTATTACACTGTCTTCATATTCATAATAACTACAATGAGCTGTATACATATATATCTCAAGCTCGAACACTGAAATTTTAATTTCTTTAGAGTCACACCAATGCACTCTTCTCTCCCTCCCTACTCTCCTGTCCTCAGCATTTCATTATCATATCACATCACATGCTAGGCATTCTTTTTTTTTTTCTTTGCTAAGCTCCGGTGCTACAGCTGACCTAGGTGGTAAAATCTCAGTAACGCATAACATGCTCACGGGAAAATCTTCTATTTCTCAGTATCAACCTAAGTTTGTTTGATGCTTGATAGCATTTTAAATCTATGTTTTGAAGTGCATGGATGGTATTTCAATACGTGATATTTTGGTACCAGTATGTAGGGTAAATGAATGGAGGGTTCATGATGCACTAAAATGAACAACTAAAGTGAAAAGTTGGGGCTAGTGTAAGACGTCAGGCTAGGGTGAGAAGTGTGTGCTAGGTTACGAAGTGAGACTAGAATGAGAAGTGGGGTTAGAATGAGAGGTGGGAACCTGAATGATAGATGGGACTATAATGAGAATCGTGTCTAGAGTATAGGATGTGGGTAAGGATGCAAAGCTGGGGTACGAGAGAGAGGCAGGGGAAGAGTGAGAGATGTGGATAAAATGAGTGGGAGTTAGGCCTAGAGAAAGAGTTGAGACTTGAGTTGGAGGTGGGGTTAAAGTGACAGGTGGAACTGGAAAGAAAGGTGCAGGTGGGGCTACAGTGACAGGTAGAACTGGTGAGAAAGGTGATATCTAGAGTGAGAAAAATGACAAAAATGCGAGATTGGACAAGAGCGAGAGTGGGGACTAGACTGGGAGATGAAGTTAGATTGTGAGTGGGGCTAGAGTGAAAGGTGGGGGAAGATAAAGAGCTTAAATTACTGGATGATTTCTGTGGAGTATAATGTTTAATAGTTATATTAAATAGGACAGCTTAAACATGAGAGAGAGAGAGAGAGAGAGAGAGAGAGAGAGAGAAATGCTTACACATAGGGATAGAAGAAATTGTAAAGGCTTATGGCAAAACAAGACTGGTACAGGTCATTCACTCTACAAACCGGAGCTTTTGTTCTTTCTTTTTTTTTTTTCAACTTATATCTTGTGGTTCAGTGCAGAATAAGGCAGCTTAGGGCTCTAGACCTTTCCGTAAGATTTTTTCCTCAGCAAAACGCATATACTATTGAATACCTCAGTAAAGTCCAGCATTCAAGATGGAGACATGGCCTTTCTTTATGCAAAATTAAAGTGGATGTATTATAATGAATGGAGGCTATAATAGTAAAAGGATTGAGTAGCAGCGATAGTTGGTAACCGCAGGAGACTGTGGGTTGAAGAGAGGGCTGGGAAGTGCTCAGTAAAACTTAAGGAGAGGAAACAAGATAGGGCAACGTAAGATGATGGAAGGTGGCACGTGACGGTGGCAGAAAAAGACAAGGTGGAGATACTGAATAATGATGCAGAGACCGAGGCAAAAGCTGAATACTATCAGGTGATGAAGAGGTATTGGCTGCAGGTAAAAGAGGTGAAAAGGCAGATCTTGTTACTAGATGTGATGGTCGTTGTGGGGGATAAGAGGAAGATGGAGGTGTAGTGAGTGTTGCGGTGGTGATGATGATGGTGATAGTTGACAAGGGTGAGACAGATGCGTAGTGAGTGTATTGGTGATGGTTGTGATGCGCGCAGTGGCGATTTTGGTGTTACTGATGGCGGCAGTGATAAAGTGATGGCAGCACTAATGGTGATAATGATGGTGATGGTGTTACTGATGATGGTGATGGTGATGATAGTGAGTGGTGATGGTGTTGTGGTTGTGTTGGTGGTGGTGGTGTTACTGGTGGCGGTAGCGGTAGAGTGGCGGTAATGCTGCTGGTAGTACTACACGTTGGCAAAAGTTGCCTTCTAGAAGTGTTCCCAGGAATGGGAAAAGAGCTGGAACAAGTTATAGCGTCTCAAGGGAAGGACTTCGAAAAAAAAAATAATAATAGTTATGAAGTAAGTGTTGGTGTTACTGATGGTAGTGATGGTGCTGGTGGTGGTGGTGGTAGTGGTGATAGTGAGGGTAGAGGTCGTGATGATGGAGGTGGTGATAGCTGTGATGATGCTACTGGTGATGAGTTTGAGGGGCGCTGTGGGTTGATAGTGAGTGATGAGGGGGTGGTGGTAAAGGGGACAGACATAAATGTTTCCAGTCCAACACACACACAGGATCAAGGACCTAGCCAAGTGTGTGTGTGTGTGTGTGTGTGTGTGTGTGTGATAGACAGAGAGAGGAGCTCTGTCGGATTTATGAATAAATGTGTATATTTTGAGCACAGTCCTAGGTTTTGTGCGTCCACTCAGTCGCGTTTGCGTCAGTGCGTGCGTGCGTGTTTGTTGATAGCACAATAGGTAATTAAAAGTTAGATCCAGGGCTCTCAAACTATGGGTCGCGAAAGAGGGGTGGTAAGATGAGTTTGAGGGGTCGTGAGATGATTTCCAGAAGAAAAAAATGATGTGACCACATTATATTAGTAGTAGGTTTGGGGGTAGGAAAATTTTTAAGTTATTTAAAACAGCGTTCTGTGTTGTACTCAGTGCTTCACGAAATTTTACAGATGTGGAACGCCCCATCACACACAGCGTTGTCAGGTCAGCAACTTTGTCCTAAAGTCGTTGTTGCCCCCCTACCCCCCCGTACTCGCCAGACCTCGGGCCTTGTTTTTTTCTTTTTTCTATTTCTTCCACAATATTATGTTAGAAATGCAAACCCAGATGATTTGACAACTTACTGAAAAAAATTCAGGAAAAGGTGCAGGAGTCTTTGGACAGGTTGATAAAAGTTGCCTTCTGGAAGTGTTCCCAAGAATGGGAAAAGGGCTGGAACAAGTTATAGCGTCTCAAGGGAAAGAAACAAAATAGATATGAAGAAAGTGATGTTTTTTGTCAACAGTGCTGGAAATACTGTGGTCCCGCCTCGTATATACAGATCCAGCGGCAGGAACCCTGATACCTGGCGTGTCCTAGAGTGGCGGGTAGGGGAACGCCTCATCGATGTACGAGGTACTGTTTAAGATAGCACAGTCCATGGGACCCCCTACAGATATATAGGGATGCACAGAATATACTGAATAAGGTGGCACAAATAGTTTATCTCGCCAAAAATTACTTGGCAGGAAGGCGAGATTACTTGACAGAGTCCTCCTAACCGGACGTGAATTCTACTGGTAACGATTCTACGGTCGTTCCTGTTGGATCATCGGATACTAAGAGACTGGGACACGGAACAAACTGAAATCCATGAAAATCTAAACGTACAGTTTAGGGAAAACTTTCGGAAGATTACGAAGTGGATACCTTAATGACCGAATTAGAAAGCATTAGTTGAGATATTATACGTCTGAGCAAAGTCCCAAAAAAAAGAAGAAAAAGAAAATTTAATTCAGCTCCAAGGCAGCAACCACCTATTTTACTACAGAGGAAGGAAGAATGAAAGAATTAATTGACTTACTGTTGACAATAATCCTGCAGAGAACATCGCTCATTTCAGCAGTGTATCCGGCAATATAGCATTAATTGTAATTAGACTTTGCAAAAGACACATCCTGAAAGTAAAAGTAAAACAAGCATATGCACACACAGATGAAAAAATAAAAAGATTCTGTGACGACATCTACCACAATGTGAAAAATAAAAGAAGAAACCAGATAATACTAAACGAATGGGAAACTTCAGTGCAAGAGTTGGCAAATCCGAAACTGAACAAACATGCATGGGAAAATGTGGGGTAGGAGAGAATAATGTTAGAGGTGAAATGGTGGTAAATATTCTGAAATGTATGAAATGAGAATAATGAACACATCCTACCACCAACGAACAGGGAGAAAATGGACCTGGAGAAGTCCAAATGGAGAAAGAAAATGAAATCGCCGTCACTGTAGAGGATAAGAATAACACGATCATAAGTGTCACAGATATCAACGAAGTAAATATAGAACCTGACCATAGAATGGTAGGCTGCACAGCGAGGCTCAGTTTCACAAGTGACAGAAAAAAGCTGATTAAAAATAAAAATATGTGTCCAATAAGAGTAAGGGAAAACAAAGCCTTCTTTATATTTAAAATAAGAATAAAATTTCAGGCTCTAAGTTGTGTCCAGAACTCTTTTCTCACTCTGCTTGTACGATCTTGTGCTGGTGCATACAAGCACACAATCGCCCACATTATTTTGTACTCCAACTTTTAATCTCATACAATCCTTGACCCAACTAATCCATACTCTCTTATATTCTCCATCAATCCGTTACTCACAACAATACACACTCCTTCTCTTGCTCTCTCATTATCACCTACTCCCGCACATATACCTCATCCATACTCCTACTCTCACAGTTACATCTCTCCATATAGTTTCAGTTAATCCACAGACAGACAGACAGACACACACACACACACACACACACACACACACACACACACACACACACACACACACACATATATATATATATATATGTACAGTATACATACGTATATACTGTATATGTATATATATATATATATGCATAAGTATACATACATATGTGTGTGTGTGTGTTTGAGTGTGTGTGTGTGTGTGTGTGTGGTTTTCGAAAACCGTATTATTAGGGCTTTCACTGGTGTGTGAGTTTGTGTGAATGTTTGCAGGCCTCACGGTCAATGGGGTACAAAGGCTGCGGATGGTGTGTGAGTTTATGAGTGGGCTCGGCCTAATCGTCACTGGGGTACGGAGGTTGCGGCTGGTGTGTGAGTCTGAGTGAGCGGGGCCGGCCTCACGCTGGATAAGGTAGGAGGGTCCCCTGACACTCCATCAAGATAGATTGGCTCCCTACTGGCTTCTGTTTTACCCCTTACAGGAATGGCTACCTCTGTGACTTCGACTTTCCGTGTTTATATATTGAGACTAGATTATTTATGTGTGTGTGTGTGTGTGTGTGTGTGTGTGTGTGTGTGTGTGTGTGTGTGTGTGTGGTCTTGTCTATGTACTATCGGGAAAGCCAACTTCACTACAGAAAAAACTAAAAACTTCTCGATAGAACATTCGTCACACTGCAAGATGAGACAGTGATCCAAAGGAAAAGACACTTCCTCTCTCAGCTCAGTTTCTTTAGGAGATACAACTTGGAACACATGTAGATGCTGTGCATAAAGTGACAGGGATCAGTCTTGTCATTACTGTCATTAGTGTAAACCCGTTTCCCAATTACGGGTAAGGTGACGAGATAAAAACAGAACATGTATAACTTTACAGAAATAAATCAGACCACGAGACACCTCAGACACTGTTGGATTTGTAGTATCCTTTATTACCCGGCAGCGACAGCAGCATCCTGACACAGACCTATATCATGCCTTTCTTAGCCACCACCTGGTATTATGAATCAACAGTAATGGACAGGAGCTGTTATCATTAGAATTATCCACGAAGCCTTACATAGTTTAGTTGTATTATTACCTTATATACCTTTTCCCATTTTTACCTCCTTCTACGTCTCTCTCTCTCTCTTGGTTCCCTGTTCTTCCGCTTCAATAATCTTCCTTCATTTCAGTTGATTTTAGTAACCAATTACCAGTACCTTAATTTTCTTATTTGTATTGAGAGAGAGAGAGAGAGAATCTGAAAATCACCGACATCATATTTAACTTGGCACTATATGAAGCGCGCGCGCGCGCACGCACGCACGCACGCACGCACGCACGCACGCACACACACACACACACACACACACACACACACACACACACACACACACACACACACACACACACACACACACACACACACACACACACAATATGAATACAAAGACAAAGAAAGAAAACTACTAACAGGTGAAAGACAGAAATAAAAATCACTACGAAAAAAATAGAGAAAAACGAGAATGAAGAGAATAACATTTCAGAATATAATTTTGATAAAACTTTATTATGACGTTATTGTGTGAGGAAAAACTAGGGTGTGTGTGTGTGTGTGTGTGTGTGTGTGTGTGTGTGTGTGTGTGTGTGTGTGTGTGTGTGTGTGTGTGTTCAATGATTCTCTCTCTCTCTCTCCATTGGTCTACAGCCAAAACTGGAGAGACTAGTACTAATGACGGTGAGTTATTGATTAGGTAGGGGTTCCTTGGATCTGTTTGGGACTGCTAGGGACTGATGAGTACTTGTAGTCTGTTGGATGCTGTTAGGGGCTAGTGACGTTGCTGGGTGCTGGTGAGGACTGAAGGAAGCGAACAATAAAAATTCAAATGGTTATAAAATGATTTTTGGAGAATGGGACTGTTGCTCTGGGGTAATTCAGGCAGCAGGGGATTGGTGAGGGCTATTCCAGGCTTGATAGGGCAGTTGGGAGCTTGTGTCAGCCGCAGGACTTTACCGAAGGGTACTCTGGGCTGGTGAGGGCTGGTGGGAAATGGTTAGGGCTACAGAGGTCTGGTTAGGTTTGGTAGGATATACCTGGAGACGGTTTGTGGTTGATGAAGCTTTAGGACTAGGAAAATGAAAGCAAATTACACAGGAACTGAAACTGTGTAGACTGATGAGGAATGTGGAGATGAGACTGAGGACTGAGAGTACCTGCACAGGGTTGGGGGGTAGAGTAATGGCTGGGAACTGAGAAAGAGGGTAGGAGTTGAGTCATGGGTAGTTGAGGCAGAAGACATCTGAAGTGGGTTGTGGGCTGAAAAGACGTGGGATCTGGGATCGAAGGGGATGTGGAGGAATGGAGAAGCTACGGGAGTGATGGGGAATGAGCGACAATGAGGGAGGGGGGGAGGGAGGAAGGGGCAGTGTGAGGGATTGTGGAGACCACTTCACCTCACACAACAAAATCCTCACGTCCTTGCTGGCTGTCTTATATACGCTGCCACGAAAGATAGAGAGACAAAGCTTTGTACAGAAGACTAAAGGCCCCCATACACTATCAATCATGATTACGCAATAATGATGATTGCACAAGCATATCCATAGTGTGTGGGTATGACTGAAGGATTGTGCAAATGATTGAAGATGATTGAAGATTGTCCAACATGGTTTGATATTTAACCGTCAAACATGACGCTTGCACAATCATGACTGACGGTGTGTGGCAGTGATTGGGCAAAAACGTCAGTTTTCCACCACCAGCCATGGCGAGTACACGGGACACTCAGGAGTTTTGGCGAGAATTTCTTGAACTGTACCGAGGTTTCCCAGCATTGTGGAAGATCAAGAGTGATGAGTACAAAAACAGAAATTTGAAAGGGGAATTCTATCAGAAATTAGTAGAAAAACTAAAGGAAATAGACCCCAATGCGACCCGTAGTATGGTCACAAAGAAGATCAATGCCTTCCGCTCCAACTACCAGAGGGAATTAAAGAAAGTGTTAGATAGTGAGAAGTCAGGAGCTGGGATCGACGACATCTACAGACCTTCCCTGTGGTATTAAAATGACCTCACATTTCTTCGGGACCAGGAAGTGCAACATGGAGTCTCAAACATGGATAATGAGGGAGAGGGAAACAATCATGAAGATTCATTGGATGACCCAGTAAGTACTAAGTAGTCATGCAAATTTATTTCAACAACAGAACATTGTCAACCATTCCCATATCAAAATAGCATTGTACTTTTTACACAAAACCAACATTACTGACCCGCCATATACTGTACAAAATGTAGGCTAACTCACTCGCAT
Organism: Coenobita brevimanus; assembly: GCF_032717465.1. Taxonomy (NCBI): domain Eukaryota; kingdom Metazoa; phylum Arthropoda; class Malacostraca; order Decapoda; family Coenobitidae; genus Coenobita; species Coenobita brevimanus. The sequence continues at coordinate 44,891,933 of NC_136967.1, forward strand.
CCCCGATTCCTTGATTCCTGCTATGGTACAGATCCAGTGTTATTGAAATAGTGACACAATTTATCTCTTATATCCTTAGCTGATGAAGTTGCATTGCGTACAGGTGTTGGTGCCAGTGGAAAAGGCTGTCTGTCAGATATTCAATTTGCTTCATTACCCTGCCTAGTAGGCCTAACATCTTCCATATCAAACCCAGCTTCTAAATATGCCTTTACATGTCGTTTGCGCAGGTAGTTATGTAGATAACAGCAAGCCAACACTATTGTTGAAGCTTTGGTTGGACATACATTGATAGTGGATAGAAGACCCCTAAATCGTGATGACATTATCCCAAATGCATTTTCAACAACACGTCGTGCTCGTGACACTCGATAATTGTAAATGTCTTGTGCTTTGGTGAGGTTTCTTTGAGCATAAGGCTTCATTAGGTTGTCCATTAATGGGAAGGCATCGTATCCCACGAAAACATATGGCATAATATCATGACATCCAGGCAGAGAGGTTGGTTGAGGGATGTGTAGTGTATTTTCTTTCAACTGTTTACAAAATTTAGTGTTTGCAAACACACCACCATCGGAAACCCTACCATTTGCACCAACATCTACCATTATAAATTCATAATTGGCATTAACAACAGCCATTAGTACTACACTGAATGTGTGCTTATAATTGTAGTAATATGAACCTGAACCAATGGGCTTGGTAATCTCTACATGTTTCCCATCGATGGCCCCAGTACAATGCGGAAACTGCCATGTCCTTTCAAATGCGTCAGCTACGTCCACCCATTCATCTTCTGTCTGTGGTATCTGTAAACGAGAAGCAGAAATGTGTTCAGCCGATATGCCTACTAGTCTTTTACCCATTTAATATTCCATCCTGACGAAACTCTGTTCCCTTCTGCAGGAACCGAATACATCCCGTGCTGACGTACGTGTTGAAGCACAACAGATGGTGGCAAGCTCATCCAACAAAAAAAGGAAGATAGACGTAGAAGCTAAACGTACTGAACTTCTGTCACTGTCATGCAGTCATCTCCAGCGAAGTGACGACGCCGTTGATGTGCTAGCAAGGAGTTGGGCTCAAGAATTTAGGAACCTGAGTGCCAGTCAACAAATATATGCAAGGAAAGGTATAAATGACTTCATTTTTGAGGGTCGGCTAGGGATATTGCACCGTCAGTTTATCAAGATTAATGAAGGCAGTTTTGAACCAAGTAGGGTCTCCACACATATTCCTGTCCTTTCACCTGACACAGGATGAAACTCTTCCATGGGGATTGATATGCCACCAACCTCTGTTCAAGACCATGTTAATCCCTTTCGTACATATACGTCAGTAAATAATAATGCACAGCATAGTTTCCATCAGTATTGATTTCACAAAGATCCTGGTACTGTAGATAATAATTATGGTGGTGGATGGAAATTTTCAAGTTCAATTGTTGATTTTTCTTTCCAGTTGGCCTACATTGCAGCCTACATGATATTAACCAAGACCTTACCATTGTTTTGTTTACATTGTACAAGGATAATATTAGTACTCATGTTAAATCATACGTGGCATGATTTTTGTATTATTACCCCTACCTTAATACTCTCCTTCAGCACAGAGACAATAGCACTACACATCTCTATGATTATATGTCCCAGGCTCTGTGCAGAGATAGCTGTGGTGAACTTCAGGTCCTCAAACGACTGGCCAGTAGCAAGGAACCGTAAAGTACTGGAAAGCCTTTCACTTGCAGATATTGCATCTCTCAACTTTGTGTCCACCTTCCGTATGAGTGACATAACCATTCCCAGCAAATCAATGAACGTTTCCTTGTCCATACGTAGGAAATTCTTGTAGTCTACAGGAGAAGAGATTACAAGTTCCTGTAGAAGGTTGTCGTGGGTGAATTCATCCCTTTTCTTAAGCCAATCCTTCATCCACATCTTTCTTTTCCTTTTCTTCTTTGGTTCCATGCTCTCTAGGGCAAGGACAATGGCGATACATGCAGCCTCCCTACTCATCTTGACTGGATGGATGACACACGACAACTGACGATTGCAGAATCTCATTTCTAGTGTGTGGCCAAAACCAATGATTGAACTGGTTGCACAATCACCATGATTGTGCAGTCATGACTGGTAGTGTATGGGGGCCTTAAGAGGTGGCAACAAGGGCTGGAGAGGGCGACAAGGTGGTTACAGAGGGCTATAGAATGTAGGTATATATAACGAACAAAAAAGACTGGAGAAGGCTACGGAGTGGCAACAAAGTGCTGGAAAGGGCTGCTGGATAAGAACAAAGTGCGGCAAAGTTTTATGAAGCGCCAACACAGGTCTGTTGAGGACTGCTGTAGCCAGTGCTCCGAGGCTAATGGTTACTGTGGGTAAGGTTGTCAGCCGAAAGACTGCTGTGGGTAACGCTGTGAGACTAAAGGTTTCTGTGAATTGGGCTGCAAAAGGTAGGGTGGTAAGATTTAGGGATGGAGTGGGTAGGGCCGTAAGACTATTGACTACTCTGTGTAAGGCTGTGAAACTAAGGGTTTGTGTAGGTAGAACTGTGAGTTAGCAAAAGTTTGATGTGTGATTATGGGTTGGTGTCAGTATGGCTTCGAGACTTAGGGTTGATGTGAGTAAGGCTAAACTGCTGTTGATAGGGCTGTGAGACTATGGATTGTTGTGGTTATGGTTCTGAGACTGTAGTTTGCTGTTGGTAGGGCTGATGATTGATTTCAATAATAAGAGAAGAGAGAGGCCTAGAAGAGGCCAAATCTAAGCTGCAGAGATAAATTCACGGGAACCTAAACGACTGAGGGTGAGCTTAAGCTTAATGGACAACTGGCTGCAATGAGGGAAGCCATATATAGTACATGAGGGGTGAGGCAGGGGGTGGGGAGAAGGGTTAAAAATAGGGTGGGTGATGGGGTAGGGAGAAGTGTGACGGTTAACGAAAGAAGCATTGCTAGGCTTAGATGTAGAAGTTAGGAAGAAGATTAGGTTTTAGAGAGATGGGTGTGGCAGAGTGGTACGTAGAAACTAGAACAGTGGGTCGCATATTGTGCGGTGCAACCAGTAATTATGTCGGGAGAGGAATTTAGATGAGGAGCAGAGACATAAAAGATGTGTGATTGTTTCGTTTTATTTTTTTTACATCCCTGAAGTTACAATTATTAATATTAGACTATCTCTTCATTCATAATTACTAATGAGCTGTATACATAGGCTATATATCTCAAGCTCCAACACCGAAATTTTAATTTCTTTAGAAAACACCAATGCACCCTTCTCTCCCTCCCAACCCGCCTGTCCTCAGCATTTAATCATCATCTCGCATCACACGTTAAGCATTTTTTTTTCTTTGCTTTGCAAAGCTCCGCTGTCACACCTGGTTGGTAAAATCTCAGTAATGCATAACCTGCTCACTGGAAAATCTTATGTTTCTCAGTATCAACATCTGTTTGTTTGATGCTTGAGAGCATTTAGCGTTTAAATCAATGCTTTGAAGGGCAGTCATGATATTTAAATACGTGATATTTTGGTACCAGTATATAGGGAAAATTATTGGAGGGTTGGTGGTACACTAAAAGGAAGCGCTAAAGTGAAAGGCTGGGGCATGAGTAAGAAGTGTGGCTAGAGTGAGAGGTGTGTACTAGGTTAAGAAGTAAAACTAGAATGAGAAGTGGAGCTGGAATGAGAGGTGGGAGCTTGAAATGATAGATGGGACTATAGTGAGAATTGTGTCTAGATTATGGGATGTGGATAAGGATGAAAAGCTGGGGTACGAGAAAGAGTGAGAGATGTGGATAAAATGACTGGAATTTAGGGCTAGAGTAAGAGGTGAGGCTAGAGCTGGAGGTGGGGCTAATGTGACAGGTGGAACTGGAGAGAAAAGTGATGTCTAGAGTGAGAAAAAGGGACAAAAACGCGAGAGAGCTAGAAAGAGAATGGGGGCTAGACTGGGAGATGAAGTTAGAGTGTGAGTGGGGCTAGAGTGAAAGGTGGGGGAAGAGAAAAAGCTTAACTGACTGGATGATTTCTGTGGAGTATAATGTTTAGTAGTTATATTAAATAGGGCAGCTTAAACATGAGAGAGAGAGAGAGAGAGAGAGAGAGAGAGAGAGAGAGAGAGAGAGAGAGAGAGAGAGAGAGAGAGAGACTTAAACGTAGGGATAGAAGTTAATGTAAAGGCTTATGGCAAAGCAAGGCTGGTACGGGTCATCCACTCTACTTAACGAAGATTTTTTTTTTCCAACGTATTTCCTGTAGCTCGGTGCAGAATAAGGCAACTTAGGGCTCTACATCTTTCCGTAAGATTTTTTCCGCAGCAAAAACGCATTTACTATTGACTAAACTCGTTAAAGTCCAGCATTCAAGATGGAGAAATGGTTTCTTTTTATGCAAAATTAAAGGGGATGTTTTATAATGAATGGAGGCCATAATCGTAAAAGGATTGAGTAGCAGTGATAGTTGGTAACTGCAGGAGACTATGGGTTGAAGGGTGGGTTAGGATGTGCTCAGTAAAACTTAAGGAGAGGAAACAGGATAGGGCAACGTAAGATGATGGAAGGTGGCACGTGACGGTGGCAGAAAAAGACAAGGTGGAGATACTGAATAATGATGCAGAGACCGAGGCAAAAGCTGAATACTATCAGGTGATGAAGAGGTATTGGTTGCAGGTAAAAGAGGTGAAAAGGCAGATGTTGTTACTAGTTGTGGTGGTCGTTGTGGTGGATAAGAGGATGATGGAGGTGTAGTGAGTGTTGCGGTGGTGATGATGATGGTGATAGTTGACAATGGTGAGACAGATGCGTAATGAATGTATTGGTGATGGTTGTGATGCACGCAGTGGCGAATTTGTTGTTACTGATGGTGGTAGTGACAGAGTGTTGGTAGCGATAATGGTGATAATGATGGTGATATTGATGATGGTGATGGTGATGATAGTGAGTGGTGATGGTGCTGTGGTTGTGTTGGTGGTGGTGATGTTACTGGTGGCGGTAGCTGTAGCGTGGCGGTAGTGCTGCTGGTAGTACCACACTTTGACAAAAGTTGCCTTCTGGAAGTGTTCCCAGGAATGGGAAAAGAGCTGGAACAAGTTATAGCGTCTCAAGGGAAGGACTTTGAAAAGAAACAAAATAGAAATGAAGTAAATGATGGTATTACGGGTGGTAATGATGGAGCTGCTGCTGGTGGTGGTAGTGGTGATAGTGAGGGTAGAGGTGGTGATGATGGAGGTGGTGATAGCTTTGATGATGCTACCTGTGATGATTTTGAGGGGCGGTGTGGGATGATAGTGAATGATGAGGGGGTGGTGGTAAAGGGAACAGACATAAATGTTTCCAGTCCAACACACACACACACACGATCAAGGACCTAGCCAAGTGTGTGTGTGTGTGTGTGTGTGTGTGTGTGTGTGTGTGTGTGTGTGTGTGTGACAGACAGAGAGAGGAGCTCTGTCGGATTTGAGAATAAAATGTGTATATTTTGAGCACAGGTCTAGGTTTTGTGCGTCCACTCGGTCGCGTTTGCGTCAGTGCGTGCGTGCGTGTTTGTTGATAGCACAATAGGTAACTAAAAGTTAGATCTAGGGCTTTGAAACTGTGGATCGCGAAAGAAGGTGGTAAGATGAGTTTGAGGGGTCGTGAGATGATTTCCAGAAGAAAAAATGATGTGACCACATTACATTACTAGTAGGATTGGGGGTATAAAAATTTGTAAGTTATTTAAAATAGCGTTCTGTGTTGTACTCAGTGCTTCACGAAATGTTACAGGTCTCGAACGCCCTATCATACACTGCGTTGTCAGGTCAGCAATTTTGGCCTAAAGTCGTTGTTGCTCGCCCCCCCCCTCCCCTCGTACGCGCCAGATCTCCGGCTTTTTTTTTTTTCTATTTCTTTCTCAATAGGCCTATTAAGTTATATTTGCGAACGCCCCATCATACACTGCGTTGTCAGGTCAGCAATTCTGGCCTAAAGTCGTTGTTGCTCACTCCCCCTCCCTCCCCGTACGCGCCAGATCTCCGGCTTTTTTTTTTCTATTTCTTTCTCAATAGGCCTATTAAGTTAGATTTGCAAACCAGATGATTTGACAACATACTAAAAAAAATCCAGGAAAACGTGCAGGAGTCTCTGGACAGGTCGACAAAAGTTGCCTTCTGAAAGTGTTCCCAGGAATGGGAAAAGGGCTGGAACAAGTTATAGCGTCTCAAGGGAAGGACTTTGTAAAGAAACAAAATATATATGAAGTAAATGATGTTTTTTGTCAACAGCTTCGGGAATACTGTGGTCCCCCCTCGTATACTTGTATACAGGTACAGGGGCATGATCTCTGCTACCTGGCGTGTCCTAGGGTGGCGGGTAGGGGAACGCCTCGTCGATGAACGAGGTACTGTTTAAGACAGCACAGTCCATGGGACCCCCTACAGGTATATAGGGGTGCACAGAGTATACTGAACCAACTGGCACAAATAGTTTATCTCGCCAAAAATTGCTTGGCAGGAAGGTGAAATTGACACAGTCCTCCTAACCAGACATGAATTCTACTGGTAACGATTCTACGGTCGTTCCTGTTGGATCATCGGATACTAAGAGACTGGGACAGTGAACAAACTGAAATCCACGAAAATCTAAACGTACAGTGTAGGAAAACTTGCAGAAGATTACG
>NC_136967.1:44901085-44916085 GCF_032717465.1 Coenobita brevimanus
ACACACACACACACACACACACACACACACACACACACACACACACACACACACACACAGTGAGAGAGAGAGAGAGAGAGAGAGAGAGAGAGAGAGAGAATACGAATACAAAGGCAAACAAACAAAACTACTAACAGGTGAAAGGTAGAAACAATAATCACTACGATAGAATTAGATAAAAACGAGAATGAAGAGAATAACATTTAAGAAAAAAATTTTGATAAAACTTTATTTTGACTTTATTGTGTAAGGAAAAAGTAGTGTGTGTGTGTGTGTGTGTGTGTGCAATGACTCTTTCTCTCTCTCTCTCTCTCCATTGGTCTACAGCCAGAATTGGAGTGACTAGTACTAATGACAGTGAGTTATTGATTAGGTAGGGATTCCTTGGGTCTGTTTGGGACTGCTAGGGACTGATGAATACTTGTCAAGTCTGTTGGATGCTGTTAGGGGCTAGTGACGTTGCTGGGTGCTGGTGAGGACTGAAGGATGCGAACAATAAAAATTATAATGGTTATAATGATTATTGGAGAAAGGGACTGCTGTTATGGGGTAATGAAGGCAGCAGGGGATTGGTGAGGGTTACTGCAGGCTTCTTAGGGCTGTTGGGAGCTAATGTAAGCCGCAGGACGTTACTGAAGGGTATTCTGGGGTAGTGAAGGCTTGTGGGAAATGGTGAGGGCTACAGAGGTCTGGTTAGGTTTGCTAGAATGTGTTCAGGAGGTAAGGTTCTAGTGAAGGCTGCTGGGTCTGGTTAGGACTACTGAAAGATGGTAAGGGCTGGTGACTGATGGTGAGGACTGTTTCTCTGACGGTGAGGGCTGTTGTCTGATGCTTAGGGCTGGTGTGTGATGGTGAGAGTTGGATGATTGTGGTTAGTGCTTGGTTACTGGTGAAGACAAATGGCTGTAAATGAAAAGGGTCTTGGGGATGAGAGTGATGAGGTTCCAGAATAGTGAGAGAGATATAGGCTATTTCTGAAGAATTTATAAGAAAAGGAAATATTAAGACTAGGGGCATGCGACTTTAGAGAAAGGTTGTACCTGGAGACGGTTGGTGGTTGATGAAGCTTTAGGATTAGGAAAATGAAAGCAAATTACTCAGGAACTGAAAATGTGTAGACTGATGAGGACTGGAGATGGAACTGAGAGCTGAGGGTACCTATAGAGAGTTGGGGATAGAGTAAAGGCTGGGAACTGAGAGAGAGGGTAGGGGTTGAGTCATGGGTAGATGAGGCAGAAGACATCTGGAGAGAGCTGTGGGCTGAAAAGATAAGGGATCGGGGATCGAAGGGGGTGTAGAGGAATGGGAAGCTACGGAAGTGATGGGAACGGGCGACAGTGATGGAGGGAGGAGAGGACAGCTTGAAGGATCGTGATGACGTTATTGTGTGAGGAAAGAATAGAGTTGTGTGCGTGTGTGTGTGTGTTCTTACCTACCTAATTGTTCTTACCTAATTGTATCTTTAAAGGAATGAGTCAAGCTCGTACTGTCCCGTGTCTTAAACCATATTTATCGTACATATCCTTAAATTTGTGAATTGTTTTGGCACACACTATTTCATTTGGTAGTGCATTCCATTGGTCAATTGCTCTGTTTGGGAAACTGAATTTCCTTACGTCTTTATCACCTCTCTTCTTATGCAGTCTTTTGCAGTGTCCTCTTGCTGATGCTTCTCCATGTGTTAAGTAATCATTTATGTCTATTTTCTCCTTCCCTGATATGCACTTATATAGCATTATCATGTCACCTCTTTTCTTTAGCTCCTGTAGTGTTGGTAGATTCAGTTTATTTAGTCTTTCTTCGTAGCTTAGGTCCCTTAAGCTTGGTATCCATCTTGTAGCGGCCCTTTGAACTTTTTCAATCTTGTCTGTGTGCTTTTTGAGATGAGGACTCCAGACTACTGATGCATATTCCAGGGTTGGTCTAATGAATGATGTTATTATCCTTCTTAGCATGTCTTCATTTATGTATGTGAATGCTATTCTCATATTTGCAAGCAGTGTATACATGTTCCGTACCTTCTCGCTGATGTGGTCAGCCGGAGATAATCTGTTATTGATGATCACACCTAGGTCTTTCTCTCTTTCTCATGTGTATAGGGTTTTATTTCCTAACTTATAATCCCAATCAGGTCTTTTTTCACTTTTACCAAACTTGATTACATGACACTTGTCCACATTGAATTCCATTTGCCATATACTACTCCATTCATGAAGTTTATTTAATTCTTCTTGTAGCTCTTTACAAGAGTCTGTGTTAGTAATTCTCCTTTGTATTTTTGCATCATCTGCAAACATATTCAGATAGCTCTCATTTCCAGTGTTACTGTTTATATCATTTATATACACTAAAAACATGATTGGTGCCAGCACTGAACCCTGTGGTACTCCACTAGTCACTTCTTTCCATGATGAGTAGTTTCCTCTTAGTACTGTTCTCATTTCTCTTTTTATGAGAAAGCCTTGCATCCAACAAAACAGTTTGCCTCGAATTCCTCCTTGATGGTACAGTTTCCATAAAAGTCTTTGGTGTGGTACTGTGTCAAAAGCTTTCTTGAAATCTAAATAGATACTGTCCACCCATCCTTCCCTTTCCTGTATTGTGTTTGTTACTCTGTCATAGTAGCTCAACAGATTAGTAACACATGATTTTCCTTTTCTGAAACCAAACTGTCTTTCTGTTATCATACTGTGTTCTTCTAGATGGTTTACCCAAGCTTTTCTTATAAGCTTTTCTAATACCTTGCTTACAACACTGGTCAGTGATACTGGTCGGTAGTTGAGTGGATTTTGTCTATTTCCTTTCTTGAATAAGGGGACAATATTTGCTTTTTTCCAAATATCAGGTAGTTTACCTTGACTCAAGGATTTCTTGAAAATTAAAAATAATGGTTTACTTAACTCCTTTGCACATTCTCGTAGTACCCAACATGAAATTTCATCAGGACCACTTGCTTTTCCTCTGTCTAATCTACTTAACTCCTCCTGTATTATTTTTTCTACTATTTGTATATCTGGTAGTATGTGTGGACGTGCATATTCCACATAGTCCCTCTCAAAATTTTTTTCTTCTGTAAAAACTAATTGGAAATTCTTATTTAGTGCTTCACAAATATCCTTCTCTTGTGTATAAGTGATTCCCTCGTCCGTAATGGATTATATTATATCTTTTACTTTGGTTTTGCTTCTGATATAGCTGTAAAACAGCTTTGGTTGATCACTACTTTTATTTATTATATCCTCCTCAAACTGTTTTTGGACTTCCCTCCTTATTCTTGTATAATCGTTTCTTGCCTGTTTGTAATTATTATACGCCCTTTCACTATTATGTCTTCTGTATCTATTCCACAACAAATCTATTCTTTCTTTTGATTTTTTACATTCTGTATTGAACCATTTCTGTATTTTCTTATCTGCTTCTTTGTACTCTGGGATGTACTTCTGGACTCCTATTTCATAAAATTCACAGAATTTTTTATATACAGTATTTAAATCTTGTCCTCTAAGCTCATTTTCCCAATCAACTTCTAAGAAATACTTCTTTAGGTCTTGATAATTTCCCTTTTTATAGTTTAGGCTCTTTTTGTAACTGTCATTGCTGTTTACTATGTCATATGCTATCCTGAAGTTATAATTTAGTACTGCATGATCTCTTTTGCCGAGTGGAGGGTGATATATTAAACTGTCAATATCATTTTCTTGCTTAGTAAATATTAGATCTAGCACTGAAGGTACAGCCGTCCACACTGCCGCGATGTACATCACAGAACGTTGGCAAAGCTGGCCAAGACGGTAACCCGGAACCTCAAGTTTTCGAACTTCATTCGATGCAGTCACTGGTGGGAGGGAGAGATGGGAATGGGAGGCATAATCCACATATCGTACGAGTTACGAGTGATGTAAGAGGTCATTCAATACAAATATTCAGTCTTAAATGTTTATTATCACTGATAATATTGCTATTCAGCATTTTTACACCATACAGATAAACAGCGCGCACCTGTGCTTCAATCGGGGGGAGGGTTTCGAAGCGTTTCCCTTGCTTCTTTACTATGTCTCCCCAGCGTTGCCACCGCTCTGTGGTGTACCTCGCGGCAGTGTGGACGGCTGTACATCAAGTCCTCTTTTTCTGGTGGTTTCCCTCACATGTTGCGTTAGGAAGAACTCTTGTACGAGATCCAGGAGCTTTTGGTCCCAACAGCTTTCTTGGCTAATTATATCTAGAGTATTCCAATTTATATTTGTACTGAAATCCCCAGTTAGTATTATTCTTTCTGATTTCTCTTCCATTTTATGTAGCAATGATCTTCAACTCTGAACTGTACTCTCTGCCAGGTCCTCATATTCATCTCTTTCCCATGTGTTTGATCTGGGTGGCATGTACAAATTGGCTACAATTACTTTACCTTCAGATGTGTTGATCTCTACTGCAATCAGTTCTACTTGTGATGGTATATCTAGTCTTATTTCATTGACTTTTAGATTTTTCTTAGTTAATATTATAATTCCTCCTCCTTTTTTTTTATTTCTGTCTCTTCTCCATATATTGTACTCCTCTAAGTTTAGTATGTCACTGGATATCCTTGGTGTTAATTTTGTTTCAGTTAGGCATATTATTTGTGGTTCATTTTCTCTGACATAATCATTCATCTCTAGTAATTTAGATACCATTCCATCCATATTTGAGTACATCAACTTTATCTTCTTGTTTATATACTTGTCATGACATGGTTCTACTACCTTCCTCCTTTTTATTCCATCCTGTTTGTGTACCACTTTCGTACCTGCAATCCTATTACTTTGTAAAAAAAACTTCTTCTCCTCATCCGATCTTCCCTCATTTTTTGTTTTTGCTTCCTCCCTTTTCTCTTTCAGTAATTCCAGTTCCTCTTGTGTTAGGCATCTTTTTATCCATACATTTTTGAACTCCTCTTTTTCCATAAGATTCTTTGCATTTTTTAGTATCTCTTCCACAGTGTTTACACTCTGGAAAGTCACCTTTAGAGGTCTTGTCTTGCTTTTCTCATACTTCCCTAACCTTTTGTGTTCCTCTATGTCTTTACTACAGATTTCCTCTGATACTTCCTTCAGTAAGCTCATTACATTTGCCATCTCCTTTTTGTCTCTTGTGATCTTGTTTTTTAGATCTTCCTCTTCTATACCAGTGATTACTATAGATTTGTTTATATCCACTGAATCTCTGACTAACTTTGGATTATTTTGGATTATTCTTTTCACTTCCTTTTTAATGCTTTTTTCCTCCACCCTTGTTTCTAAGTCTTTCTTTACTTTCACCATTTCAGCATACGTGGTTTCCACATCATTTTTGTAGCTTTGCACAGCTTCATTCACCTGTGTTATCTTCTCCTCAATATCACTGTTCTGGTCAATAAGACTGCTTACTTGCCTAATTGTCTCTGTGTCATTTTTAAAATCTTCCATAACACTCTCGTGATTGACTACTGTACTTGCCATTTCACTCACTTTCTTCCTAAGTGTACTCAATTCGACTGTTAGTTCACTGATGGTTGTGTCTTTCTTATTTGCCTCCCTTCCTAGTTTTTCTATTTCTTCCTTTTGCAAGTGCATCTGCTTCTTTATTTCATCAATTTCATTTTTGAAAGCCATTTCTAGTTTGTTTACACGTTCAACCAGTCAATTGTGAGTCTCCACTTCAACCAGTTCTTGGTAGAAATCATCATTTTGCTTTTTACTTTTATCCCTTTTCTTTTCCAAATTTGCTTTACTAAAGTATGTATCCATTTTGCAGTACTAAAGGTGCAAAGTATATACTTACAATCCCCGTGTTGTTGTAGTCTAGACAAACCTCAGATGACTCAGCATTATTCTTTCGTCTTGTTTTTCTTTCCTGTTTGAACAAGTCTTGTTTAAACATATTATTTTTTTTCCTTTTAATAATGAAAAATCATTTAGTCTAACCTAGTACAGAGCTTGACTCATGCAAAGTTACTAATTTAGGTAATGCCACTGGCTGTGTTGATTCGGTACGGAGCGCCGATGTCGCACGTCCTACTCTGTTGAATCCATCCACGTGTGTGTGTGTGTGTGTGTGTGTGTGTGTGCAATGATTCTCTCTCTCTCTCTCTCTCTCTCTCTCTCTGCATATTGATCTACAGCCAGAATTGGAGTGACTGCTACTAATGACGGTGAGTTATTGATTAGGCAGGGGTTCCTTGGATCTGTGTGGGACTGCTTGGGAATGATTAGTATTTGTCGTCTATTGGATGCTGTTAGGGGCTAGTGACGTTCCTGGGTGCTGGTGAGGACTAAAGGAAGTGAACAATAAAAATTCTAATGGTTATAATGATTATTGGAGTAAGAGATTGCTGCTCTGGGGTAATGAAGGCAGCAGGGGGTTGGTGAGGGCTACCGCTGGCTCAGTAGGGTTGTTGGGAGCTAACGTGAGCCGCAGGACGTTACTGAAGGGTACTCTCGGCTGGTGAGGACTTGTGGGAAATGGTGAGGGCTACAGAGGTCTTGTTAGGTTTGCTAGGATGTGGTGAGGAAGTAGGGCTTTGCTGAAGGCTGCTGGGTCTGGTTAGGACTACTGAAAGATGGTTAGGGTGGTGACTGATGGTGAGGACTGTTTCTCTGACAGTGAAAACTGCTGTCTGATGCTTAGGCTGATGTGTGATAGTGAGGGCTGGATGATAGTGGTTAGTGCGTTGGTACTGGTGAAGAAAATTGGCTGTAACTGAAAAGGGTCCTGAGGATGAGAGTGATAAGGTCCCAGAATAGTGAGAGCGATATTGGCTAATACTGAAGAATTTATGAGAAAAGGAAAAATTAAGGTCATGCGACATTAGAGAAAGGTTGTACCTGGAGAGGGTTGGTGGCTGATGAAGCTTTAGGATTAGGAAAATGAAAGCAAATTACTCACGAACTGAAAATGTGTAGACTGATGAGGACTGGAAATGGAACTGAGAGCTGAGGGTACCTATAGAGAGATGGTGATAGAGTAAAGGCTGGGAACTGAGAGAAAGGATAAGGGTTGAGTCACGTGTGGTTGAGGCAGAAGACATCTGGAGAGGGTTGTGGGCTGAAAAGACGAGGGACTGGGGGTCGAAGGGGGTGTGGAGGAATGAGGAAGCTGCGGAAGTGACGAGGAATGGGCGACAGTGAGTCAGGGAGGAGTGGGCAGCTTTAGAGATCGTGATGACCACTTCACCTCACACAACAAAATTCTCACGTCCCTGCTGGCTGTCTTATCTACGCAGCCACGAAAGATAGAAACACAAAGCTTTGTACAGGAGATTAAGAGGTGGCAAAAAGGGCTGGAGACAGCGACAGGGTTGTCACAAAGAGCTATAAACTGTAGGTATATATGGTGAAGGTAAAAAGACTGGAGAAGGCTATGGAGTGGCAACAAAGTGCCAGAGAGAGCTGCTGGATAAGAAAAAAGTGCAGCGGGTAACGCTGTGACACTAAGGATTTCTCTGAATATGGCTGCAGAGGGTTGGGTGGTATGATTAAGGGCTGGCATGGGTAGGGGTGTAAGACTATTGACTACTCTATGTAAGGCTGTGAGATTCAGGGTTTGTGTAGGTAGAACTGTGAGTAAGCAAAAGGTTGATGTGTTGTTATTGGTTAAAGACAGTATGGCTCTGAGACTTAGGGTTGATGAGAGTAGAGCTAAACTGCTGTAGATAGGGCAGGGAGACTATGGATTGTTGTGGATATGGTTCTGACTGTAGGTTGCTGTGGGTAAGGCTGATGGGTGATCTCAACATCAAGAGGAGAGAGAGGCCTGGAAGAGGTCAAATCTAAGTTTCAGAGATAAATTCACGGGAAACTAACTGACTGAGGGAGAGCTTAACGAACTTAATGGGCTATTGGCTGGAAGGAGGGGAGCTATATATAGTACATGACGGTGGAGGGATGAGCAAGGGCTGGGGAGAAGGGTGAGTGATGGGGTAGGGAGAAGTGTGACGGCTAACGAAAGAAGCATTGCTAGGTTTAGATGTAGAAGTTAGGAAGGGAATTAAGTTTTCGAGGGAGAGGTGTGACAGAGTGAGAGGTAGAAATTGGAGCAGAGGTTCGTATATTGTGCGTTACAACAAATAATTAGGTCGGGATAGGAATTTATATGATTAGCAGAGACATGGCTGGTAGAGTTGAGCAGAGGGTGTTGCGATGGTTTGGGCATATGGAGAGAATGGATAATAAGCGATTGGTGAAAAAGATAACTAGATCTGATGTGAGAGGTGTAAGGCTGAGAGGAAGACCACGAATAGGATGGATGGACAGTGTGAAGAGAGCGCTGGATGCGAGAGGGATGTCTGTTGAGCAAGGAAGAGTGGCTGTGCGTAAGAGAAATAAATGGAGAGAAATTGTGAATGAATAAGTGATGACGCAGCCCTGAGGGGATATTCTCCTGCATTTGGTCTGATCAGCTGGTCAGGCCAGGTTCGGGTAAGGGGATGGGTCTGTTATGATGTGGCAGGGGTAAACCAGTTCTGCTGTCGGGCCCTGCTGCGGATGTCACTGATTGCATTGCGCAGTTGACCTTTGTGCGGTGTGGTGCGGTGAGGATCTGTCCGTTCTCCCCTTTGGGGTTAAGATGTGAATGAATGTGTTTGAATGGAGGAGTAAATGGAGAGTGTGTCGTCCTGTCTCGGCTACCTCCCTTTCCTTGGGGGAAGCAGGCTAAGTATATAGATAGATAGATAGCAGAGACATAAATGTAATTGTTTCGTTGCATTTTTTTTTTACTCCCCTGAAGTTACAATGATCAATAATACACTATCATTATAATCATAATAACTACGATGAGCTGTATACATATATATCTCAAGCTCGAACACTGAAGTTTTAATTTCTTTAGCGTAACACCAATGCACTCTTCTGTCCCTCCCTACCCGCCTGTCCTCAACACTTCATCATCATATCACATCACACTTTAAGCATTCTTATTTTTCTTTCCTAAGCTTCGCTGCTACACCTGACCTTGCTGGTAAAATCTCAGTAATGCATAACCTGCTCACTGGAAGATCTTCTATTTCTCAGTATCAACCTAAGTTTGTTTGATGCCTGAGAGCATTTAACGTTTAAATACATGCTCTGAAGTGCAGGTATGATATTTCAGGATGTGATATTTTGGTACCAGTATGTAGCGAAATTGAATGGAGGGTTGATGGTGCACTAAAATGAACAGCTAAAGCGAAAGGTTGAGGCTAGAGTAAGAAGTGTGGCTAGAGTGAGAGGTGTGTACTAGGTTAAGAAGTAAGACTAGAATGAGAAGTGGGGCTGGAATGAGAGGTGGGAGCTTGAAATGATAGATGGGACTATAGTGAGAATTGTGTCTAGATTATGGGATGTGGATAAGGATGAAAAGCTGGGGTACGAGAAAGAGGTAGGGGAAGAGTGAGAGATGTGGATATCATGAGTGGGATTTAGGGCTAGAGTGAGAGGTGAGGCTAGAGCTGGAGGTGGGGCTAATGTGACAGGTGGAACTGGAGAGAAAAGTGATGTCTAGAGGGAGAAAAACGGACAAAAATGCGAGAGGGATAGAGAGAGAATGGGGGCTAGACTGGGAGATGAAGTTAGAGTGTGAGTGGGGCTAGAGTGAAAGGTGGGGGAAGAGAAATAGCTTAACTGACTGGATGATTTCTGTGGAGTATAATGTTTAGCATTTATATTAAATAGGGCAGCTTAAACATGAGAGAGAGAGAGAGAGAGAGAGAGAGAGAGAGAGAGAGAGAGAGAGAGAGAGAGAGAGAGACTAACACGTAGGGATAGAAGTTAATGTAAAGGCTTATGGCAAAGCAAGGCTGGTACGGGTCATCCACTCTACATAACGGAGATTTATTTTTTTCCAACGTACTTCCTGTCGCTCGGTGCAGAATAAGGCAACTTAGGGCTCTACATCTTTCCGTAAGATTTTTTCCGCAGCAAAAACGCATTTACTATTGAATAAACTCGTTAAAGTCCAGCATTCTAGATGGTGAGATGGCTTTTTTTAATGCAAAGTTAAAGTGGTTGTATTATAATGAATGGAGGCTAGAATCAAAAAACGATTGAGTAGCAGTGGTAGCTGGTAACCGCAGGAGACTGTGGGTTGAAGAGAGGGCTGGGAAGTGCTCAGTAAAACTTGAGGAGAGGAAACAGGATAGAGCAACGTAAGATGATGGAAGGTGGCACGTGATGGTGGCAGAAAAAGACAAGGTGGAGATACTGAATAATGATGCAGAGACCGAGGCAAAAGCTGAATACTATCAGGTGCTGGAGAGGTATTGCCTGTAGGTAAAAGAGGTGAAAAGGCAGATGTTGTTACCAGTTGTGGTGGTCGTTGTGGGGGATAAGAGGAAGATGGAGGTGTAGTGAGTGTTGCGGTGGTGATGATGATGGTGATAGTTGACAATGGTGAGACAGATGCGTAGTGAGTGTATTGGTGATGGTGGAGATGGACGCAGTGGCGATTTTGTTGTTACTGATGGTGGTAGTGACAGAGTGTTGGTAGCGATAATGGTGATAATGATGGTGATATTGATGGTGGTGGTGATGATAGTGAGTGGTGATGGTGCTGTGGTTGTGTTGGTGGTGGTGATGTTACTGGTGGCGGTAGCCGTAGGGTGGCGTTAGTGCTGCTGGTAGTACTACACTTTGACAAAAGTTGCCTTCTGGAAGTGTTCCCAGGAATGGGAAAAGAGCTGGAACAAGTTATAGCGTCTCAAGGGAAGGACTTTGAAAAGAAACAAAATAGATATGAAGTAAGTGTTGGTGTTACTGGTGGTAGTGATGGTGCTGCTGGTGATGGTGGTAGTGGTGATAGTGAGAGTAGAGGTGGTGATGGTGGAGGTGGTGATAGCTGTGATGATGCTACCGGTGATGATTTTGAGGGGCGATGTGGGTTGACAGTGAGTGATGAGGGGGTGATGGTAAAGGGGACAGACATAAATGTTTCCAGTCCAACACACACACAGGATCAAGGACGGAGCCAAGTATGTGTGTGTGTGTGTGTGTGTGTGTGTGTGTGTGTGTGTGTGTGTGTGTGTGTGTGTGTGTGTGTGTGACAGAGAGAAAAGCTCTGTCGGATTTATGAATAAATGTGTATACAGTATTTTGAGCACGGGTCTAGGTTTTGTGTGTCCAGTCGGTCGCGTTTGCGTCAGTGCGTGCGTACGTGTTTGTTGATAGACAATAGGTAACTAAAAGTTAGATACAGGGCTCTCAAACTATGGGTCGCGAAAGAGGGGTGGTATGATGAGTTTGAGGGGTCGTGAGATAATTTCCAAAAGAAAAAAATGATGTGACCGCATTACATTACACTTCACCTCACACAACAAAATTCTCACGTCTCTGCTGGCTGTCTTATCTACTCAGCCAAGAAAGATAAAGAGACAAAGCTTTATACAGGGGACTAAGTGGTGGCAACAAGGGCTGGAGAGGGCGACAGGGAGGTTGCAAAGGGTTACATACAGTAGGTATTTTTATTGAATATAAAAAGACTGGAGACGGCTAAGAAGTGGGAACAAGTTTGCTGGAGAGGGCTGCTGGATAAGAAAAAATTGTTGCAAAGTTTTATGAAGCGCCAACACAGGTCTGTAGAAGACTGCTGTGGCTAGTGCTCTGAGGCCAAATGGTTGCTCTGGGTAAGGCTGTCAGCCTAAACACTTCTGCAGGTAACGCTGTGAAACTAGATTTCTGTGAATACGGCTGCAAAGGGTAGGGTGGTATGATTAAGACCTGGCGTGGGTAGGGGTGTAAGACTATTGACTACTCTATGTAAGGCTGTGAGACTAAGCGTTTGTGTAGGTAGAACTGTGAGTTAGCAAAATTTCGAGGTGTTATTATGGGTTAGTGATAGTATGGCTCTGAGACTTAGGGTTGATGTGAGTAGCGCTAAACTGCTGTGGATATGGCAGTGAGACTATGGATTGTTGTGGATATGGTTCTGACTGTAGGTTGCTGTGGGAATGGCTGATGGTTGATTTCAATATTAAGAGGATAGAGAGGCCTGAAAAAGGCCAAATCTGAGTTGCAGAGATAAATTCACGGGGAAACTAAACGGCTGAGGGAGAGCTTAACGAACTTAATGGACTATTGGCTGGAAGGAGGGGAGCTATATATAGTACATGAGGGGGGGAAGACTAAGGGCTAGGGAGAAGGGTTAAAAATAGGGTGAGTGATGGGGTAAGGAGAAATGTGACGGATAATGAACGAAGCATTGCTAGGTTGAAATGCAGAAGTTAGGAAGGGGATTAGATTTTAGAGGGAGAGGTGTGACAGAATGAGAGGTAGAAACTAGAGCAGCGGATCGCATATTGTTCGTTGCAACAAATAATTATGTCGGGAGAGGAATTTATATGAGGAGCAGATATGAATGTACTTGTTTCATTATATTTTTTTACTTCTCACAAGTTACAATTATCAGTATTACACTGTCTTCATATTCATAATAACTACAATGAGCTGTATACATATATATCTCAAGCTCGAACACTGAAATTTTAATTTCTTTAGAGTCACACCAATGCACTCTTCTCTCCCTCCCTACCCACCTGTCCTCAGCATTTCATTATCATATCACATCACACGCTAGGCATTCTTTTTTTTTTCTTTGCTAAGCTCCGGTGCTACAGCTGACCTGGCTGGTAAAATCTCAGTAACGCATAACATGCTCACTGGAAAATCTTCTATTTCTCAGTATCAACCTAAGTTTGTTTGATGCTTGATAGCATTTTAAATCTATGTTTTGAAGTGCATGCATGGTATTTCAATACGTGATATTTTGGTACCAGTATGTAGGGTAAATGAATGGAGGGTTCATGATGCACTAAAATGAACAGCTAAAGTGAAAAGTTGGGGCTAGTGTAAGACGTGAGGCTAGGGTGAGAGGTGTGTGCTAGGTTTTGAAGTGAGACTAGAATGAGAAGTGGGGTTAGAATGAGAGGTGGGAACCTGAATGATAGATGGGACTATAATGAGAATCGTGTCTAAAGTATAGGATGTGGGTAAGGATGCAAGGCTGGGGTACGGGAGAGAGGCAGGGGAAGAGTGAGAGATGTGGATAAAATGAGTGGGAGTTAGGACTAGAGTGAGAGGTGAGACTAGAGTTGGAGGTGGGGTTAAAGTGACAGGTGGAACTGGAAAGAAAGGTGCAGGTGGGGCTACCGTGACAGGTAGAACTGGTGAGAAAGGTGATATCTAGAGTGAGAAAAATGACAAAAATGTGGGATTGGACTAGAGCGAGAATGGGGAGTAGACTGGGAGATGAAGTTAGATTGTGAGTGGGGCTTGAGTGAAAGGTGGGGGAAGAGAAATAGCTTAACTGACTGGATGATTTCTGTGGAGTATAATGTTTAGTAGTTATATTAAATAGGGCAGCTTAAACATGAGAGAGAGAGAGAGAGAGAGAGAGAGAGAGAGAGAGAGAGAGAGAGAGAGAGAGAGAGAGAGAGAGAAATGCTTACACATAGGGATAGAAGAAATTGTAAAGGCTTATGGCAAAACAAGACTGGTACAGGTCATTCACTCTACAAACCGGAGCTTTTGTTCTTTCCTTTTCTTTTCTTTTCCTTTTTTTTTTTTTTTCAACTTATATCCTGTGGCTCACTGCAGAATAAGGCAACTTAGGCCTCTACATCTTTCCGTA
This sequence comes from Coenobita brevimanus, assembly GCF_032717465.1. NCBI lineage: Eukaryota > Metazoa > Arthropoda > Malacostraca > Decapoda > Coenobitidae > Coenobita > Coenobita brevimanus. Next base: position 44,914,700 of record NC_136967.1, read on the forward strand.
AGATTTTTTCCGCAGCAAAAACGCATTTACTATTGAATAAACTCGTTAAAGTCCAGCATTCAAGATGGAGAGATGGTTTTTTAAAATGGAAAATTAAAGTGGATGTATTATAATGAATGGAGGCTAGAATCAAAAAACGATTGAGTAGCAGTGGTAGCTGGTAACCGCAGGAGACTGTGGGTTGAAGAGAGGGCTGGGAAGTGCTCAGTAAAACTTGAGGAGAGGAAACAGGATAGAGCAACGTAAGATGATGGAAGGTGGCACGTGACGGTGGCAGAAAAAGACAAGGTGGAGATACTGAATAATGATGCAGAGACCGAGGCAAAAGCTGAATACTATCAGGTGCTGGAGAGGTATTGCCTGTAGGTAAAAAAGGTGAAAAGGCAGATGTTGTTACTAATTGTGGTGGTTGTTGTGGGGGATAAGAGGAAGATGGAGGTGTAGTGAGTGTTGCGGTGGTGATGATGATGGTGATAGTTGACAATGGTGAGACAGATGCGTAGTGAGTGTATTGGTGATGGTGGAGATGCACGCAGTGGCGATTTTGTTGTTACTGATGGTGGTAGTGATAAAGTGTTCGCAGCACTAATGGTAATAATGATGGTGATGGTGATACTGATGATGGTGGTGGTGATGATAGTGAGTGGTGATGGTGCTGTGGTTGTGTTGGTGGTGGTGATGTTACTGGTGGCGGTAGCTGTAGGGTGGCGGTAGTGCTGCTGGTAGTACTACACGTTGACAAAAGTTGCCTTCTGGAAGTGTTCCCAGGAATGGGAAAAGAGCTGGAACAAGTTATAGCGTCTCAAGGGAAGGACTTTGAAAAGAAAGAAAATAGATATGAAGTAAGTGATGGTGTTACTGGTGGTAGTGATGGTGCTGCTGCTGCTGGTGGTAGTGGTGATAGTGAGGGTAGAGGTGGTGATGATGGAGGTGGTGATAGCTGTGATGATGCTACTGGTGATGAGTTTGAGGGGCGCTGTGGGTTGATAGTGAGTGATGAGGGGGTGGTGGTAAAGGGGACAGACATAAATGTTTCCAGTCCAACACACACACAGGATCAAGGACCTAGCCAAGTGTGCGTGTGTGTGTGTGTGTGTGTGTGTGTGTGTGTGTGTGTGTGACAGACAGAGAGAGGAGCTCTGTCGGATTTATGAATTAATATGTATATTTTGAGCACAGTCCTAGGTTTTGTGTGTCCACTCAGTCGCGTTTGCGTCAGTGCGTGCGTGCGTGTTTGTTGATAGCACAATAGGTAACAAAAAGTTAGATCCAGGGCTCTCAAACTGTGGGTCGCGAAAGAGGGGTGGTAAGATGAGTTTGAGGGGTCGTGAGATGATTTCCAGAAGAAAAAAATGATGTGGCCGCATTACATTAGTAGTAGGTTTT
>NC_136967.1:44921085-45138585 GCF_032717465.1 Coenobita brevimanus
CTCTTTTTTACCTCTCTACCACACTCTCCGTTACTTTGTACAGTTGACCCCAAGTATTTGAATTCATCTACCTTTGCCACCTCTACACCTTGCAGCTTCACGGTTCCCCTGTCATCTCTTTCATTTACACACATGCACTGAGTCTTGCTTCTGCTTACTTTCATTCCCCTTCTCTCCAGTGCATATCTCCATCTCTCAAGCTCTGTCTCAGCTTCCTCCCGGCTCTCACTACATATCACAATGTCGTTCGCAAACATCATTGTCCATGGAGGCTCCTGTCTAATCTCATCTGTCAATCTGTCCATCACCATTGCAAACAAGAATGGACTCATCTGTCAATCTGTCCATCACCATTGCAAACAAGAAGGGACTCAAAGTCGATCCTTGATGCAATCCCACCTCCACCTTGAAACCCTCAGTCATTCCTACTGCACATCTCACTGCTGTTACACTATCGTCGCACATGTCCTTCACCGCCCTCACGTACTTCTCTGCCACTCCTGACTTTCTCATATAGTACCACAGTTCCTCTCTCGGTACCCTATCATAAGCCTTCTCCAAGTCTATAAGCACACAATGCAACTCCTTCTGTCCTTCTCTGTTCTTCTCCATCACCATTCTCAAAGCAAATATGGCGTCTATAGTACTTCTCCCTGGCATGAAACCAAATTGCTCCTCGCAGATCCTCACTTCTCTTCTCAGCCTAGCTTCCACCACTCTTTCCCATATCTTCATTGCATGGCTGATCAGCTTTATACCTCTGTAGTTGCTGCAGCATTGCACATCATCCTTGTTCTTGAAAATCGGAACTAGAATACTTTTTCTCCTCCGGCATCCTCTCACCCTCCAGGATTTTGTTAAACAATCTGGTAAACCACATCACAGCCATCTCTCCTAAGCTCCTCCATGCTTCCACTGGTATACCATCTGGGCCCACTGCCTTGCCATCCTTCATGCTCTTCATGGCATTCCTCACTTCCTCTCTGCTGATCTCTTGCACTTCCTGACTCATTACCTTCAACTCTTCCAACCTTCCCTCTCTCATACTTTCTATATTCATCAACTCTTCGAAATACTCCTTCCACCTTCTTAGTACACTCTCCTCACTTGTCAGTACACTGCCATCTGCATCCTTTATCATTCTAACATGCTGCATATCCCGACCAGCTCTGTCTCTCTGCCTGGCTAATCGGTACAGGTCTTTTTCCCCTTCTCTGCTATTCAACTTCTCGTACAGCTTCTGGTATGCATTTTCTTTTGCCTTAGCAACCTCTTTCTTGGCTATGTTCCTCGTCTCCTTATATTCCCGAATGCTTTCTTCGTCTCTGTGTCTATCCATATTATTCTTTGCCTGCTTCTTCCTATTTATGCTATCCTGTACTTCCTCATTCCACCACTAAGTCTCCTTGTCCTCTCTCCTCTGTCCCTATGTCACCCCAAGGACCTTCTTGGCTTTCTCCCTCACCACTTCCGAGAAAACTGCCCATCCGTCCTCGTCTTCCCTGCCTCCGAAAGCCTGGCTCACCTCAATCCTAAATTTACTACTGAAGTCTTGCTCCTTCAGCTTCCACCACCTAATCCTTGGTTCAGCTCTCACTTTCCTCCTTGTCTTCACTTTCAGACTCATCTTTCCAACCAACACCCTATGCTATCTTACTACACTCTCCCCTGGCACTACCTTACAGTCACTGGATTCTTTCAAATTGCATCTCCTGCATAGGATATAATCTATCTGCGACCTCCTTCCCCCACTTTTATACGAAAACCTGAACTCCTCCTTCTTCTTGAAATAAATGTTTACTACAGCCATCTCCATCCTTTTTGAAAAATCAACAACCACCTGACCCTCAGCGTTCCTCTCCCCGACACCGTACCTGCCTATCACCTCCTCATCACCACTATTTCCTTCTCCAAAATGCCCATTCAAATCCGCTCCCATAACCACTCTTTCCTCCCTGGGTATGCTCTGAATCACTCCCTCTACTTCACTTCAAAACCCTTCCTTTTCCTCCAAGTCATACCCCACTTGCGGGGCGTATGCACTGATGACATTAATCAGGACCCCCTCAGTTTCCATCCTCAAACTCATTACTCTATCCGACACTCTCTTCACCTCCAATACACAATGTAGGTATATATATAACAGAAATATATATAATGAACAAAAAATACTGGAGAAGGCTACGGAGTGGCAACAAAGTGCTGGAGAGGGCTGCTGGATAAGAACAAAGTGCGATAAAGTTTTATGAAACCCCAACACTGGTCTGTAGAGGACTGCTGTGGCTAGTGTTCTGAGGCTAATGGTTGCTGTGGGTAAGGTTATCAGCCGAAAGACTGCTGTGGGTAACGCTGTGAGACTAAAGGTTTCTGTGCATTGTGCTGCAAAGGGTACGGTGGTAAGATTTAGGGCTGGCGTGGGTAGGGATGTAAGACTATTGACAACTCTGTGTAAGGCTGTGAGACTAAGAGTTTGTGTAGGTAGAACTGTGAGTTAGCAAAAGTTTGATGTGTGATTATGGGTTGGTGACAGTGTGGCTCCGAGACTTAGGGTTGATGTGAGTAAGGCTAAACTGCTGTGGACAGGGCTGTGAGACTATGGATTGTTGTGGATATGGTTCTGAGACTGTAGGTTGCTGTGGGTAAGGCTGATGGCTGATTTCTATATTAAGAGAAGAGAGAGGCCTGGAAGAGGCCAAATCTAAGTTGCACAGAAAAATTCACAGGAGTCTAAACGACTGAGGGTGAGCTTAACAAACTTAATGGACTACTGGCTGCAATGAGGGAAGCCATAAATACTACATGAGGGGTGAGGCAAGGGCTGGGGAGAAGGGTGAAAAATAGGGTGAGTGATGGGGTAGGGAGAAGTGTGACGGTTAACGAAAGAAGCATTGCTAGGCTTAGATGTGGAAGTTAGGAAGAAAATCAGATTATGGAGGGATAGGTGTGGCAGAGTGGTTTTAGGCTTAGATGTAGAAGTTAGGAGGAAGATTAGATTTTAGAGGGATGGATGTGGCAGAGTGGGAGGTAGAAACTAGAGCAGTGGGTCGCATATTGTGCGTTGCAACCAATAATTATATCGGGAGAGGAATTTAGATGAGGAGCAGAGACATAAAAGGGATGTAATTGTTTCATTTTATTTGTTTTACAACCCTGGAGTTATAATTATCAGTATTACACACTCTCTATTCATAATTACTATGATGAGCTGTAAACATATATATCTCAAGCTCCAACACCGAAATTTTAATTTCTTTAGAGTAACACCAATGCACCCTTCTCTCCCTCCCTACCCACCTGTCCTCAGCATTTCATCATCATATCGCATCACACGTTAAGCATTTTTTTTTTTTTTTTTTGCTTTGCTAAGCTCCGCTGTCACACCTGACCTGGTATAAGTTTGTTTGATGCTTGAGAGTATTTAACATTTAAATCTGTGTTTTGAAGGGCAGGCATGATATTTAATTACGTGATATTTTGGTACCATTATGTAGGGAAAATTATTGGAAGGTTGGTGGTACACTAAAAGGAAGCGCTAAAGTGAAAGGTTGAGGCTAGAGTAAGAAGTGTGGCTAGAGTGAGAGGTGTGTACTAGGTTAAGAAGTAAGACTAGAATGAGAAGTGGGGCTGGAATAGAGGTGGGAGCTTGAAATGATAGATGGGACTATAGTGAGAATTGTGTCTAGATTATGGGATGTGGATAAGGATGAAAAGCTGGGGTATGAGAAAGAGGTAGGGGAAGACTGAGAGATGTGGATATCATGAGTGGGATTTTGGGTTAGAGTGAGAGGTGAGGCTAGAACTGGAGGTGGGGCTAATGTGACAGGTGGAACTGGAGAGAAAAGTGATGTCTAGAGTGAGAAAAAGGGACAAAAATGCGAGAGGGCTAGAGAGAGAATGGGGGCTAGACTGGGAGATGAAGTTAGAGTGTGAGTGGGGCTAGAGTGAAAGGTGGGGGAAGAGAAATAGCTTAACTGACTGGATGATTTCTGTGGAGTATAATGTTTAGTAGTTATATTAACCCGCGGCGTCCCGTCGACGTTCTTTAACGTCCACACGTTTTGTCACTGCCAATCCCGTTGATGTACATAAACGCAAAAAAATTGCAAGGTCCCTAATTTGCACAATTTTCAATTTTCGCGAGTCATTTTTGGTAAGTATACACGTGACACCTTCCTCAACAAGATGCCAGGCAGGGACAATGCCTTACCCAACATAACCTCCTCCCCCCCCTGCATGCCATTGTCTCAGCAATTCACCTGTTATCAGTGACCTGGCCAGAGTAGCTATGTCATGCCACAGTACGAAATTCAGGGCCAGAGTGATTCCCCAATCAATGACAATGTGGAGGACAAACTTTACATAGCATTAGAGGAAGAAACAGTTTGAAATGATGATCAGGTAATGTGGCAAAAAAAGGTCAGGTATTAGTGAGTGAAACAATGCTTATAATGCCTATATTACTGCTTGAAAACCAATATACTCTTGTACTACATATAAATTCGTACCAAGTAAATAAATAATACCGTTTATGAGTGGATAAAATAGTTATCCTCCCAGAGAACTCGTTTTCTTTGGTGCCAGCCTGATAGAAAACCCAGTAAGGTAAGGAGGTACTCCTACCTGTAATGAGTATTTTAAACCTCAGGTGAGCGATTTCTCTATGAATTTTCGATGTTTCTCACCAAAAGCGAAGGTTTGAGCCAAAAAAAAAAAATTCCTAAAATGGTCGGGATTGGGGGGAGTCAGTGGTGGAAAAGTGGTCGGGATGGGGCAGGTTAAACAGGGCAGCTTAAACATGAGAGAGAGAGAGAAAGAAAGAAAGAGAGAGAGAGAGAGAGAGAGAGTGTGTTGCGGTTATGATGGTTGTTATTGTTGACAAGGGTGAGACAGAAGCGTAGTATATTGGTGATAGTGGTGATGCACGTAGTGGCAATTTTGGTGTTACTGATGGTGGAAGTGGTAGGGTGTTGGTAGCAATAATGGTGGTGGTGATGGTGATACTGATGGTGGTGGTGGTGATAGTGAGTGGTGAAGGTGTTCTTGTTGTGTTGGTTGTGGTGGTGTTATTGGTGGCGGTTGCGGTAGGGTGGCGATAGTGCTTCTGGTGATGGTAATGGTATGGAAGTGATGGTGTTACCGGTGTTAGCGATGGTGTTGCTGGTGGTGGTGGTAGTGGTGAAAATGAGGGTAGTGGTGGTGATGATCGAGGTGGTGATGGTTGTGATGATGTTAGTGGTGATGCCTAGAGGGGCGTTGTGGGGCGATAGTGAGGGATGAGGTGGTGGTGGCAATAGGGAGACATATATGTCTCCAGTCCAACACACACACACAGGATCAAGGACCTAGCGAAGTGTGTGTGTGTGTGTGTGTGTGTGTGTGTGTGTGTGACAGACAGAGAGATGAGTTTGGTCGAGTTTATGAATAAATGTGTATATTTTGTATACAAATCTAGATTTTGTGTGCCCATTCGGTCGCATTTGCGTCCTTGCGTGCGTACGTGTTTGTTGATAACACTATAAGTAAATAAAAATTAGATCCTGGGCTCTCAAACTTTGGGTCGCGAAAGGGGTCGCAAGATGGGTTTGAGGGGTCGGCAGATGATTTCCAGAAAAAAAAAAAAAAAATGGTGTGACCGCGTTACATTAATAGGAGCTTTTGAGTGAGGAAAATTTGTAAAATATTTTTATAAACAGCATTATGTGTTGAACTCAGTCTTTCACGAAATGTTACAGGTGTGGTACACCCCATCATACACTATGTTGTCAGTTCAGCAATTTTTGGCCGAGAAGAGTCGTTGTTTCTCTCCCCCCCCCCTCCCCGTAAGTGCCAGATCTTGGGCCTTGTTTGTGTGTGTGTGTGGGTGTGTGTGTGTGGGTGTGGGTGTGGGTGTGTGGGCGTGTGTGTGGGTGGGTGCGTTCCCCAAGATACAATTGCAAAGCAGATGATTTGACAACTTAGAAAAAAAAATCCAGAAAAAAGTGCAGGTGTCTCTGGACAGGTTGACAAAAGACACCTTCTGGAAGTGTTCCCAGGAATGAGTGTTAGGACTCCATATTATAATTACAAATCATAATAGAGAGATAGATAGAGAGACAGATAGAAGCAGGGAGTCAGATGATGAGAAGGTATTGTGTCTGCGAGAATCGAGCAATGCTAAACATGCTTACACACTCTTAACTCAAGGAATGCTTTATAGGCACACGACAGCGCCTAGTGACCATACACACACATACACACATACTCACACACAGGCTTCTAGAACTTTCCACTCACAAGGAACACACGTGATACGTCTCCTGTTTCACCAGAATTTAGGAAAGAGAGGTCAGAAGGAGACAGGCCATAGAACAGGCAGGTAGTAGGGAGAAGGGCTTAGCAACTTGAGAGAGAGAGAGAGAGGGAGCGACAGCGAGGCAGAAAGAAGCTAGCCTTAGAACAGACAGGTCGCAGGGAGAAGGGCTTAGCAACTTGAGAGAGAGACAGAGAGAGCGAGACAGAGAGATAGCTAGCGGGACTCTACTTTATACTCCGCTCTGTGTGAGAGACTTTGTTAATATTTCCAAGACAAATAAAAATAGTCCCATACTATTCTTTACCTCTCCTGTCACTACATGACAAATGGGAAAGAAGATTATCTACTTACAAGCTACTCAAATATAACAACCGCTCGCCCACAAGTTTAACATATATAAAACTCCATTACAAGTAACTACAAAGTCTTTTATGACATTTGGTAGCAGCGAACGTATACGAACCTCGTCTACGAATCAACATTGAATTCCTACAAAATATCAAGATTGAAAACAAAAAAATACCTCTCACAACCAACAACTTACAACCAGCTCCTGACAGTTCTCTCCAACCCCCCCTCCGTCTCCCCGATCATCATGCTGATGCAAAGGTGAAGAGGTCACAGGACGCCTTGCAAGTAGTTTAACGATATATTGATACAAACAATCTTGCAACTTCTACGACGAACCAGCGAACTACAATCATCTACAATCAACTACAAGTAACAACTCTATGAGTCGTCTGTATAATCTTCTACATGCACCTACAAGTAGAGGCAGTCTTCATCCTACAACGAGTAAATCACAAGAAAAAAGGACCACGAATACCTCGAGGAAGAAAAACGGAACAAACAAACGAAGAGTGAGACACGACTCACAACTCATCTTACTCACTCATCTTCACTCAAGTTACTCATCGCTACTCATTCACTCACCACAGGTACCAGTGTGGGAAGTCGACGTCATCATGCGTGCTTGCTGAAAAGACGCCACTTCAGTCAACTCACCACCTGCACCATCACTAACACCATTCCCACCACGGTAAAAATTAGTGAGTTACATAGTTACTTCATTTATACAATACACAGTGATAGACAATAAGCTTCTGCACAAACATATAAAACGTACTGTATAGTTACAGCTTAAATACACATACTTACTTCAGTTGTCTGCATAACTCAAACACTAAATAATCACCAACAATAAATATTCTACACTGTATATATTCATTCATTTATTATAACATTTATTTACTACCAACGAGTGTTACCATTTATACCTACATAAAATACGTGTTTCATACATACAGTTATACATTATTATATCTACAAAGTAATAAAGAAAATATACCATCACAGTTACTCAGTGAGCGATTAAAAGAACTGTATTAAACATTTATTAATTAAAGCTACCTAGTGGAAACATATAAATTAAGTTACAAGGTAAACTAGAGAAAAAAAATGGCCAACACAAATGACGTTAGCAAAGAGTGAACATCTTCAACACAATCGTGAAGACAATGATTTCCACACAGTGCTGACACACATATTACCCACGATAGGTACAAGTGAACAACAAATCAGTGTATATAGTTAATACTGTATATATGTATATATATTTTTTTTATATAAAATAACAAAATATGGTACTATATAATATCATTTTCAGTAATACCTGTGCAATATAAACTAAACCTTAAAAAAGTATCCCAAGGAAATTAGCCAGTAATTATGCAACCATGAACAACATAGAAAAAGCGTACACAAGCGAAGAAAAACAAACTATGGAAAATCAATACGTACAAAAAAAAAAAAAAAAAGAAAGAAGGAAAAAGTAAGAAAGAAAAAAGAGAGAAATAGAGTAAGATCACATAACAAACAAATGAAAATAAGTGTAAGTGTTACTACATATGCCAAAACACCACATAAACTACAAACAAAAAAGCAAATTGTTGTCTCCACAAGCAAGTGGCATGACACATCATCACTATCATCGACCGCAGCATGACCGGATTCATATGTCAAGACTGCAATTATTACAATTATGTAACTACAAACGATATGTAACAATTATGTAACTCCATATTATAATTATGTAACGACAAACGATTGCATTATGTTACAGTTGCTACAATTATGTAACTACAAACGATATGTAACAATTATGTAACGACAAACGATTGCATTATGTTACACTTGCTACAATTATGTAACTACAAACGATATGTAACAATTATGTAACGACAAACGATTGCATTATGTTACACTTGCTACAATTATGTAACTACAAACGATATGTAACAATTATGTAGCGACAAACGATTGCATTATGTTACTATCTATCTATCTATTGCCAGACGCCTCAATCCCGTTTGGGGTGGCCACAAACAAATCGCCTCCAAGTCGCCCTGTCCCCCGCCATTTCACTCCCCTGCTCCCAACTCACACACCCCGCTCTCATATACCTCTCCACCCCATCTCTCCATCTCATCCTCGGCCTCCCCCTCCCTCTTTCCCCCTCCACCTCACTCACATACACTCTCTTCGTCAGTCTTTGACCCTCCATCCTCTCCACATGGCCAAACCACCTCAGTGTGTTCCTCATAACGCTTCCTATCACATCCACATCAACACCACAACGCTCCTTTATATCCTCATTCGTCAGCCTGTCTCTCCATGTGACTCCACAGGCTCCTCTTAAATAACTCATTTCCACGGCTCTCACTCTTGACTTGTATCCTTCCAACAACGTCCAAGCTTCACTTCCGTACGTTAGAGTTGGTATCACAATACTGTCATGTAACTTTTTCACTACCATGCTCACTTCCCTGTTTCTTATCACTGCTTTCAAAGAACCAGCAACCTTTCTTCCCTGCTGTACGCTTTCAAGCACTTCACCCTCCAAACCTCCATCCTTACTCATCACACTACCCAAGTACTTAAACGTACTCACATTTTCCAATTCCTCACCATCCAACCTCGCTGTACATTCACTGACTTCACCTCTCTCAAAGACCATCACTTTACTCTTCCCTACATTCACCTTTAGATTCCGTTTCTTACACACTCTCTCAAACTCATCCACCAAGCCTTGCAGCTCCCCTTCGTCTTCAATCAACAACACGGTATCATCTGCAAACAACAGTACAGGGAGTTTCCAAACACTATCCTCTCTCACCAGGGCCACTCCAACATCCACTACCCTACCTTGTACCTCTTTTATTACCCCATCCATGTACAGATTGAACAACCATGGAGACATGACACATCCCTGTTTCAACCCAACTTTCAAAGAGAAAAATTCACTTAGTTCACCATCCACATGCACTGCAGCCTTCGCACCATCGTACATACTCTTCACAGCATTCAACAACTTCCCATCTATTCCATATATTCTTAACACTTTCCACAATCCTAGTCTATCCACCCTGTCATATGCTTTCTCCAAATCCATGAAAGCTGCATACAACTTCTTTCCCTTCTCTAGAAACTTTTCCACTAAAGATCTGAGAATGAATATCTGATCTACACAACCTCTTCCCTTCCTAAAGCCTCCCTGTTCTTCTCCAACTAATTTCTCTGTTCTTTATCTAACTCTGTCAATAAGTATCCTATCATATACTTTTCCTATTATACTAAGAAGACAAATGCCCCTATGATTACCACACACTTCTTTTTCCCATTTTCCTTTGTACAAGGGAATAATTATACCTGATTTCCAATCCTTCGGGACTCTACCTTCCTCCCAGGCCAATCTGCACATCTTCCACATCCATTCTACTACTATCTCTCCCCCATGCTTCAGTATTTCACCACACACTCCATCAATTCCTGGGGCTTTCCCTGATTTAACTTTCTTCATTGCTTCCACAACTTCTATCCTACTGATTTCTTCCTGTCTTCTCACCTCCCTCCTTCTTCCAGCCATTCCCCAGCCACTTATACTCGCATTACTTCCATCCTCCACGTTCAACAATTCCTTAAAGTGTTCTCTCCATCTGCTCACTTTTTCTCCCTTCTCCACTAGTAATCTACCATTTTTATCTTTCACTCCCCTGCTAACTTCACTTCCACCCTGTCTTACTCTTTTCACCTCTTTCCAGAACATTTTCTTACAGTCCCTCCACTTTACACTCAAATTCCTTCCAAATTCCTCATCCACTCTCTTCTTACTCTCTCTTACTAATCTTTTCACCTCTCTCTTTCTTTCTACATATAACTCTGTCTTCCACCTCTCAACTTCTTCCACGCCCCTATTTCTCATCCATTCATTGTATGCTTTGTTCTTTTGTGCCACAGCCCGTTTCACCTCTTCATTATGTTACACCTCTTCATTATGTTACACTTGCTACAATTATGTAACTACAAACAATATGTAGGCTACCATTTATGTAACAGTTGCATTAACAAGATGTAACTTTTATGTAACTTTAACTACAATTATGTACCTACAAACGATATGTAACAATTATGTGACGACAAACGATTGCATTATGTTACACTTGCTACAATTATGTAACTACAAACAATATGTACCAATTTATATAACAGTTGCATTAACAAGATGTAACTTTTATGTAACTTTAACTACAATTAGGTAACTACAAACAATATGTACCATGTATGTAACAGTTGCATTAACAAGATGTAACTTTTATGTAACTTTAACTACAATAATAAGGCCAAGACACTGATGTAACAGTTGCATTAACAAAATGTAACTACAATGATAAGGCCAACACAATTATGCATTACCACAATATTTTGTAACAATTCATAAAATGTTACAATTATGAATTACAATTGCACAATTATATGCGTATGTCTGTTATACACACACATCTCACAAAATGTATACAACTTATTTAAAATGTAATATTACTGGATAATTGCTATTTACTATGAATATTATATGTATACAATATTCATACAATTATGTTACTTTTACAATATTATGTATTTCACTTAATTAGCTTATAAGTTCATTATAATGTGTATATAATATGTATTAATATGTTAGGACTATTAACTGTCGATGGTACGCCATTTTCGCGTGACCGAGCAATATGTTAGGACTCCATATTATAATTACAAATCATAATAGATAGATAGAGAGAGAGACAGATAGAAGCAGGGAGTCAGATGATGAGAAGGTATTGTGTCTGCGAGAATCGAGCAATGCTAAACATGCTTACACACTCTTAACTCAAGGAATGCTTTATAGGCACACGACAGCGTCTAGTGACCATACACACACATACACACATACTCACACACAGGCTTCTAGAACTTTCCACTCACAAGGAACACACGTGATACGTCTCCTGTTTCACCAGAATTTAGGAGAGATCAGAAGGAGACAGGCCATAGAACAGGCAGGTAGTAGGGAGAAGGGCTTAGCAACTTGAGAGAGAGAGAGAGAGAGAGAGAGGGAGCGACAGCGAGGCAGAAAGAAGCTAGCCTTAGAACAGACAGGTCGCAGGGAGAAGGGCTTAGCAACTTGAGAGAGAGACAGAGAGAGCGAGATAGAGAGATAACTAGCGGGACTCTACTTTATACTCTGCTCCGTGTGAGAGACTTTGTTAATATTTCCAAGACAAATAAAAATAGTCCCATACTATTCTTTACCTCTCCTGTCACTACATGACAAATGGGAAAGAAGATTATCTACTTACAAGCTACTCGAATATAACAACCACTCGCCCACAAGTCTAATATATAAAACTCAACTACAAGTAACCACAAAGTAAATACAAAGTCTTTATGACATGGGAAGAGACCCGGAACAAGTATACAGCGACTCAAAGGAAGTACTCCGAATGAAATAAATAGATATCAAGTAAGTTTTGCGATTGTGTGTTTTGTTAACAGATTCGGGAATACTCTGATCCCCCCTCGTATATACAGATCCAGGGGCAGGATCTCTGCTACCTGGCGTGTCCTCGGGTGGCGGGTAGGGGAACGCCTCGTCGATGTATGAGGTACTGTTTAAGATAGCACAGTCCATGGGACCCCCTACAGATATATAGGGATGCACAGAGCATACTGAATAAGGTGGCACAAGTAGTTTATCTCGCCCAAAATTACTTGGCAGGAAGGTGAGGTTGTTTGACACAGTTCCCCTAACCGGATATTAATTCTACTGGTAACGATTTTACTGTCGTTCCTGTTGGATCATTGGATACTAAGAGACTGGGACACTGAACAAATTGAAATCCATGAAAATCTAAAAGTACAGTGTAGGAAAACTTGCAGAAGATTACGAACTGGATGCCTTAATGCCTGAATTATTATGGATTCCACAGGCAGTGGAACAGAGTTTTTCGGCAATAACTTGTTATCAAAGCGTTGGATTACGATGATATTTTACCAGGGTATGTTTCAGACTCCGACCTAACTGGCATCAGTATGGTTTATTACCAAATGTGGAAACTTAAGGAACGTATAAGAGGAAAATAAGCATGCGAGGCGACTGTTTGTTCCATTGCTGGAGCGAGGCTAGCAGCTGAGTCCTGCCATACTAGTATCGTAATATTTGGAGTATCCGGGTGGGCGGTGCCTGCATAACGTCATAACTATACGTCACGCTACCCTCGCACGAGCGATGGCTCATTCTGTCGCCTCGCATGCTTATTTTACTCTTATAAATGCCTTAAGTCTCCACAGTTGGTAATAATCCATGCTGACGCCAGGTAGGTCGGGGTATGAAACATACCCTAGTAAAATATCATCGTAATCTTAACGCTTTGATAACAAGTTATTGCCGAAAACCAGTGTTCCATTGCCTCTGAAACCCATAGTAGAAAGCATTAGTTGGGATATTATGCGTCTGAGCGAAATCCACAGAAAATTAGAAAATCTGAATCAGATCCAAGGCAGCAACTACCTATTTTACTAGAGAGGATGAAAATGTTAAAGAATTAGTTGGGTAGGACTTCTATGTAACAAAAATCTTGCATAGAACAGTGCTAAATTCAGCAATGTATCTGACATTATATCATTAATTGTAATAATACATTGCAAAAGACACGCCCTCGAAGTAAAAGTAAAACAAGCATGTGCACTCACGGATGAAACAATGATTCTGTGACTTCATCTACAATAATGCGAAAAAAGAAGAGACCAGATTATGCTAAACGAATGGGAAACTTTAATGCAAGAGTTGGCATTCGAAAAGTGGACAAACGTGCTTGGGTAAGTGCGCGGTAGGAGAGAACAATGATAAAGGTGAGATGGTGGTAAATTTTTCTTAAATGTATAACAAGAGAATAATGGACACATCCTTCCGCCGAAGAACAGGGAGAAAATGGAGCTGGAGAAGCCCCAGTGGAGAAGCAAAACTCGACGTCACTGTAGCGGATAACACATGGTAACTGTCACAGTCATCAACGAAGCATATATAGAATATGACCATACAATGGTAGGATGGAGAGTCAGACTCAGTTTCACAAATGAGAGGAAAAAGCTGACTAAAAATAAAAATATATATCCAATAAAAGTAAGGGAAAGCAAAGCCACCTTTCAGTTAGAGATAAGAATCAAATTTCAGGCTCTAAGTTGTGCCGAATTTGACATGGTTAGTTGAAAGGAAAAAAAAAAATGTTAAGGGAATCAGAAGAGCCAGAAGAGCTTGTAGTCAAAGCTGTTGCAACCAAAGCCAACAAGTATTCAAAAATGACCCTCGAGCTCATGAAAATAAGCAAGGAGACGAAAGTAAAAGCAAAGGTAGATGAGATGGAAAGAGCTGGATTAAATTAGCTTATCAACAAGAGACAGAAAAAAGAAAGAGAAACATGGATCAGAAACCGTCTAAAAAGGAAAAGCCTGAAACAGGTTCGATGCAAAATAGCACTAGGAACAGTGGCGTATCCAGGATTATTGCAAGGGGGGGCAAACACTTGGAATATTTCCCTAAAATATCTGTCAGCACACTGACGTGAGTGTCTCGAACACACACACATTCCCACATTCGTGATACTATCGCCTTTTTTCTATTTTCCTTGCGGTTTCGTATTTCTCTCTCTCTCTCTCTCTCTCTCTCTCTCTCTCTCTCTCTCTCTCTCTCTCTCTCTCTCCACTTAGCACATATATGTAAATTAAAATTTGCTTGCGCACCTACCCCCAGTCTGGTATTCTGTCTTGTACTACTGCTGTGGTGGTAACCAACAGAAATTCTGTTTTCCACTAATTCATTTAGGATCATTCTCATTGGCTTTTCCACTACTTATTCTTTTAGGTTCATTCTCATTGGCTCAGGCATCAGGGGTGGTCCATAGGTCAAGACTGACCTAAGTAAATACATCTGGTGAGATTAACCTCTCTTAATCCTTGACTCAGGTGACCACTCGACCTTCCCCACTCAGCAGGGATTGATTTTCTTATCACCTGAACCATACTGTACTGTATAGAAGGGATTTTTCCATTAAGGAAAAGAATGAAAAACGGGGTACATCTATTCATCCTGAAAATTTTCACCTGGAAAAGTGGGGGGACAAAAAATACTCTGTCCCCCAGGCTCCAAACGTCCCCTTGTCCCCCACCCAAACAAGGCCCCTGGCACACATATTTATATGCTTACCTTCTAAAATGTACAGTAGTCTTAGGTGATCAATATGGCTTCATGCAGTCTTCAGAAATTCTACTTGTTTCAGTTGTTTGTAACAATAATTGTGCAGTGTTTGTTTGCAACTGGCTACAGGGTAAGAGGATATGTCGCAGGGTGAGAGGATGTGGCTGAGGGGACAGGAAGGCCATTTCTACACCTCATCAGGATTCAAGTGCAAAACATCATTAAAGCTCTAATATATTAACCACATAAACTAAGGTGATAGGGGAAATTGTTAAGTTATAACTGGTCATTTTTTCTCAAGGGTTTTATATGATTTACTCTAACTTTCAGTTTCAAAGGAAACTATTGTTCCCAAATAAATATTTTTGGAAATATATAATACTGTTTAATATAAAAGGGGTAAAATTAGGAAAACTGTTTTGTCATACAAGAACTATGCCAAAAAATCCCTTTCAGAATTTCCCCAAAATTTTCCCAGGGGGGCCAAACTGCCCCCCTGCCCCCCCAGTGGCTACGCGTATGACTAGGAACCCAATAAATTATGTTACTGATGTACAAGAATGGTAAAGTCATTAACCCGTCACGTCCCGAGGTTTTCCGCACCTCCGACATCCCCCAGTCCCGAGGTATTTTCGAAAATTTTTTTTTTGGCTAAAACCTTCGCTTTTGGTGAGAAACATCGAAAATTCATAGAGAAATCGCTCACCTGAGGTTTAAAATACCCAATCCAGGTAGGAGTTCCTCCTTACCTGACTGGGTTTTCTAACATGCTGGCACCAAAGAAAACGAGTTCTATGGGAGGGTAACTATTTTATTCACTCATAAACGTAATTATTTATTTACTTGGTACGAATGTATATGTAGTATGAGAGTATATTGGTTTTCAAGCAGTAATAAAGGCATTATAAGCATTGTTTCACTCACTAACTAATCACCATACCTGACCTTTTTTTGCCACATTACCTGATCATTATTTCTGGCTGTTTCTTCTTCTGATGCTATGTAAACATTGTCCTCCACATTGTCATCGATTGGGGAATCACTCTGGCCCTGAATATCTTTACTAGCCAGGTCACTGGTAACAGGTCCATTGCTGAGACAATGGCGTGAGGGGGGGAGGGGGGAAGTTATGCGGTGTAAGGCATTGTCCCTGCTTGGCATCTTGTAGAGGAATAGAGGAAGGTGTCCCATGTATACATGTGAAAAATCACACGCGAAAATTGAAAATTGTGCAAATTAGGGACCTTGCAATTGCACGACGTACTGGTACATCGCCGGGACTGGCAAATGCAAATCGTTGCAACGTACCCATACATCGACAGGACGGGGCGGGTTAAGTGCGGAGGGAAAATTGTGGGTACAGTTGAATTATAGAAAGAATTGTATACAGCAGTGAAAATAGTGCCAACAGCAACTTTTCATTTAATAAAAGTGAAGTACCAGAGGTAACACCAGATGGAAGCAAACTTGAAGTAAACTTCTCTCTTAAAAGTGTTAAAAGTTCCAGATGATGAAACAACATTACATTTACTGTCGAATGCTGAAGTTCAAAACCGGTCCTCCCTTTTATTTACTTTAAGTATAAAGAAGAAAATTCCATTGACAGGGTGTAATGCTTTACAAGAAAGGCAACACAAAAGACGTATACATATCGCCAAAGTGAGATGAAGGGAAAACGATAACATATTCCACAAGAATTAAAATCGGTCATAGAACCAAGGACGGCGTTTATTTTTAGAGAAGTTCGATAACCAAAACACTGACCGGAAAAATATATGTGCAAGAAAAGAAGCGAACAGGTCATTAAAACTGGCAGATGATACATATTTAAGTCAGGCAGTGAATACACTGTCTCCTGGTAATTATATACTCGGTCTTACCTTAAAAACAGACAATAATCATATAAATTTACCCGCTGGGGAGTATTTTGGTAACAGCGATCATAGTATCATCAGACTTGAAATTAGTACAGACTGTAAGAACAGTGCAGATAGCTTCTTAGTTCCTATCTATCTCTCTATCTATCTATCTATTGCCAGACGCCATAATCCCGTAAGGGGTGGCCACTTGACTTTGAGTTATTTGTTTTACGGGGAGGAGCACTAACCCTCCACCAACCCACTTGTTGACACGTAGGGAGCACGTGTGGTTTGGTTATATGATTACCACCCAGCATTGTAAATGGTTTCTTGGTTTACAGGAAACTGGCTTGTCACTCAATGTAAAGCCACCTGTAAAGGCAGGAAAACCAATAAGAAGTGACAGGAAAGATGGAAGAAAGAGGAAGAGAGGAGGGCAGGCACAGAAAAAGAATGATAAAGGCTAAGGATGAAGTAGGCAGCACTACATGAAGTGAGTGGATGATGGTCGCCACCACCTACCACTTAGTTCCACATCTCAAAAAAGCTAACTTCGTTAATATGAAAAATGATATTACTATCACCAGCTGAATGTAGTTACTACTGACGGATAATACTGAGGAATGTGGGGAAATATTCACTAATCAAACTGTCTCCATAGAACGACAAAGCATACCGAGAATTATAAGAAAAAGTAAGAATATTCATAAACCAGGCCGGACGTCGAAGAATATTGGAGAAATCATCAGTTGGGAGAGAAAATCATATAAAAAATATCACCATACAAAAAATCAAGATACCAATACCGAATATTTTAAATTACAGCTGTAATATACGAAAATCGTCAGGAAAGCATAATTCTCATTAACCAGTTTTATCAATATGATTTTTTTCTTTCATTACGTTTTGGAATAAGTAAGAAAATTGTTAAAGACCCTCTATTATATTCGGAAGGCAATCTCGTTGATGATAGCCAAGCAAGAGCAACAATACTGAATGACCTTCTTCACATTTTTTCACAAAAGAAAATAACGTAAATTTTTCTATTCCACAATCGGTTTTCTCAGGAGCGAAGATAATCAATAAAGAAGTGAAAATGCATTAGATTATCTTCAGAAAATCGATCCATATAAATCAATCGGTCTGAACAAGATCTCCTCGTGTGCTTTATGAATGCTATAGAAAGTCGGCCTTTCCAATTGGTAAAATATTCAGTTTATTATTGACGGAATACAGAGTACATAATACTGCAACCTTGTTTAATATCATCTCATTGAAAATAGTTATTTAAAATACGCTCAACAGTTTCCGGGCAGTTAGTCTATCACCAGCACTAATAAAAAAAATAAAATAAAATAAAATTAAAATGTCCTTATTCCTTAAAAAGCATAATCTTATGACAGGTAAAGAGCGTGGGTTTCGTGATAGTAGGTCATGCCTTATAAAATTTGCTTGAAATAACATACACACACACACACACACACACAGGGATTCAAGCTAGGTGGACGTGTGACACCGGCGCTCCGTAGCAAATCATCACGGCCAGCGGCATTACCTAAATAGTATCTTTGTATGAGTCAAGCTCAGTACCAGGTTAGACTAAATGACTGTTCATTATAAAAAGGAAAAAAATGATAAGTTTCAACAAGACTTGTAAAAACAGGAAATAGAACCAAGACGAAAGAATACGCTGAGTCATCTCTGAGGTTTGTTTACAACAAGACGGAGATTGTAAGTATATGCTTTGCACTTTAAGTATTGCAAAATGGATACATACTTCAATAAAACAAATTTGGAAAAGAAAAGGGATAAAGGTAAAAAGCAAAATGATGATTTCTACCAAGAACTGGTTGAAGTAGAGACCCACAATAGACTGGTTGAACGTGTAAACAAACTAGAAATGGCTTTCAAAAATGAAATTGATGAAATAAAGAAGCAGATGCACTTGCAAAAGGAAGAAATAGAAAAACTAGGAAGGGAGGCCAATAAGAAAGACACAACCATCAGTGAACTAACCGTGGAATTGAGTACACTTAGGAAGAAAATTAGCGAAATGGCAAGTACAGTAGTCAATCACGAGAGTGTTATGGAAGAGTTAAAAAATGACACAGAGACAATTAGGCAAGTTAGCAGTCTTATTGACCAGAGCAGTGATATTGAGGAGAAGATAACACAAGTAAATGCAGCTGTGCAAAGCTACAAAAATGATGTAGAAACCACGTATGCAGAAATGGTGAAAGTAAAGAAAGACTTAGAAACAAGGGTGGAGGAAAAAAGCATTAAAAAGGAGGTGAAAAGAATAATCCAAAACAATCCAAAGTTAGTCAGAGATTCAGTAGAGATAAACAAATCAATAGTAATCACTGGTATAGAAGAGGATGAAGTTAAAAACAAGATCACAAGAGACAAAAAGGAGATGGCAAATGTAATGAGCTTACTGAAAGAAGTATCAGAGGAAATCTGTAGTAAAGACATAGAGGAACACAAAAGGTTAAGGAAATACGAGAAAAGCAAGACAAGACCTCTAAAGGTGACTTTCCAGAGTGTAAACACTGTGGAAGAGATACTAAAAAATGCAAAGAATCTTAAGGAAAAAGAGGAGTTCAAAAATGTATGGATAAAAAGATGCCTAACACAAGAGGAAATGGAATTACTGAAAGAGAAAAGGGAGGAAGCAAAAACAAAAAATGAGGGAAGATCAGAAGAGGACAAGAAGAAATTTTTTTACAAAGTAATAGGATTGCAGGTACGAAAGTGGTACACAAACAGGATGGAAGAAAAAGGAGGAAGTTAGTAGAACCATGTCAGGACAAGTATATAAACAAGATGATAAAGTTGATGTACTCAAATGTGGATGGAATGGTATCTAAATTACTAGAGATGAATGATTATGTCAGAGAAAATGAACCACAAATAATATGACTAACTGAAACAAAATTAATACCAAGGATATCAAATGACATACTAATCTTAGAGGAATACAATATATGGAGAAGAGACAGATATTTTAAAAAAGGAGGAGGAATTATAATATTAACTAAGAAAAATCTAAAAGTCAAGGAAATAAAACTAGATATACCATCACAAGTAGAACTGATTGCAGTAGAGATCGACACATCTGAAGGTAAAGTAATTGTAGCCAATTTGTACATGCCACCCAGATCAAACACATGGGAAAGAGACGAATTTGAGGACCTGGCAGAGAGTACAATTCAGAGTGTAAGATCATTGCTACATAAAATGGAAGAGAAATCAGAAAGAATTATACTAACTGGGGACTTCAATACAAATATAAATTGGAATACTCTAGATATAATTAGCCAAGAAAGCTGTTGGGACCAAAAGCTAACCTGGATCTCGTACAAGAGTTTTTCTTAACGCAACATGTGAGGGAAACCACCAGAAAAAGAGGACTTGATGTACCTTCAGTGCTAGATCTAATATTTACAAGGCAAGAAAATGATATTGACAGAGTAATATATCACCCTCCACTCGGCAAAAGCGATCATGCAGTACTAAACTATAACTTCAGGATAGCATATGACATAGTAAACAGCAATGATAGTTACAAAAAGAACCTACTATAAAAAGGGAAATTATCAAGACCTAAAGAAGTATTTCTTAGAAGTTGTTTGGGAAAATGAGCTTAGAGGACAAGATTTAAATGCTGTATATAAAAAATTTTGTGAATTTTATGAAATAGGAGTCCAGAAGTACATCCCACAGCACAAAGAAGCAGATAAGAAAATACAGAAATGGTTCAATACAGAATGTAAAAAATCAAAAGAAAGAAGAGATTTGTTGTGGAATAGATACAGAAGACACAATAGTGAGAGGGTGTACAATAATTACAAACAGGCAAGAAACGACTATACAAGATTAAGGAGGGAAGCCCAAAAACAGTTTGAGGAGGATATAATAAATAAAAGTAGTGATCAACCAAAGCTGTTTTACAGCTATATCAGAAGCAAAACTAAAGTAAAAGATATAATACAATCCATTACTGACGAAGGAATCACTTATACACAAGAGAAAGATATTTGTGAAGCACTAAATAAGAATTTCCAATTAGTTTTTACAGAAGAAAAAATTTTTGAGAGGGACTATGTGGAACACGCATGTCCACACATACTACCAGATATACAAATAACAGAAAAAGTAATACAGGAGGAGTTAAGTAGATTAGACAGAGGAAAAGCAAGTGGTCCTGATGAAATTTCATGTTGGGTATTACGAGAATGTGCAAAGGAGTTATGTAAACCATTATTTTTAATTTTCAAGAAATCCTTGAGTCAAGGTAAACTACCAGATATTTGGAAAAAAGCAAATATTGTCCCCTTATTCAAGAAAGGAAATAGACAAAATCCACTCAACTACCGACCAGTATCACTGACCAGTGTTGTAAGCAAGGTATTAGAAAAACTTATAAGAAAAGCTTGGGTAAATCATCTAGAAGAACACAGTATGATATCAGAAAGACAGTTTGGTTTCAGAAAAGGAAAATCATGTGTTACTAATCTGTTGAGCTACTATGACAGAGTAACAAACACAATACAGGAAAGGGAAGGATGGGTGGACAGTATCTATTTAGATTTCAAGAAAGCTTTTGACACAGTACCACACCAAAGACTTTTATGGAAACTGTACCATCAAGAGGAATTTGAGGCAAACTGTTTTGTTGGATGCAAGACTTTCTCATAAAAAGAGAAATGAGGACAGTACTAAGAGGAAACTACTCATCATGGAAAGAAGTGACTAGTGGAGTACCACAGGGTTCAGTGCTGGCACCAATCATGTTTTTAGTGTATATAAATGATATAAACAGTAACACTGGAAATGAGAGCTATCTGAATATGTTTGCAGATGATGCAAAAATACAAAGGAGGATTACTAACACAGACTCTTGTAAAGAGCTACAAGAAGAATTAAATAAACTTCATGAATGGAGTAGTACATGGCAAATGGAATTCAATGTGGACAAGTGTCATGTAATCAGGCTTGGTAAAAGTGGAAAAAGACCTGATTGGGATTATAAGTTAGGAAATAAAACCCTATATACATCAGAAAGAGAGAAAGACCTAGGTGTGATTATCAATAACAGACTATCTCCGGCTGACCACATCAGCGAGAAGGTACGGAACATGTATACACTGCTTGCAAATATGAGAATAGCATTCACATACATAAATGAAGACATGCTAAGAAGGATAATAACATCATTCATTAGACCAATCCTGGAATATGCATCAGTAGTCTGGAGTCCTCATCTCAAAAAGCACATAGACAAGATTGAAAAAGTTCAAAGGGCCGCTACAAGATGGATACCAAGCTTAAGGGACCTAAGCTACGAAGAAAGACTAAATAAACTGAATCTACCAACACTACAGGAGAGAAGGAAAAGAGGTGACATGATAATGCTATATAAATGCATATCAGGAAAGGAGAAAATAGACATAAATGATTACTTAACATATGGAGAAGCATCAGCAAGAGGACACTGCAAAAAACTGCATAAGAAGAGAGGTGATAAAGACGTAAGGAAATTCAGTTTCCCAAACAGAGCAATTGACCAATGGAATGCACTACCGAATGAAATAGTGTGTGCCAAAACAATTCACAAATTTAAGGATATGTACGATAAATATGGTTTAAGACACGGGACAGTACGAGCTTGACTCATTCCTGTAAAGATACAATTAGGTAAGAACAATTAGGTAAGAACACACACACACACACGTGACTAATGAGACCCAGAATTACTGTCCTATGATATCTACCTAGGTTTCCAGAAAACGTTTGACAAGATCCCCCTTCTAAGACTACTAGAGAAAACTACAAGCCCTGGGCCTCTCTGACAAATTATATTCACGGACTAGTGGTTGGCTAAGGAATCGCAAGCAACGAAAAGCGAAACATGGAGTATTATTAGATTGTCTAGAAGTAACTAGCAGAGTTCCTCAAGGGTCATTCTAGGCCCAGGTAAATTCACTGTTTATATAGTTGATTCGTTTCAAAGGTATCGAAAATTGCAGCCGGCACAAAGTTTGAAGTTAAAGTTACTTAAAGAGCCGACTGTAAATTTATACCAAATGACCTAGATAAGCTAATGAAATTGAGTGATGAATGGCAGATTAAATTTGGCGTAGATAAACTCTAGCGACAAAAACATTAATACGCTCACCATCCACTCACTATATGTAGTGCTGCTCTTGGGTGTCTACCCTTTCCTTTCTTCCATCTTTCTTTCCTTCCATGCTCTTCCGTTTTTCTTTCCTTCATTCTTTCCTTGTCCTTCTGCCTATTGGTGACTTTACACTCCCTCTTCTGTCTTTCTTTCCTTCATTCTTTCCTTTTCCTTCTGCCTGTGGGTGACTCTACCCTGAGTGACAAGCCAAATGGTTTCCTGTACACCAGGAAACCATTTACAAAGCTGGGTGGTAACCATATAACCAAACTTTGGCACCTGGTGGTTTAGTGGGTAATTATTGCGCTCAAGTCGGATTGAGCCGGTGAAGGTTTATATCCAAGGGATGATTGGGGTTGATTGCTCATGTAATGCCACTCAGGGATGAGTGAGACTGGTCACTCTCATCTTAAATGTCGAGACCAACTGCCTAGCCCCGGGCTTCTACGCTCCCCATGGGGCAATGTAGGACTGGATGATGGATGGATGGATGGATAATTACCGCGTGTTCCATACCCCATTGACAAAAGTAAAGATCGAAAAAGATATAAGTTATCATCAGAAACGACCTACAAATCTCTAAGCACTGCATTGCAGGACAAACAAAATGCCTGGCGCCATACCAAGAAACGTCGATCATAAAGGGCCCAATGTAATCTCTAAATTTTACGCGTCATTAGTTACATCACAGCTATAATTCTGTGCCCTGTACTGGTCTCCGAATCTTAAGGAAAAGGACAACTCGAGAGCGCGCAATGCAGAGTCAGAGAAATGATCCCATCGCTGCAAATTTTACCCTACGAGGAAATACTGAAGAAACGAAGTTTGTTATATATATATATATATATATATATATATATATATATATATATATATATATATATATATATATATATATATATATGTGTGTGTGTGTGTGTGTGTGTATACTATATATATATATATATATATATATATATATATATATATATATATATATATATATATATATATATATATAATTCACCGGGTCGGTCAGGATCACTTGATGGTCGTGATCGTCAGCTTTTACCCTCCCGGAAGGAAGCTGAGAGCTCATATAGTCCGATCTAAGGGCAAGGCTGTGACCTTCACACACGCACACACCCGTCCCCTTGCTCAAGGGAGACAGTTACCATCCACTTCGTCAGTGAAACTTTTCGCAACCTGAGCGAGGCGCGAACTCCCGTCCGCCAGTTGGCGAGAGAGAGCGTTACCACTGCACCAGCGAGCGGTGTGTGTGTGTGTGTGTGTGTGTGTGTGTGTGTGTGTGTGTATATATATATATATATATATATATATATATATATATATATATATATATATATATATAATTTACGGATAAGTTCACTATGAGCAAATACACTCCGTACACTTCGTATGTACTCTCTCTCTCTCTCTCTCAGCATATTGGTCAGCGTCCAGAACATGAGGGTCAATTGCTAAAGACGGTGAATTATTGGTTAGGTAGGAACTCCTTGAAAATGTTTAGAACTGTGTGGGGTTGGTGAGGGATGCAGGGCTTTGGTGATAACTGCTGAAAGAGAACACTAATAATCCTAAGGGTAACAATGAGTTAGTCTATGGAAGGGAACTGCTGCTCTGGACTGTTGAAGGCTACAGGGGCTGTTCGGGGCTCATATGAGCTGCAGGGGACTTGCAGGGGTTGCAGATCTCTAGTGAGGGTTAGTGTTGGCCGTGAAGGTGTGTTGGATATGGTGACGTCTGGCGGAGGCTCATTAGATGTGGCTGGATATGAAAAGGGGTGCTGGGGCCTTTTGAAGGAATCAGAGCGGTAGTGAAAGGTGTTAGGTATGCAGATGGATGATGAGGAAAGGTAAGGGCCGGTGGGTGATGGTGAGTGATGTTGGATAGCGAGGGCTGCTGGGTAATGATGGCAGCTGCTGAAGGATGGTGTGGGCTATTGTGTGATGGTGAGGACTGCTGAATGATGGTGAAAGCTAGAGGTTTTGAATGAAACAGGACTTGCGGCTGACAGTGATGAGGTCCGAGAACAGTGAGAGATATAAATTTACGAGAAAATGAAAGGTTAGGACTACGAACAGGCGATTGTGGGAAAAGGTTACAGGTAAGGATGGTGAAGGCAGCAATACGAGTGCGTGAACCTAATGTGGGGTGGTTGGTGATGTGACTTGAGGTCCACGAAAAGGGGAGAGGGTTACTATGGAATTAATATTTGAGGACTGATGAGGACTGTTGAGAACGGGCTGGGAGCTTAGGGTACCTAGAGAGGGCTGGAAATATATAGAGAGCTGACAGCTGACAGAGAAGGTTGGGGCTGAGCCAAGGGAAGCTTATACTGAAGGCATCTCAAGAGGGTTGTAGGCTGAAAGGACGAGGGGTTGAAGGGGGAGTGAACGAATGGAGGAATAGTATGGTAGTGATGAGAAATGTGAGGGAGACAGGGAAAGACGATGGGTCAACGTGAATGATCGTGTTGACCATTTCATCTCACATAACAAAAAGGTCACATCCCTACTGGTCGTTTTACCGACACAGTCAGAAAGAGAGGCAACGCTGTGTGGTAGGGGTCTAAACAGGAACAATATAGTATATAGGAGTGGCAACAAGGTGTTGCAGAGGGTTGCCGGATGGTAAGTAAGGGGTCAAAACTTTATGTGTCAACGCAGATCTGGAGAGGACCGCTGTTGCTAGAATTGTAAAGTTAAACGCTGCTGTGGGTACGGCAATGAGGCTAAAGGTTTCTGTGAGTTGGGCTATAGAACGAAGGGTAGTAAGAATAAAAGTTAGATCGGGTAGGGTTCCAAGACTACTGACTGATATGTGTTAAGCTGTGAGACTAAGGATTTGTGTAGTTAGACCTGTGAGTTAAAAAAGGATTAATATGAGACTAAAGGTTGGTAACAATAGGACTGTGAGACTATGGACTGATTTAGGTAGGGCTGTTCTGCTGGTGGTGGGCCCTGAGACTGAGTTGCTGTGGGTACGGCTGATGGATGATTCAATCTAACGAGGAGAGGATGACCTGAAATGGCAAGCAAGACCAAGAGCTAAGCAAGAGATAAATGTAGGATGACAGAAGCGAAAGAACTGAGGGAGAGACTATACGATCTTAAAGGACTGTTGGATGGAAGGAGAAACTCTGCGGGGAGTGGAAAGGAGGGGCGTTGCTAGAGGGACTGACTGAAAATGGGGTGAATGATGGTAGGGGTTAAGGAAACAAGCATGATTAGGGTGTGATATAGAAGTTAGAATGAGGATTAAATGCCAGGGAAAGGTGAGGTATATTAAAAGGTAGAGTCCTGGATGTGGGGTAAGGGACTAATTCTAGAATGGCGTATAGTTTGAAGGTGGACTATAAAGTGAAGCGTGGAAAACATGAGTAGAAAGTTGTCAATACATTATGAGATGCCACTAGAGAAATACAGTGAGAAATGTGGCTTGAGTGAGAGAGCTAGAATGAGTGGTGGGAGTTGGAGTTAAAAATAGGACTACAGTAAGACTTGGAACTATATTATGGAATGTGGCATGTACTGATAGGTGAGGGCTAGAGGGAGAGGTAAGACAAGAGTAAGAGATGTGGATAGAGTGAGTGGAAGGTAAAGGTTAAAGAGAGCGATAAGGGTTAGAGTTAGTCGTGGGGACAAAAGTATGAGATGGGAACTGGGTGAGAGTGTGGGCTAGATTGCGAGATGTGTCTAGACTGAGTAGGGTTTAGAATGACTGGTGGAGCAAACGGAATAACATATTGGATTAAAATTGTGAAAGGTAACCTTTACCAGCTATAGGAAATAGGGTAGCTGAGAGAGAGAGAGAGAGAGAGAGAGAGAGAAGAAGAAGAAGAAGAAGAAGAGGAAGAAGAAGAAGAAGAAGAAGAACAAGAGGAAGAAGAAGAAAAAGAGGGAAGAAAGAAAGAAGGAGGACTTAGGGCTAGAAGTAATTAAGGCCTAAGAGAGAATGATGCTCGAATGGTTCATCCATCTTAGCTTGACAAACATTTTCAATAGTCTGCTGCATATTTCTTGAAGCTCAGCTCAGACTAAGGCAAAATCAAGGCTCTTCATCCTTTTTGTAGGAGACGTTTGTGGCTAATTACTGGTGAGAAACTCAAGTTAATGTTTAGAAATGGCAATTTTTTGCCCAAGATAAAAAGGACAAATTATAGTTGATGGGAACTAGAATTGGCAAAAGGCTGTGAAGCAGTGACTATTGGTTGCTGCATGGAACCGTGGGCTGAAACGAGGAAGTGGGATGTGCTGAACAAAACGGATGGAGCGTAATTAGGAGTGGCCAATGGAAGGGGGTGACGTGGTGGTGGAGAGGCGAGGTAATGAATGATGCTAAGAGCGAGGCAAGGGTTGCGTAACATCATGTGGTGAAGATGGATGGGCTGTAGGTGGTAAAGTTGAAAGGATGGGTGTTCTTGTTGTTGTTCTCGGTGGTGGTGGTTGTGGTGGAAAGATGCAGAATGACGGTGGGGATGAAGATGGTGGTGGAGAGGGCCGGTGTTGCAGCGTAGTGAGTGCTGTTGTAGTGGTGATGAGAGCGGTGCACTGGTGATGGTAGTGGTAGGATGGTGGTTGTGATGATGATAGTGGTGGTAATGTTTATGTTGGTTTAACTAGTGGTGATGGTGATAGCGGTGGTAATGGTTATGATGGTGTAACTGGTGGTGGCGATGATGGTGGTGGTGATAGATAGCATGATGATGGTGTTGATGTGGAAGGCGCTGTGGAGTGGTTTTGAGTGATAAGGGGATCATGTGACGGGACAGACATGAATACACACCACCAGACGGGATCAGGACCATAGCCAATGTGTGTGTGTGTGAGTGTATGGGAAAGAGAAACTAGTTCGGGTAAATTTATGGATCCATGTGTAAATACATTTCCCAGCTCCAGATTATTTAAGCACATTCTCGCGCGTGTGCGTGCGTAAGTGTACGTATTTGCGTATTGGGATAACAACATAAGTAATTAGGTGTTAGAGAAACAATTAACTGTGAAGACAAAACAAGTTGAATATTGCATATGACATTTTTCACACCAACGAAACTTTTCTTTGTAAGTTGTATCAGCGGCATCTATGGTGACACCGGTAACATCACCGAGTTCCAGTATAAAATAAAACTGATGGGACGTGAAGAGATCTGTTCACCATGTTCACCACCGTGAGGAGAGAAGGAAGTACATTGCGTGAAGGGAATGTGAGGGGAGGGGAGAGCGGGTTAGGTAAGGTAAGGGAAAGCTGTGTGAGCTAGTGGACGGGAAGGTTGTGTTCGGTGAGGAGAGAGGAGGCTGTAGAAAGTTGAAGCGAAGGTAAACTATTGAAACAATGGAAAGGTGGCTGAATGAATTAATGGAAAGGAAGTCCTTGTGAGAATAAGGGAGAGGAGGTTGTGTGAGGTTAAAGAGAAGGAAAGCTTTATGATGTGGGGGAGGGCATTATATTAGGTAAAGTGAGAGAAAGCTTTATGGAATGAAGGTGCAGGCGCTTGTTTGAGGTAAAGGAAGGGGAAGAGAAAGGAATGGAAGTTGTATTAGGAGAAAGAAGATTGTGGTGGAGAATAGGAGGCTCTGTAAGGTGACAGAATGTGAGGAGAGAAAAGAGGGGAAAAAAGATTGTAGGAGGTAAGGGAAGGTGATTTAATTGGACGACAGTAAGTAGAGGAATTGGTTGATTTAATGTCAGGCGAGGGGAAGGAATGCGAAGTATGGTTGTGTGGTGTACGACAAGAGAAGGGAAAGTGTGATTACGAGCGAGCGAGAGCAGCGAGTGAAGCCATGTTTACGTTCAACTGAGAAATGAGAGACCCGACACGACCAGGACCGACCCGACACGACACGGCCCGACCGCGATGGTTTTCAGGGGCTTAAAACTTATACTATGTGAGATAGAGAAGAGATTTTTTTCAGCAGGTAGTAGACACATTCAGTAAATTTAGTTTTTAGCAACTGTACATATTTACTCAAGAGACCAAAGAAACCTTATGGAATCCCAGCTTTCCAAGGGAATGTACCGAAGGCCTCAATTGACACGTTCCACCATGAAATCGAATTAAAAGTGATTTCCTCTTGTAAAACTGTTTTCTTGCACGAATTCTAACAATTAAATATCGGATATTACGCTCATAATATTACATCAACGATTCTTCTGTCCTTAGGGGGTGATATCAGCAAGGGTAATCTTCCCATTTCTGACTTTTATCATTCGATCAATAGCCTAGCATTTACCGACGCAGCGCGTTGACACGGCAAGTCGGGAGCAGAGAACTGAACATCGCCCGTGTGATAAAAGCTACTGCACATCACTATATGCACACCCAGAGAGAAAACGTTCGAGAGAGAACACGTGATAAAGTAAATATTTTAACTCAATTAATCCCCTGTTATTGTTCAACTACCTCACCAGAAATGTTGAAAGTTTACAACAAGATGAAATGATGATAGACGTATGTACAAACACTCACTCTCTCGCTAAGCGCTCACAAAGCGCACTTTACTGGTTTTATGAGGGGACATGAAGTCAAGGTAAGTTGTGTGAGCTGCATAATGGTTAGAAAAGCAAGTGTGGTGTAGGATAAAGGAAGGATAGGTGAGACTGTGAGAGGTGTCATGAGATGGGGGAACGTAGTGTAGGGGGACACGCTTTGTAAAACGTTTTATATATATATATATATATATATATATATATATATATATATATATATATATATATATATATATATATATAGATATATGGGAAAAGTGTATGGTAGGATACTTATTGACAGAGTTAGAGAAAGAACAGAGAAATTAGTTGGAGAAGAACAGGGAGGCTTTAGAAAGGGAAGAGGTTGTGTAGATCAGATATTCATTCTTAGATCTTTAGTGGAAAAGTTTCTAGAGAAGGGAAAGAAGTTCGCATGGATTTGGAGAAAGCATATGACAGGGTGGATAGACAAGGATTGTGGAAAGTGTTAAGAATATATGGAGTAGATGGGAAGTTGTTGAATGCTGTGAAGAGTATGTACGATGGTGCGAAGGCTGCAGTGCGTGTGTATAGTGAACTAAGTGAATTTTTCTCTTTGAAATTTGGGTTGAAACAGGGATGTGTCATGTCTTCATGGTTGTTCAATCTGTACATGGATGGGGTAATAAAAGAGATACAAGGTAGGGTAGTGGATGTTGGAGTGGCCCTGGTGAGAGAGGATAGTGTTTGGAAACTCCCTGTACTGTTGTTTGCAGATGATACTGTGTTGTTGAGTGAAGACGAAGGGGAGCTGCAAGGCTTGGTGGATGAGTTTGGGAGAGTGTGTAAGAAACGGAATCTAAAGGTGAATGTAGGGAAGAGTAAAGTGATGGTCTTTGAGAGAGGTGAAGTCAGTGAATGTACAGCGAGGTTGGATGGTGAGGAATTGGAAAATGTGAGTACGTTTAAGTACTTGGGTAGTGTGATGAGTAAGGATGGAGGTTTGGAGGGTGAAGTGCTTGAAAGGGTACAGCAGGGAAGAAAGGTTGCTGGTTCTTTGAAAGCAGTGATAAGAAACAGGGAAGTGAAAAAGTTACTACATGACAGTATTGTGATACCAACTCTAACGTACGGAAGTGAAGCTTGGACGTTGTTGGAAGGACACAAGTCAAGAGTGAGAGCAGTAGAAATGAGTTATTTAAGAGGAGCCTGTGGAGTCACATGGAGAGACAGGCTGACGAATGAGGATATAAAGGAGCGTTGTGGTGTGGATGTGGATGTGATAGGAAGCGTTATGAGGAACACACTGAGGTGGTTTGGCCATGTGGGGAGGATGGAGGGTGAAAGACTGACGAAGAGAGTGTATGTGAGTGAGGTGGAGGGGGGAAGAGGGAGGGGGAGGCCGAGGATGAGATGGAGGTATGGGGTGGAGAGGTATATGAGAGAAGGGGGTGTGAGTTGGGAGCAGGACAGTGAAATGGCGGGGGACAGGGCGACTTGGAGGCGATTTGTTTGTGGCCACCCCAAATGGGATTGAGGCGTCTGGCAATAGATAGATAGATACATACATATATAGATAGATATATAGATAGATAGATATAAATGGTATACAAAACGTGTCCCCCTACAATATCTATCTATCTATCTATTTATTTATCTATCTATCTATCTATCTATCTATCTATCTATATATATATATATATATATATATATATATATATATATATATATATATATATATATAATTGTTCTGTTATGTTGCATCACATCACAGATGTATCGTAATTTAACGACATCTTGCTACACGGAAACATTTTGATCCACTTATAGATATGGAATTTAGATTCTGTTGAAAGGACTCAAAGCAAGATCTAGACGCGTGAGAGGAGAATAGAGTCATGTGGAGAGAAACACAGGTAAAAAAGGAAGTTAAGTAACGTTGTGATGTCGATGCCGATGTGCTGGAAAGTGTTAGAATTTTCCAGAGATGGCTGGTAATATGGCAAGAAATAATGGACACTGACTGAGAGAGTGTATGGGAGCCAGGCAAAGGGGGTGAATGAGAGTGAAGTGGTCGGATGTGAGGTGTAAGCTAATGGGAGAAAAGCCTGATGGAGGAGGAAAGGGTGACATACGGGGACTTTGTTTGTGGCCATCTCATCCAAGATTAAGGCGTCTGCCTTGCTATAAAAACCAGTAATATTTAAGCGGATTAGAAGGGCTTAGAGCTTGTGTCATTAATTTGAGCACCATGCGTGTAAAGAATGATTAGCTGCAACTGTACATTAATGTGCATATCTTTTTCGTAACACATTAATAAAATCAAATAAGCATAGACTGCATTCATACAACGTTGACTTTATTATATACTGTATGTAACTTTTTTCATAACCAGTGTATTGAAATAGATATACAGACATTCCGTAATCAGTAGGCATCCAGCTATTAACAAATACACTTTTTTTTTTTTCCAATTTTCTACGCTTCCTTTTATGGTAACCAAATGAATATTAAAATAATATGTTTGAGTTATTTTGACATTACTGTACTTTGCTTCCGTTTCACCAGTTAACGAAAACAAATTTCAAGCGTGAACTTAAAGGGATAATTTTTTTTAATTACTGGCACAACAAAATTTGAGAGAGAGAGAGAGAGAGAGAGAGAGAGAGTGCGTTTGTGGCGAAATATATTTATATGAACATGCTCGAATCAATTTCTACAAATGAAAGAAAACATGTAATAGTGTCACTTATAGTGCTCTCTGTCCAGGTTTGTCATGCTGTAAGCGACTACATACTTTGTCGTATGCTTTGTCGTGGGTTCACACCCACCCACCCACCCACACACACACACTCACTCACACACACACACACACACACACATATATATATATATATATATATATATATATATATATATATATATATATATATATATATATATATATATACAGTATATATATATAGACAAATAGATAGATACCTAACTTCTCTCTCTCGGTATTATGCGATAAATGTTCTTCTGCTCTCATCTTCGTCCGGAATGCTAGAAAGTAATGGTAAATTTATGGGATATAATCGTGTAATTGAAACAATATATAAGCCTCAGCCTCTCACATAACTATCTATCTATCTATCAATGTACCTAAGCTGTTTCCCTCAAAGGAAAGGGAGGTAGCCGAGACAGGACGACACACTCCCAATTTACTCATCAACTAAAACACATTCATTCGCAACTTAGCCCCAGAGGGGAGAAGGGACAGATCCTCACTGCACCACACCGCACGAGAGTCAACTGCACATCGCAATCAGTGACATCTGCAGCAGGGCCCGACCGCAGTGATGGTTTACCCCTGCCACATCATAAAAGACCCATCCCCGTACCCGCACCTGACCTGATCACCTGATCAGACCAAATTCGGGAGAATATCCCCTCAGGTCTGCGTCATCATTTATTCACACAGTTTTTCTCCATTCATTTCTATCACGCCCAGCCACTCTTCCTTGCTCAACGGAAATCTCTCTCGCATTCAATGCTCTCTTCACACTGTTCATCCATCCTATTCTTGGTCTCCCTCTCAGCGTTACACCTCTCACATCAGACCTAGTAATCCTTTTCACCAATCGCTCATTATCCATTCTCCCCATATGCCCAAATCATCGCAACACCCTTCGCTCAACTCGGTTAGCCATCTCCTGCACAACTCCAGTTCTCCTTTGCACTTCATCATTTCGCACTCGATCCATACGTGTCACTCCACATATGCTCCAGAGACACCTTATCTCCATTACATTCAAACTTTTCCTCTCTGCTACACCCACATTCCATGTTTCAGCCCCATATAACGCAGTCGGTACCACAACACCCTCATACAGCCTTCTTTTTATATCCATTCTAAGCAAACGACATCTAAACACTTTTTTCATTCCTCCCAGCACCTTTCCTACTTCATTCATTCTCAACTTCACATCTGCATCTATTCTTCCATCCACAGCAATCAATCAATCAATCATTTCCTGTGGCACCCTCGGGGATGCATAGGGCCTCGATGAACTCACACCACCACATCCTATCTTGTGCTAACTCCTCAAGATCTCCCCAACACTCATCTCCAGCTTCCCGTCTCATTGTCCTCACCCACGTCTCTTTTGGCCTTCCTCTACCTCTCCTACCAGGTGCCACCCACCCTGGTGTACCTCGTACTATTCCCTGTCTCCTATACACATGTCCTAGCCACTTCCATCGTGAGACTCTAACATATTCATCGATCGGCTGCACTCCCGTTATTTCTCTAATTCTACTATTTGTTATCCTTTCCCACCACTTAACTCCTAATATTCTTCTAAGTGCTTTATTTTCAAACACCAAGAATTTATTTTCCATAGTCACAGTGCTGTACCAAGACTCGTGTCCATAAATTAAGATACTCCTAACCATTACCTTATAAAGTTTGATTTTTGTATGCACAGAGAAATTGTTATTGTTCCAAATATTTTTAAGCATTCCCATTGCCTGATTAGCCTTCTTTAACCTTTCCTCGAATTCAAAGTTCAAAGAACCATCCTTGGCTAAATAAGTACCTAAATATTTAAACCTATCAACTTGCTTTACAACCATACCTCCAATTACACATTCCTGCGCATTTTCCATATTCATATTGATTATTTCAGTTTTTCCACAATTAATAACCAAACCCACCTTGCGACCTTCACTCACCAAACAGTCCAACACTCTCTGCATCTCTTCTGGCCCATCACAAATCAAAACTATATCATCTGCATAATCTAAATCCAAAAGTTTCCTGTTCTCTCCCCAAAGTATACCTGCACCGGTTTCTGTTCCAACACGTTTCATAATGTAATCAATGACCAATATAAATAGTAAAGGCGATAGAACACCACCTTGAATTACTCCGGACTTGACTTCAAACGAATCACTCAGACAACCATCAACCATCACTTTACAAAATGTGTCCTCATGCATGTTCATAATGACCCTCACTAACTCCTCTGGTATTCCATAATGTCTCATGATCTTCCTCATAGACTCTCTCGAAACACTATCAAAAGCCTTTTCAAAATCAACAAAACAAAGACTTAACGGTACTCTCATTTCATTAACTTGCTGCATCAAATGCCTAACTATAAAGATCTGATCATTGCAACCACGTCCCTTTCTAAAACCAGCCTGTTCATCCCTCAGAATACCCTCAACCACCGGCTCCAACCTATTTAACAACACTCTACTGAAAACTTTCAAAGCTATCGGTGACAAAGAGATTCCCCTCCAATTACCACATTCACTCAGGTCTCCTTTCTTCGGAACTTTAACAATTACACCATTCTTCCAAACTGATGGTAGTAACCCCGTCACCCATATCTTATTGAATAGCTTGGTCAAGATCATTATTAATCTATCCCCCCCACTTTAAACATTTCCGGAAATAAACCATCCTCCCCTGGTGCCTTATTATTCTTTAACTGTTTTACTGCTTTCTCCACTTCTGCAAGCCTCAACTCTCCTGTTTCTATATTTAAATCTTCCTGAGCAGACGGTATATCCTCTTCTGGTGGTATTGGTCTATTAAGAACTGTCTCAAAATGCTCTTTCCATCTATTTTTAATATCTCCATCTTTGGTCAATAAATTTCCTTCCCTGTCTCTAACTGGTATTTCCTTGCGTTTACCTGCATTACCACTCAGTTCTCTAATCGATTCATATGCTATTCTTTGACTCTGTCCATCATTTTTGTTTATTAGGATTTCAGTCTCTGCAACCTTTTCATCCACACATCTTCTTTTATCTCTCCTAGCTAACCTTCTTACTTCTGAATTCAAACTCCAGTACGCAGCTCTTGCTAATTCAATCTCTCGTTCATCAACGCATTGCATCTCACTCCTCAATTTAGCCTCACCTCTCTTTTTTATCATATCCCACGTTTCCTCTGATATCCATTTCTTTCTCCTGAATCTATGTCTCCTTCCAATCGTACATTCAGCAGTCTCATGCAAAACTTTGTTCACATCCTCCCACATCTCATCTACACTTCTCTCCCCCTCTTCCAACGTTTCCAACACCAAAAACCTATTTCTGCATTCTAATCTGAATTCCTCCTTTTCTTCTCCTTCTCTTCTAAGCTTAACAATATCGTATCTACCAACACCAGATTTTTCCTTCTTCTGATTTTTAAGTTTAAACCTTATTTTTGCAATGCTGAGTTGATGGTCACTACCAGTATCCGCTCCCCGTTTAACATGAACATCTAGCAGAGAACTTCTATGCCTCCTACTGATAGTGATGTGATCAATCTGATTTTTATATTTTCCACACGGCGACACCCAAGTTGTCTTGTGTATATTGCAATGCTGAAAGAGTGTGCCCCCGATGACTAAGTCATTTGCTAGACAGAAGCTTCCAAACCTCACTCCGTTTTCACTCATCCTACTACCAACTCCCATCTTACCCATACATGCCTCAAATCCCTCATTTGAACAGCCCATTACTGCATTAAAGTCTCCAACGCAGATCAAAACATCATGTCTAGGTACCCTTCCTACTCCTTCTTGCAACTTTTCATAAAATGTGTCTTTCCTTTCATCGAGTGCATCATTAGTAGGTGCATAACACACAAACAGACTGATGTTGCCATGATTTGATTTAAACCGTGCGTATAGCAATCGCTCATCTATAGGATCCCACTCACATAAAGCCTTATTTGCTTTACAACCCAGCAACAATCCTACTCCCTGATAATGCATTCCGTCCTGTCGGCCAGATATCAATAAACGTATACCATCCTCCAAATCCAACTTATCGACTCCAGTTAATCTAGTTTCTGTCAGAGCACAAATATCAAGTCCGTAATTTTGAAAAACCTTCACTAACTCATCGATTTTACCGTCATGATTTAGCGTTCTCACATTCCAGTTACCAATTTTAATTGTATTTTTTGCATTGACAAAGGAATTAGATTGTAACTGAGGCAACCGTGAGATTCTTAGCACCCCCTGCCCATTTAAGGGCTGCACGGGACTGGGGGCCATTATTGTTCTTTCAGAGTCCATCAAGGTTTCTTTGGCTAACTTCCTGAACACCTCGCCATTGTGTTGCAGTCGCAGTAGGCAGCTAACTTGCCTGATTGCCCACACCCGAAAGACCCAGCTATGCTGTAGCCAGTCACGTGCCGGCATTCTTCCCAGCCATTTCACTCTCAAGGAGTTCCTCTGCCTGAGAAAGCAACCACCCCCCTGCTCCCGAGGGCTTTGATCTGTGTAGGTAGAGGGCGATCACTCCCTCACTAGCCATATACAGTGTATATACAGTGTATAGGCTACACTCACCAAAATATGTGACCCTAAATACTTAAAACACTCTACCTCCTCAAGCAACTCGCCATTCAAAACTATATTCATCCTTCTACCATCTACCAACCTCGTATACTTCATCACTTTACTCATATTCTCATTTACTTTCATTTTCCTCCTTTAACACACCCTTCCAAACTCCTCTACCAACTCCCTTAATCTTTTCTCTGAATCAGCCACCAGTGCAGAATCATTTGCAAACAGCAGCTGCTTCAGATTCCACTCTCTACCATCAACATTCACCAGACTCAGACCTCCACCTAAAACTCATGCATTCACCTCCCTTACAACACCATCCATATAAATATTAAACAACCAAGGCGACATCACACATCCCTGCCGCAGCACCACTCTCACGGGGAACCAATCACTCACAGAATTTCCCACTCTTACACAAGCGCTACTATTTACATAAAAACATTTCACTCCTCTTAGTAACCTACCATCAAGTCCATACAATCTTAAAACAGTCCACAAAGCCTCTCTATCAATTCTATCATATGCTTTCTCTATATCCATGAATGCCCAAAACACATCCTTACCTTTCACTACCTTACTTTTCACACACCTGTCTCACAGCAAACTCCTGATCCACGCATCCTCTCCCTAACCTAAAGCCACACTGCTCATCACCAATCACTCTCTCTGTACCCTCTCTAACTCTCTTAATTAACACTATACCATACACCTTACCTAAAACACTCAACAGACATATACCCCTAAAGCTTGTACATTTATACTTATCATCCTTACCTTTATACAGTGGGACCACACAAGCACTTGCCCAGTCTACTGGCACCATACCTTTCACAAAGAATACATTAAACAATCTTACTAACCAGTCAACAATAGTCACTCCACCACCCTTCAGGCATTCCACAGCACACCCATCCATACCCGCAGCTTTCCCTGTTTTCATCTCCTTTACTGCTTTCTCCACTTCCTCCTTCGTGATTAAAGAATCATTTAACTCTCTCAACACATTTATTCCTTGCACCCTTCCATCCGCCACAATCTCAGCCTCCCTTTCCTCCTCTACATTTAACAATCTTTCAAAATACTTCATCCATCTCTTCCTTACTGCATCCATCTCATTTAACATCCTTCCATCGACTGCTTTTACTCGCTCTTCCTTCCCAGACTCTCCCTTTTGCACCTTTTTCACCTCCTTCGAAAACATCTTATACTGTTGAAAATTCTCAGTCAACCGCTTACCCTATCTCTCATCTGCTGCCACTTTAGCATCACGCACAGCTCTTCTCGCCCTATTCTTCTTTTCGTTTGCCTCTCATATGACACCTCAACCTTCCTTTGCAGCCACACTTCATACGCACGTCTCTTCTCAGCCACAGCCATACTTACTTCCTCGCACCACCATTCACTTCCTTTTCTTACACCACCACCCACTCGTCTCACACCACACACCTCTTCCTCATGCCTCACCACAGCACTCTTAAACAACTGCCATTCCTCCTCCACACTGCCATTTTCTTGATCTAACACACATCTAAAATATGTTAGTCTTGTGTCATTTCAGTCCTACAAGAGTCAGTAATAATTCTCTCTCTCTCTCTCTCTCTCTCTCTCTCTCTCCTGGTCAGGTTTGTGTCAGTTTCGTTACAGGTGATTCATGAACACCTATTTATCCCGACTGAAGACTGTTGATAAACTCTCATTAATTTTCTTTACTTTGTGACTCGTATTTAAGGATAGATATAATAGGACTCACAACGTTGTCACGCATTTATTGTTATGCTCCTCTTCCTCCCGCCCTCTCTCGTTGTTATTTTAGAGGGATGTTCGATTCCCCAGTCTGTTTCGTTGATATCTGCGTGTATATTAGTCTTCTTTATTTTCTTCATTTTTTCTTTTTGCTTTCAAATTCATTTGTTCTTCTTCTCTTTCCCATCGTTTGCCAGCCTTCTTCTCTCCTCTTTTTCTGTTTAGTTCCTTTATATGCACTCCTCCTTTCTTATCTGTATAATATTCACCTCTTTCCACCTTCTCCCTCTTTCCTCATTTTCCTTCTTTCCTCCTTTTCACTTTTCCCTCTCTTATGTCTCTTTTTCTCATTTGAAGATACTTAATTGCTTCTCGAAACAGCATTTTTTTTATGCAAGAAAGAAGGAACCAGAGACCTGGAGCCCACAAGATTGTTCCCTCCAAGAAAAAGAGAAGCAAGATAACAGAGAGCCAAATTCAAGATCCGTTAAACTCGAGATTCCTGGACACACTGCCTTTGAGAGGTTGATCATAGGCGGTAGGAAATACAGACAGAGGAAGACAGTTCAAAAGTTGACCTGTTGCATGCTGAAGGACTGGTAGTAACAGTTTATTCTTGCATTAGGGAGTTAAACTGTAAAGAGGTGATAAACTGTTCCTATATGACTGGTACGATTAACACTCAACCAGGTAAAAACTCTCACCCCCGTTCTAGTGGTGAATGGATGCAAGCAGGCAATTCAATAGGACAGTGCCCATTGAAATAGTGACAGAAAAGAAATAAA
Organism: Coenobita brevimanus; assembly: GCF_032717465.1. NCBI lineage: Eukaryota > Metazoa > Arthropoda > Malacostraca > Decapoda > Coenobitidae > Coenobita > Coenobita brevimanus. The sequence goes on from NC_136967.1 coordinate 44,960,308, forward strand.
GATGCAACAGTGTGGCAAAGAGACAGAGGTTGAAGGCGGCCAGTAGAAGTAGAAGTAGGAGAGTTAATGAAACAAAAAGCCTTTGACCATCCTGTTGAGAAGCATTGTTTCTGGAGAGCATCCCCACACATGAAAGTTGTACTCTACACAAGGGCTAATAAAACCCGTGTACTGTATAAAGTCAACAACTGTTCAGGGGTAATGAAGGCATGGAGTCGGCTTAGCACACCAAATCTCTTGGAAGCAGATTTTGCAAAGACAGATAATATGATCTTTCCAAGATGAATTCAGAAAGAATAAAACCTCATGTACAGCTACCGCAAATTGACTTAGGACCTCCCCCCCCCCACAAGGTATTAAAAAACACAGAAATCATAGTATATCACAATGTTTGTTCATGAAATGCCATTCATTAATACGATATCATGTTTCCCTTGTTTTTCAGGACCAGTTGGATGCGTTTTGGCATGGAATCACCTAGATCTCTAAAGTAATCTAAGGACATTTCTTTGCACCAAACATTTGTCAGTTCAGTTTTGAGGTTGTCCAGATTGGGCGTCATCTTCTCTGCCATGATTTTCTTCACCTTTGCCTAGCAGTCTTCTCTCGGATTTAGCTCTGGACTGTTGCCAGGCCAGTCGAAGACCTCAATCCGATTCTCCTGAAGCCATTTTGTCACCTTTCTTGACTTGTGACATGGAGCTGTATTGTGAATGAAAAAGTCGCACCCATGAATATCAAAAAAGTTTAACAAGTGATCTTTCAGAACTTAAATGAACCGGCCACCATTCATCATCAGGTTCTTAGTAAGAAAGTAGAGGCCTCCCCTTCCCATTTCACCTGAGAACACCCCCATGCCATTACTGATTGTGGGTGCTTAACAGTCGGCACCATGTAAGCAGGGTCATATCAACTACGGGAGGCAGGGCGACGAACCTTGGCAGAACGCACCTGGAACACTTGAAATGTGCTTTCATCAGAAAACATAATTTTTCTTCACTCATCCGATGTCCAATGTGCATACTTCTTGTCAAAATGAATGCACTGGTTCTTCATGCGGTCAGTGAGAAACGGTTTCTTGACTGTGGTGCGACTTAGCAAACCCAGTTCCTTCTGCAAGCGGTGTTGGATAGAGCATTCTCTTCAATTCGTCAGTGGTGCAAATGAAGAAGGACCTTGCACAAGAGCAATGTGCAATTCACAGTTCATTACCTTGCGCAAGCGCAAGTGCACAGTCTGACAAATATCAAGCTTGCGCAATGTCACAAAGCACAAGCACAAACCATTTGCATATATTTGTGAGAATTATTGAAAAATATTGAAATATATTAATAAACTAGCATGCTTACTTTTATATATTATTATTATTTTCTATTACTTGTAATTTGCGTAACTGCGCAATCTAATATTCAGCTTGCGAAATGTCACTACGCATTAGTGCAAACCATTAACATGTATTTGTGGGAATTACTGTAAAATATTGAGATATTTAAATAAAATAACATACTTACTTTTATTTATTATTACTATTTTCTACTATTTGTAATTTGCACAAGTGCGCATTCTAATATTTAGCTTGTGCAATGTCGCTAAGCGCTAGCACAAACCATGTGCATATATTTCTGGGAAGTACTGTAAAATATTGAGATATTTAAATAAATTAACATACTTACTTTTATTTATTATTATTCTATCTATCTATCTATTGCTAGACGCCTTAATCCCGTAAGGGGTGGCCACTGGCCACAAACAACAAATCGCCTCCATGTCACCTTGTCCCCCGCCAGTTCACAGCCCTGCTCCCGCTCACACCCCCCTCTCTCATATACTTCTCCACTCCATCTCTCCATCTCATCCTTGGTCTCCCCCTCCCTTTCCCCCCCTCCACCTCACTCACATACACTCTTCTCGTTAGTCTCTCACTCTCCATCCTCTCCATATGACCAAACCACCTCAGTGTGTTTCTCCTAACACTTCCTATCACATCCACATCCACAGCACAACGATACTTCACTTCCTCATTTGTCAGTCTCTCCATGTAACTCCACATGCTCGTCTCAAATGACTCATTTATTTCCACAGCTCTCACTCTTGACTTCTGTCCCTTCAACAAGGTCAAAGCTTCACTTCCATACATTAGAACTGGTGTCACAATACTGTCGTGTAGTAACTTTTTCACTCGTGAAAGTTCAAGAAGAAGAGTGAGCGGGCTCCGAAGCGAAGGTACAGGGAAACAAAGGCTGTAATTGTTGCCAGTTTTACTTTTATCTGCATTTTCGCAAGATGTTTTATTTAATATTTCAATATAGATATACAAGAGCATGTGTAATTCCTTACAAAAATCATTAAAACGTATTATTTAAATCAAATATCCACAGCCTAATAAATTATTAGGCTGTGGATATTTGATTTAAATAATATGTTTTAATGATTTTTGTAAGGAATTGCATATGCTACTCTTAATAAATAACGTATTTTTAATTTATTATTATTTACTACTACTAGTAATTCAAATAATATTAAAATACATTATCTCTGTTGAAGCATTATAAGAAATGCTACTACCCTCCATCCCTCCTGCCTCCCCCCCGGAGAACCCTAGTGACGTCCCCGAGCCTCTTCCATCCCTTGTCCAGACATACGGGAAGCTCCCAAGCCCATGTGTCCCTTGGACTGCGCAGTGCGCAATCCACAAGACAGGTGTGCAAGTGCAAATTTAGTTGTGCAAGTGCAACTACATTTGCGCTTACGCACCTGCCTTTTCATTTGCGAAAGTGCAATATTGCGCATGGTCTCGTGCGGTGAGCAATGCGCAAATGATATTCACTGGAGCGCAATGGTGAGCAATTCTGCTTTGTGCAAGTGTTTGCACACCTGCTCAGCACTGTAATTCTGCTGCTTTCAGTCGAGGATTCTTGATTACTTCCATGTTCAGAAACATATCTGTACCTCTGGAAGTCGTCCTTTTCTTTCCACTGCAATGCTTGTGCTCTGGTACGACATCAGGTGGCAGGCTGCGCACTGCAGCAAGAATCTTCATGACAGCTGACTTTGAGCATCGAGTACGTTTACAAATCGTGTTGATAGGGACATTATCCTGTCTCCATGCAATGATACGGACTCTCTCATCCCTTAAGGAGTACTTTCCAGGCATGACAACTCTGCTCTAGGAAAATAACAGGGCAAACAGCAATGCATACGAAAAAAGAGGGAGGTGCAAGCTCGGAGCGACGGGAACATATATTCCCACTCTCGCTTCTGGGCAAGCACTGATGTGCTGAGTGTTTCACCACCCCCCGCCAACACCAGAGGAGTTGCTAGTTACTTCTTGCCCCCAAAATTCACTTGATATAGGTGGAAACACAAAGCAAAGACAGACAACTCTCCCATAGCAATTCTGTGTGTAGGTCCTAAGTCAATTTGCAGTGGATGTATGTTTAAAGATGATGCAGGATTGAGTTGGATATTGCTAAAAATAAGAGAAAACTCTAGCGGAAGATTTAGTCAGGCTGATAGATGTAAGAGCTGAGTTTTTGATGCATTTAAGACAACAAGATTACTTTTACCCCAACCAGCGATATAAGCCAAGTCAGATATTAGGTGTGCTAAAGCCTCATTCCTTGTTTGTCAAAGTAACTGGTTAAATGGATGCTGCAGGAAGCGGATGGAAAGGTGAAAGGTGGACTCATCAGCAAATGAATGGATAGGGTAAAATGTATAGCTTAGAAGGTCATTAATGAATACAAGGAAGAGAGCTGGTGATAGAAGAGAACCCCGAGGAACACCATTAATGATAGCTTTAGGAGAAAAACGATGGCCGTCTACAACAGCAGCTCTTGAACGACCGCAAAGAAAGCTAGAGATTAAGGCACGGACAGAAGGATAGAAACCGTAAGAGGACTGTTTGGAAATCAGAGATTTACGCAAGACTCGATCGATAGTCTTTGAGACGTCAAGTGCAATGGCAAAGCTTTTGCCACGGTCCCGAAAGAAGGGTAACCAGAAGTCTGCACGGTTGGTGGGAAGACCGCCAGTGGAGTGTCCTTGCTGAAACCCATACTGATGATTGGATAGAAGGTTGTGATAGGAATGGTGTTTTATTTTTATTTTTATTTTTTGTTAAGAATAGATTCAAAAACCTTTGAAATACAGGATGTTAAAGCAACTAGACGATGGTTAGAGGGTTGGGAATGGTCATGCTCCCTTGGGATAGGCTGAATGAGACAAACTTTCAGCAGAAGCAAAATGTCCAAGTTGACTGAGCAATTCGAAGGAGTTTATCTAGGCAGGATGCAAACACAGACGCACACTGTCAGATTCCCTGCCTCTTCCACTGTATTTCCAGTTCATAATATTAACTTCTTCCCTGTCTCTATCATAAGGCACAAGGTAAGTCTAGTCCTCATAACATGGTAGTGAGGACAGCGATTCACCTACTCAGTATCAAACTGGTAAATTATTAATTACTGCACAGCACCTGCATTTAGATAATATACTTGTTCCACGAGATAAGTTTGAAGTTGGTGATATACTTAAAGGGCACCAGGTTGGTCATATCATTTTAATAGGTGGCCTTAATGAACGGCACTGTGCTTTAGGGAACACTTATGCAAACGGTCATGGTATCGATGAATGTAGTTTATCTTAGTTTACCATTCTTCACCACTGTTGCCAATATTGATAAGCACCGCCGTAGGTAGACGTAGAGAGATAGGGAGGTTAGATGTAAATTGTCAAAGCACCGCCAGTATATAGTTGTGAGGTGTAGTATGGCTTCAACTTGCCGCTGCTTAGTAAAATAATGTGTCGTCGACTGGAGTGAATATGTAGGTCTCTCTCTCTTACTTACCTTCCCCGTTTGTGTATCGTAAGCGAGGGGAGTTGCAGAGCACTCTCGGGTTACTGGATGGTATTCTCGGGCTTTCTCTCGGGCTCTCTCTCTCTCTCTCTGGTTCTTTCTCCTTCTCTAACCCTCCTACATGTCATTTCGGGCTTATATCCCCCTCTAGCTTCCGGCTAAAGTGTGTGTGTGTGTATGTATGTGCATGTGTGTGTGTGGGGGGGGGCATGTTCTGGCACATGATTAGAGGTGTTTGGCATTCTTGATTTGTTTAGGCGAGGGGATGTGTAGTTGTCTCTTCCTGGAGAACTTCAGACATAACTACCTGTTTTACATATTGTTACCTGTAGCTATATAATTACATACTGTACTTACATATAGTTTGTGTCATAAAATATTATGCCTACATATCACTCGGTCACGCCAAACTGTCGTACCAACGACAGTAAATATTGTCATAACATATTAATGCATATTATTTACACATTACAATCAGCTTGTAAGCTAAGTAAGTGAAATACATGATTTTGTAAAAGTAGCATAACTGAAGTACTATTGTATAATAACTGCAACCACATCGTGTTAATGCGATTGTATTTACAATGTGTAAATGCAACTGTATTTCCATTGTGTTATGCAAGTGTGGCTGTACATAACAGTGCGTTAATTCAACTGTTACACAATTGTGGTTGTAATAAAACTGAAGTTACATCTTGTTAATGGAACTGTCACATAAACTGTGGTTGCAATACAATTGTAGTTACATCTTGTTAATGCAACTGTTACATAATTGTGGTTGCAGTAAAATTATAGTTCCATCTTGTTAATGTAACTGTTACATAACTGTGGTTGCAATAAAATTGTAGTTACATCTTATTAATGCAACTGTAACATAATTTTGGTTTCAGTGAAACTAGGTGCATCACGTTAATGCAACTGCCACAAAATGTGATTGTAACAAACTGTAGTTACAGAACTGTAGCAACTGTAATATAGCTGCAGTAATGCTAGTGTTTATGGTTAGTAAATGGTAGCAATTGTAATATAATTACAGGAACCACAAGTGTGGTCATTGTAGCTATATAACTGACACATATGTATATAATTTATACAATAACAGCAATCCAATGGCAAGTCTACAGTAGTCAGCCATATGTGATGCACTTGCTATCTGTTTATGTGAGGCACCACAGGTGTATTGGCTTAGTTATGTTGTACAGTTTATAGTGGAAGACGATTTGTCAGGTACCTGGCAGCTGTTGACTGTGATGTTCTTCGTGAACCAAAATTCACACATCATGTGAGGCAGGCTAAATTTTGTCCTAGTCTATAATGTTAACGCTATCAACACCAAGTGCACTCTTGTTCACGAGCTTACGTCTGATCATACAACCATATACACCAAGCTGATCATTCATAGAGTGAAGACTATTCCACCAGTCGCCAGGAGCACACCATGAAAGAAAACACATGTCCCATATTCAAACAATATGTGCATGAATGGCACAAAATGTATTCCTGCTCATACCCAAACACTTCAGGACCACCTTGTTCTGGTAGTAGAGGAATTCTTCTCCACGTTTACAAAGAAGCCTAATTCGGTAGCCAGTAATAAGAAAAAGAGAAACCAACTCAGTCCCATACAGCACTACTACAATGATCTTCTACTTGAGTCATTTATAGCACTGGTGTATCTGGCTGGTTATTATTTCGGAAAGAGAGCACAACTGAGAATCTTATACATTTCCAAGGTGTCCTTTGTGTTTTTAGAAAGGAAAAAAAGGAAAAGAGAATGACATACTATAATGAATTTGTAGACTCAATGAGCAAAACAGCGTCCAGCAAGATGTGGGCATGTATAAGAAGAGTAAAACGGAAGCAAATAAAACATATCAAACATCCCATTCCTCATGGGGAGGCAGAAAATCTAGTTACATCTTGGGAGGCAGAGAGTGAATATCGTCTCCAAGCACTGGTGTAATTAGCCCTGGGCATTGGGGTCTATAGCCCCAAATGTTTTATGAATAGCCCCCGATCACAAATAGCTTTTTTTCTTTTTTTTTTTTATTAGAATAGCCCGGCCAGGGTATTAGTAATAGAACTGATAAATCTTGTACGGAAGACATTCGGTTTGATCCCACCCGGTTCACGCTCGTTCCTATCACATATTCACTGCCACTCGCCAGTTGGCCATCAGTCACGCAGTGGTGCCAGCCCACGCACGCATGTGTGTGTGTGTGTGTGTGTGTGTGAGAGAGAGAGAGAGAGAGACAGAGAGAGAGAGAGAGAGAGAGAGAGAGAGAGAGAGAGAGAGAGAGAGAGAGAGAGAGAGAAAGAGAGAGCAGAGCGCACTGGTACAGGGTTTGTTGACATATGGTGATAGGTAGCAAGACCTGACGTTATGCATATAAGAAGCTTTTTCAAAAAGAAAGGGGACCAAGGCAATGAGGTGCAACCTGCAAGGCTAGAGGAGGCGGAAGAAGAATTACTTCCTGCTGTTGCTGTAGCAGCAGATGAGTCAGGACGGGAGATTGCCGCTGCCTCTACATTATCTACAAGCTAAGGTTGGTGAAGCAGAGGGCTCTTGAGCTAGGTAGCCAGTAGCCAGTCTAGCTCATTGGTTCTCAAACATTTTTGTCCCACAAGGCACGCCAAGTACTTACGGCGCACTTTTGATTATACCTATGTAAATCAATCATCAAAAAAGAATAATTCCAAGGCACACCAGTTTCAGAAACACTGGTTTAGCTAGCCCGTACTCACTGTAATATTGTAATCAGTGGCGTACCCAGAAAGCTGAAAAGGGGAAGGGGGCTTTTTTTTTATCTTTTTAACTGTGCAGCATGACTTTGGCGAGCGCAGCGAGCCCGTACAGCTGGGGGGTTCGGGGGGTGCTGTAAGCCCACCACCCCCGAGAAAATATTGCATTTTGACCAATTTTATGATCATTTTGAGGCCATATGGAGTGGGTGTATGACATAAATATAGCATACCCTAAAGTCATTTTTAAGTACTCTGTGCCACTGAGTTATGATTCAGTCTCTTCAATAACGTTATACTACTAAAATTCTAACGCTCACATTTTGATCAAACAATTTTACAACTGTAATAAATTAATAGCAATAACATTAAAAAAAAATATTATAATTTAATCCCTGTATTAGTCCCAATTACAAACAGTTAAAGACAAGACATACTCAACATAATTGTCTTGCTGATAATTCAGTTGAAACAAATGAAGCTGATGAGCAGCGCTCAGAGCAACTAGTGGATAAAAGCGGAAAACTGTCATTTTTGAGACACCACTGAGTATAATATAGAAGCAGTTTATTCAAGTATGCATTATTTAAGCTAGATTTTAAAACTGTTATTGTTGTCAGCATATATAGGTAAGGGGAATTTAAGTAATCTGAGATATTTTAATGTTCATATATTTAATATACTTTATATATATATATATATATATATATATATATATATATATATATATATATATATATAGATAGATAGATATAGATAAATAGATAGATAAATAGATAGATAGATAGATAGATAGATAGATATAGTATATAGACAGATAGGTAGATAGGTAGATAGATACCTATCTATACACTCTATATATATATATATATATTTATATATTTATATATTTATATATATATATATATATTTATATATCTCTCTCTCTCTCTCTCTCTCTCTCTCTCTCTCTCTTTCTCTCTCTCTCTAATTACGAAAAGGGGGTCCATGCCCACATGAACCCCCCCTCGGTACGCCAATGATTGTAATAATAATATTTACAAAAAAAAAAAAGTCGACTCAGCCAGTGCTACTTTTAATTACTCGTACTTAGAAGAAAAAATCGACTAATTTAATGATTTCCCCATACTCATTAGTGTGCAACAGAGCCATTCAGAGTTAGTGTGTGTGTGTGTGTGTGTGTAAAGTGCCATTCAAAGATGATAAGTTTGTGTGTGTGTGTGTGTGTGTGTGTGTGTGTGTGTGTGTGTGTGTGTGTGTGTAAAGTGCCATTCAAAGATGACAAGTTTGTGTGTGTGTGTGTGTGTGTGTGTGTGTGTGTGTGTGTGTGTGTGTGTGTGTGTGTGTGTGTATGTGTGTGTGTGTAGCTAGCCTGCACTCACTGGGATGTTGTAATAATATTATTTACAAAGTAAATTGTTTCATCTTCTTATAGGAAGAAAAGTCTACTCAGTCAGCGTCACTTTCAGTTATTTGGAAGAATAAATTGACCCATTATTTGAGTGTGTTTGTGTGATTTCCCCATACACCTTAGTATGCCATTCAAAGCTGACTACTCAGTTAATTAGTGTGTGTGTGTGTGTGTGTGTGTGTGTGTGTGTGTGTGTGTGTGTGTGTGTGCATACGCAGTGAGCAGTTAATAATAATACATTTATTTCTATAGCGCATCACATTAAATAACTAAAATGTAGCTCATAACATATATAGGAGAATAAAAGGGATATAAATGAAAAGCATTAAAGACAAGGTGATGATTAAATTAGGCACATGACATAACAGGTGTGAAATAAATCAAATGTAGATTATTATAGGTCAATAAAACAAAATTGCAGTGTAAATGAGTGATTACAACAATATGTAAAAATAAAGAATGAAAAAAAATGTTAGAGCAAATGAAACAGTTGATAGAGATGTTGTGAGATTTGTTGTGTGTAGATAAAAGTAAAGGTCTGAAACCTGTCGTTTACTGCTGCATCACAGATGAGCCAAGGAGTAGAGACGAGAGGAAAAAGGGAGAGGGCTCTAATGAGACAGATTTAGGGAGCCCAGTCACAGGTCCAAAGCAAGTGAAAGATATCCAGTTTCCTTCAAAACAATTTGGACTTCAAGAGAGGTCCTTTTAGAGGAGCTGGTATGATATTTATAACTGGCTACACTATTCAATCAGCCAAAATTTCGCCTTCTGCCTCTGCTGCCGACTATTCACCAAGTAGGAATGTAGGCAACAGAAAGATGGTCTAGCCTTTACTGGGTACAGCAACTGGAAGAGGGCTCTTGATTCGTTTAGGGACCATGAGAAGACTTCATTACACAAGGCCTCCACGGTGGCATGGACGAGCTATAAAGCAAGGAAACTTCATGATGATGTAGCTGAGCAGCTACAAACTGCTGGTGTAACTGAGATCAGTGAAAGAAGGGAGTATTTATGCCGCATTATTTCGGTTACTGTCATTCTAGCCAAACAGGGCATTTCCTTTCGTGGCCATAGCGAAACGGATGACAGCCCCAGCCAAGAGAACTTCCTTGAATGTATGTAGCTGCTGCAAAAGTTCGACCCTTTCATGCAGAGATACAAAGCTCCTGCCAATTGTGCATACCACTCGCCTTATTCTCAAAATTAATTAATCGGATGTTGAGCCACAGAGGTCACGGCACAGATTATTCAATAAGTAAATGAGTCAAAAAAGTTTGCAGTAATGGCAGACGAAGCCAAGGATGGGCACACAGAACAACTAGCTGTATGTGCGTGTTACGTTCCACCAGAAAGTAACATCAAGAAAAGTTTCCTTTGCTTGAAGAAACTGGATGACTATGATGCAGAAGTGACCACAGATGCAGGCAAGCAGGTTCTTGTGTCCAACAACACTGTTGACCTGAAAGTTGTCACCCAAACATATGACGGTGCTGTAGCGATGAGTGGATCTGTTCGAGGGGCGCAAGCTCGTTTCCGAGCAAAACATCCAGAGGCTGTCTGTGTGCAGTGCTGTGCACATGATCTAAACCTGGTCTTTGCCACACCTGCAAGGCCATTCCTGAAGCCAGTGATTTTTTCGATCTGCTTGAAAACCTCTACTAATTTTTTAGTGTGTCTACAGTCAACCACGACCAGTTTGCTGCCATTCAGAAAGAGCTCCACATTGAGCAGAGAGAGCTTGTATAAATATCAAACACCCGATGGTTATGTCAGTTTTTCTCTGTTAATGCACTCCTGAAGAATTTTCCTGCTGTCATGAAATCTCTTCAGAAGATCAGAACACCAACAGCACAAAGTCTGCATTCAAAATTATCCAAACTCCCTGTGGTCTACCTGCTGGTTGTGTTCAAAAAGTTGCTTGGCATCACTGAAGGGTTTCACTAAGTTCGTCAGGAAAAAAAAACGTTGACTTGGCACAGGCAGTGCACTACAAAAATGCAGTCCATGACACTCTGGTTAGCCAGTGAACTACACAAATGGCTAAAGAGATCTATGCCATGACAAAGGCAGCATGTGAAAACAACATCTAGGAGTCTTCTCTCGGTCCAGGAAGGAAACAGAAGACCTGTGGTTCCAGATCAGATCTACTTTATGATTCAGGACATCTCAAGCAGAGACTTTCTACCCTTGCATTGCTCGAATGATCAATGAGCTGGAGAATCGTTTTTCTAGTGTTGGGAGAGAAGTCATGATTGGCATCCAAACATGTCACCCGGCCTCTGAAACCCTTCTGTGCATGCAGTCTCTAGAGAAACTAGCCTCCAATACAACATCCAACTAGTACCAGAAGAGGTCATGGTGACGAAAAGCTTTGTGAGCAGAAAGGGGCCAGAAGCCATCCCAGACATTCTGAGTGTGTTCAAGCTCCTAGATTGCATGATGTTCCCATCACTGAAAACAATCTTACTGGTGGCCCTTACCATCCCGGTCAGTAGCTGCAATTGTAGTGATCATTTAGTTCTCTTCGCCAACTACATACACTCGACCCTCGATTTGCTGGACTAAAGGGGGGGGGAGCAGTCTGGGAATGGCAAAAGTCCGGCCCCACATACCATTCCCCCGGACTATTACTATGCTTTGTCCGAATTCTCCAATATTGTCCGGCAATTATTCCAATAATCTAGAGCATTCTGGAATGTAGGCTACTTATACCAACATAACTAACATACACAGTACATAAAATATTAACACTGATGCAATAACAATGATAATAACTGACACCATAGCTGTATTTTGCTATCTACAACCCTAGGAACGGTTGTTTAGACAGATGTTGACGAGAATGTGGAAGGGTATGATACAAGAAGATCAGAAAGCTGAGGAAAAAGAGGAAAATGAGCAAGGAATGAAGCACCACAAGGTCAGCCAACCATTAATCACCTGACTGAGATACAAACACACATTCTTGGACCAAATCAGGAATTTTAATTGGAAAATATTTTAATCTTTATCACCATATAGGTTTGCATACCTAACAATTTGAAATTCAGTCAAAAGTTTGTGCTTAATTTGATTATTAATAGAAAATCAGGATTCAGAGAGAAAATTTCTTAAAGTTAGCAAAAGTATTTTGCCTCTAGCTTAACAACTCACCTTGACGGACTTTTGTTTTAGATAAATATCGATTTGGAATGCAGATACTTATTTTTTTTTACTCATAATAAATATTTATGCAAAACAGAAAGCTGTCAAGGTGTGCTGACGATCTGAAGGGGAAATATCTGCTAACATTGGCCAACCACTCATCAGCTGACTGGGATATAAAGACTGACGATCTGAAGGGGAAATATCTGCTAACATTCGTGCATTTTAGCTCTGACACCTAATTTTTTCATAAAGTTATACTAAGTAAAATTTTTAAAGTAGATTTCAGATAATTAGGTGTGTATGTGCCACTGTGGCGAGGAAAATATATATATATATATATATATATATATATATATATATATATATATATATATATATATATATATATATATATTCTAGTGAAAAGTGTCGATTCGGTATTTAGTCACACCAAGTCAGGTGAGCTAAGTGAGTAGGAATGGATACCACTGACTTTGTCCGTAGAAAATATATATATATATTTTTATTACCAATGAATAATATTGTGTCCAAGCCTTCCTTAAACTTTACTGTGTCATGCAATAAACTATTTATAGTGGCATTTGAGAAAGGTAGAGGCAAATGGGATATTGCCACGAGATAGGAGCTGGTGGCGTGAAGCAGGTTGGTGGCCACGATGCCTTTCATGTATGAGAATAATTTCTTATGTGTGTTACAAATGACCTTTGTCGAGTCAAAGGTTTGCTAAAATTATACTGTGTTGTGCAGCAGACTGCTTAAAGTTTTATATGAGAGAATAATGGCCGGACTTTTGTTGAGAATCCCGGACTTGTACAAGCATTTGTCTGGCATTTGATAATAGTGTCTGGCCCCAGCCCGTGTCCGGGAAATCCGAAATCCGGGATATAGGGATCCGCCAAATTGAGGGTCGAGTGTACTTGGCTTAGGCACACCATAGATCAGTATAATACATCGATATAAAACCCCTGGCGCTAATAAAAGGAATCACTAAACCCATAAAGTTGGTTGAATTGAGTCAGGTTGGTGCCACTCTACCTCTGAAATCTTCACGGTTACTGAGGAAGCAGAGCAGCTGAGAGCTTGTGAACCAAATTCGTTATTTTCTGGCTAAATGGGCTTAATACATCAATATAAGATCCCTGGCACTAATAAAACTAATCACCAAAGCCAGAAAGTTTGGATGCATAGAGTCGAGTTGATGCCACTCGACCTCTGAAATCTTCAAGGTTACTGAGAAAGTAGAGAGGCTGTGAGCCTGTGAACCGATTTTGGATTTTTTGTGTGGCTAATTTGGCTTAATACATCAAAATAAGATCCCTGACACTAATAAAATTAATCACCAAAGCCAGAGAGCCGGTTAAACTGAGTCAGGTTGGTGCCACTCAACTTGTGAAATCTTCAGTGTTACTGACAGGGCAGAGAGGCTGAGCCAGTGTACACTGCCACTCGCTTCTCGTGCTCCTTAATCAGAGTTGTAACCATTCTGGAGAAGTGTTTGAAGTTAGCGCGATACCTCATTACCTTCCATTTTACTTTGGTTGCTTGCATTGACTTCTCAATGCTGCAGGACATAGATCTACCTCACTGGCATTGCTGAGGGGGACGTAGATCTACATAGCTAGCCCGTCAACATGTGTCACTTAGGTCACTTCCCTGGCATCTCTTGTGCTTGCATGGCCTAAGCCTGTGTCACAGGTCTCCAAGTCTTCCAGCGTCCCCACTTCCGTACCTATCTCAAATTCTTTCACTGCACTTTTTTCCCTTCCTGATTCCTTTTCCTCTTTTCCATCTCTTGTTAGTTCTTCCCTCCTCCCCACCTCCTTCCCGTGCTAGCAAACATAAGCGTGCCACTGTGACTTCTCCATCTCATACTCATAGTCTCCTTCCCGCTCCCTCTATTGCCCAGCATCTCCAACGCTCCCCCTCCTCCAAACAACAATGCCATAATGTTCTATTTCCACTCAACCTTTATCTTCTCGTATGGAAGCAGAATCCCTGCAAAGTATCCTCAACTACCTTCACCGTACCTTCTCCATGCCAACCCATCACTGCGAAAATACACTCCACCCCTTCCCTACTCCCTCCTACTGCCATTTTTTGTAACTCTCCTAAGCCTCCCCCTTCAATTCCTCATACCTCTCTTCAGCCTTCTCCTTCCACCTATTATGTATTCCACATATCCTCTATCCAGACAATTGCCTCCTCCATGATCACAACGCCCTCCCTATCTTCCCCGATCTCTTCCGTTTTTGATAGTAAGCCTCCTGGATATTCTATCCATCACCACCGTAAACAAAATCTGTGCTCTTCCCAGACTCGATTCTTTCCTTTGTCATGGCACTTCTCCAGTGGAATGTTAGAGGCTTTCATACCCATCGTACAGACTTTCATTTCCAAATTTCCTCTCATAATCCTATTCTTCTCTCCCCTCAAGAAGGCTTTCATATTTCCCTGGTTCATATTCGTGGCTATACGTTTCTTGGATCTCCTCCATTATACTGTATGAACTGCCTTCCTTATCCATAATGATGATCCTTTTGAACCTCTCTCTCTTTCTTATTCTGTTCCTCATACTTCTGCTCGGGTCTTTCTCCGTCAGTGGATCACTGTTAGCTCTCTCTATTTCTCTCCTTCTGTCCCACTTGATTTTCCAAACTTTATCTCATACCTTCATTCCATGTCTCCTACGATTTTTCTTCTTTGCGACTTAAAGTTACTGGCATTCCCTTTGGTGGTCCCGTGATCACCACTTGAAAACCCTAATTAGAACAGTTTCTTTCTTCTCAAGGCCTCTCCATCATTAACACTGGCTCCCCTACTCGCTTTGACTTCCGTACTCAATCCTTCTCTTGCTTGGATCTGTCTCTTTACATGCATTCGATTTCTCTAAAATTAAATTACCCACTACAATATTTTAAAATATCACTTCCCTGTCAGACTCTCTTGCCTCCTACTATACTCATCCTTATCTTTCCCATTGGCAGTCCCATGCTTCTGACTGGGATTTTTTTTTCTTCCCTTACAGAACGCGCTCTTTCTCCTTCCTTTTTTTCTTCTCTGCAAGGTATGCTGTCCTTCTTTGTTCTGGTTTTAAGCTCTGCTCTCACCGCCATTCCCTGTGCAAAGCAACCATCTACTGCCAAACGTGTTCAGTGGTGGACTGCTTCATGTTCTCGAGCCCTTTGTGTGAAACATGCCGCCTGAAAAAGTTTTCGTGGTAACCAATCATTTCCGATCGGAATCGCACTCTCCTTATATTTCGACATGCTTCCACTGCCTTCCATCATACCATTCGTTAGGCCAAATGTTCCAGATGGAGTGGCTCGTTAGGCCAAATGTTCCAGATGGAGTGGCTGTGTTTCTACAATTCCTTAAAATACAGCTGTTGTGGCAGTTTGGTCCCGACATCATAGAATATCAGGCAAACATATCCCACCCCAGGCTCCAGTCCGTGGCCGGTTCGTGAATGATTTTTCCTTAGTTACGGATACTTTGAGTAATTATTTTAGTCTTGTTAGTAGTGGGTCTTATCTCTATCCAGAATTTCTTGGCCTTAAATCTGATTCTGAATCCATATCAATTTCTTTTACTTTGCGATTGGAGTGAGTTCTTAACGCTCCCTTTTGCCTTTGTGAATTGTTGTCTTCACTTAAATTCTTTAAGAAATACAAGTGAAGAACTTGATGTTCATTGTACTATGTTAAAACTTCTCATCCTACAAGTCATGTCCTTCCTCCTAGCTCTTTTTAATAAACTTTGGACGAAAGGTTTCTTTTCTCCTGACTGGCACACAGCGATCATCCTCCCGTTTCTTTAACCTGGTAAACCTTGTCATCATCCTAAAGATTGCCGTCCCATAACCCACCCTAGTTGCTTATGGAAACTTCTTGACCGGATGGTCAGCACTTGACACAAGTGGCATCTTGAATCCCGCTGTCTTCTCTCCCCCTTTCAGTTTGGGTATTGCAAAACACATTGCATCTTACATCCTCTCCTTCGACTTAAATATTTTATCCACTCAGCTTTTTCACTCAGCTAGTTGGTCATTGTTGCCTTTTTTTATTTAGAACAGGTTTACGATACTGCTTGGAGGTATCTTATTCTTTGTTGTCTTCATTCCCTTGGTCTTCATGGTAACGTAGATTTTTTTCTTCAAGACTTTCTTTTTCTCCGAACCTCTCATATCTGTCTAACAGACCACCATTCCCATGTCACTTCCCAACATGAAGTTGTCTCCTAGGCCTGCAACCTCAGTACCCTTTTTCTCATTGCTATATATATAGCTTTGTCTTTTCTCTACCCCCTTCTGTTTTGATCTCTCTGTGTGTTGATGATTTTACTATTTACGCTGCAGATGCAGACCCTGCCTCGCCTCCAATCCCTTAGCCGATCCGCATGTGCCTCTACGTGGGATGCTACTCACTGTTTTAATTTTTCTACCAATAAGTTATGTGTGGTAACGTTTACTCGTTCACTAACCATATCGTAGCCTTGACTTTACCTGTATAACACCCCTTTTCTCTACGGCTTCTCTACCAATTTTCTTTGACTTATCTTTGACTCTGGATTAAACTGGAATGCGCACGTTTCTTCCCACAAATCTTCTGTTCTTCACTGTCTTCGTTTGCTGCAAACTCTGTCTCATCTTTTATGGGATGCTGATTCTGTCACACTTCTCCGTCTTCACGTTTTTATTATTCTTTCTAAACTCGTTTATGGTTGCCAAGCCTCTTTTTCTCCATTTATTCGTACACTTTCAAAGCTAGATTCTATTCATCATACTGGTCTTCGTTTAGCTATTGGTGCTTGTTGGTCAACTCTCGTTGTAAATCTTTATGCTGAATCACTCACTCCTCCCCTCTCACTTTCCGTCGTTCTCTTCTCACTATTAAACCCTATGCATGTCTCCCTCAGTTTCCTACTAATAAGTTACTCCGTCCTCCCAGCCTTCTCCAAAAATATTTTCACTTGATGACCCATCTCCTTCCGTTCTTCCTCCGGCTCCCCACCCTTCTCCAGTCTATTGATTTCACCTTCCCTCCTTTTTTTCCACTTTGTCCAATGTCCTTCCCACCTTGGCTTCTGCCTCCTGCTGCGGTCTTCCCTTCTTGTATCTCTTGTTCTAAGTCTCTTCTTCCTCCAGATACTCTCCGTTCCCTTTTTACTCAGACATATTTCCTGTCACTCTTCTGCCACACATATCTTTACTGACCGCTCCAAATTTTACCATGGTGTCAGGTTTGCTGTTGTGTTCCCTGGCTCCTCCTTCCAAAGTACTCTTCCTTCCGTTGCAAGTATTCTCACTACATAGCTGTAAGGTAATCTTTTTGCTCTGAGGTCTTTTCCTAAGTTCTTTTCCTCCACCTTTGTTATCCACTCCAATTTGCTCAGTGCACACATTGCACCATCTTCTCATCCTCTAATCACCCATATTCAAGTGTGACTGTTCCACCTTGCTGTTCGGAAAAAGTCGTAGCCATATCGGAATTATAGGTAATGAACAAGTTCTGCTAGTCTCTGCTACTCTCTCCTCTAGGCCCTCTCTTCACCCCATTCCTGCTCTTGATTGTTTTCATTATCTAACTCGTCTTTCCCGTGAATACTGGCAATCCTCAGGGGGCCTACAGATTTGCAAGAAAATTCAAAGTGTTGAACCCTCAGTCCTTCCCTTGCACACATCAGCCCACCCCCAATCGTCAATGGGACACTAGTCAAGCTCGTCTTCGCTTGGGCCATTCCCGCCTAACTCATGATCATTTAATGAGCTATGACCATCTGCCCATCTTTTCACCTTTTCCGTCACCTTTTTCAGGGTTGCTCGTCTACCTTCAAATACCGTCTCTCAGCTTTCCCCTTGCTTCCCTCACTACGTCGGCCCAAACAGTTTACTGATTTCTTAGGTGACTCTCCCACTGTTTCTATTTCAAATAATGTCACTTTTCTTACTTTCCATTATATCATCTATCTATCTATCTATAGCCCGACGCCCTAATCCCGCAAAGGGTGGCCACAGACAAAACGCCTCCAAGTCGCTTTGTCACCCACCATTTGACTACCCTCCCCCCAACTCACCCCCCTCCCTCATATACCTCTCAACTCCATCCCTCCACCTGATCCTCGGTCTACCCCTCCCTCTCCCTCCCTCCACTCACCTACATGCACCCTCTTAGTCAGTATTTCATTCTCCATTCTCTCGACATGTCCAAACCACCTCAGTGTATTTCTCCTAATCTTCTCAACCACATCCACATCCACCCCACAACGTTCTTTCATTTCTTCATTCGTCAGCCTGTCCCTCCATGTCACTCCACATGCTCCTCTCAAGTAACTCTTTTCCACCGCTCTCACTCTTGACTTGTTCCCCTCTTGCAAAGTCCACGCCTCGCTTCCATACGTCAGGGTAGGGATAACAATACTGTCATGAAGAGACTTCTTAACTTCCATACTCACCTCCCTATTTCTCATCACTCCTTTCAGTGAGCCAACAACCTTCCTTCCCTGCTGTACCCTTTCACGCACTTCATCCCCCAAAGTTCCATCCTTACTCATCACACTACCCAAGTACTTGAATGCACTCACATTCTCCATATCCTCACCATCCAGCCTCACTGTACATTCTCCGACTTCATTCCTCTCAAACACCATAACTTTACTTTTGTTTACATTAACTTTCAGCTTCCTCCTCCTACACACTGTCCCAAATTCATTTACCAAACATTGCAACTCCCATTCATCTTCACTCAACAATACTGTATCATCAGCAAACAGCAACACCGGAATCTTCCAAAACTCTCCCTCATTCATTAGAGCCACCCCCACATCCACTGCCCTACTCTTCACCTCCTTTACAACCCTATCCATGTATATATTAAACATCCGTGGAGACATCACACAACCCTTTTTCAGTACCATATTGAGATCAAAGAACTCACTCAGCTCACCATCCACTCGCACAGTAGCCCTAGCTCCTTCGTACATACTCTTCATAGCACTCAACAATTTCCCCTCCACTCCATATATTTTTAATACCTTCCACATACCTTGCCTATCTGTTCTGTCATAACCTTTCTCCAAGTCCATGAAGGGAGCATACACTTTCTTTCCCTTCTCTAGATACTACTCCACTAAACATCTTAGAACAAATATCTGATCTACACACCCTTTTCCCTTCCTAAATCCCCCTTGTTCTTCTCCAACTAGCTCTTCTGTCACATGCCTAACCCTATCAATGAGTATTCTACCATATATTTTACCAGTCACACTAAGAAGACAAATACCCCTATGGTTACCACATACTTCTCTCTCCCCTTTTCCTTTGTATAAAGGAACAATTATACCTGATTTCCAGTCCTCTGGAACTCTTCCCTCTTCCCAGGCCAATCTACACAACTTCCATATCCACTCCACAACAATCTCACCCCCATACCTCAGCATTTCACCACACACTCCATCAACTCCTGGGGCCTTTCCCAACTTGATCTTCTTCAATGCTTCCACTACTTCCGCCCTACTGATCTCTTCCTCCCTCCTCTCATCTCTTCTTCTCCCAGCCATTCCCCAACCACTTATACTCGCACTGCTCTCACTCTCTACATTCAACAGACCCTCAGAGTGCTCCTTCCATCTCCTCAATTTCTCTCCCTTCTCCACCAACACTGTATTATTCCTATCTTTCACTCCCCAGCTAATTCCCCTTTCACACTGCCTTACTTTCTTTACCTCCTTCCAAAACAGTTTCTTACTCTTCCTCTATTTCACACTCAGATTCCTCCCAAACTCTTCATCCACTTTCTTCTTACTCTCCTTCACCAGTCTTCACCCCCCTTCTCCTGCTCACACATACCTCTCTCTTATCTTCTCCCCTACCTCTACTCGCTAACCATTCACTATATGCCTTCTTCTATGTTCCACAGGTCGTTTCACCTCATCATTCCACCATGCTGTCCCTTGCACACCCTTGCATCTCCTCCTCACTCCACAAACCACCTCACACGTTGCACCTATCTCTTCCATGAATATCTTACATACGTCTTCCACCCCTTCCATCTGCTCTAGCTCATACCTTCCAAATCTTTCTTCCAATATGCTCTTATACTCTGCCATTTTCTCCCTATCTTGCAAGTTCTCCATTCTTCCCACAGGAGCTGTTTCCTCCTGTCTTCCCCTTCGTCTCCTCAACCATTTTCTTTGCAGCTTTACCTTGGCCATCACTAAGTGATGGTCCGAGACTCCATTCCCCCACCCTCTCCACACTCTTGCATCCAACACTTGTCTTCTCACTCGCTCATCCACACACACGTAGTCTATCATTGCCTTTCATTCAACAAGTTCACCATCCATCCTTCTCATTATTCTCCATGTATACCGGTGGATCATCTTATGCCGAAAGTAGGTGTTGGCTATTGCCAACCCCTTACCAGCACAGATGTCCACCAAAGCACTACCAATCCCATCTACTTCAGCTGGCACACCCCACTGACCAACCACTCCATCCACTCATACATTCCCAACTTTGCCATTCATGTCTCCAATCAAAAGCACGCTCTCGCTCCTCTCAAATTTGTCCATACATGCTTCCGCTCTCGCCCAAAACTCATCTTCCACTCTTGCCACTCGGTCCTCTGTCGGAGCATACACACATACAATTGCCCACACTTGTACTCTGTATACCTACTTTCATCCTCACCCATACAATCCTTGCACCCACTGTTCCATACTCTCTTATATTCTCCTTCCACTTCTTGCTTATCATCAGACATACTCCCTCTCTTGCCCTCTCATTCTCATTAACTCCCGCACATATACCTTATTCCCATTCTCTCACTCTTTCACCTTTCCATTTAGTTTCAGTCAATCCACATATATCCACTTTTGCATCCTCAAGCACCTGAACAATCTCTTTCTCTTTCACTTCATCATTCACTCCTCTCACATTCCACGTTCCTACCCTCAGAATGTCCTTTGTCCGTTCCTTAGTCGTCAACGTATGGTCCGTCCTGGTCCGAGGCGCTTTATTCGTTTGTTTAGTTAGTTCCTTTTACGGGGTGGGGCACTAACCCACCACCAACCCTTTTAGTCGCCTCGTACAACAAGCAGAGATACTGGGGGAGTATTCTTGAAACCCCCCTACCCCCAGAGGGATAATAAAATTATTTCCCCCGCTTCTTCCTGCCTTAGTGCCATATAGCCATATTATGACTTGGTGTTACTTCATAATTCCTTCATTGTACCTACCTACTTCCCTATATATATATATATATATATATACATACATACATATATATATATATATATATATATATTGTTACATAGCCTATGATTTCATCATCCTTTGTGTAATTTTAACGCTCAGTATGCTGCATGTTTGATCACGAGCGTGTTCTGCCTCAGTTCCCCCCTTCTACCGTTATAGTAGAGTAAGTCGACATTTCTGTTATTCAGTGCGGGATTGTCTTCTCTTTGTCCCCATGGCTTCATTTGCGCGTCCTTATTACAAGTTGTATCAAGCTCTCCTGGCCCCTATATAATGAGCTCAGTCTCTGCATCATTGCCACTTAGATCTGCTCCTCATTTTGTTCACATCTTTGTCCTCCCCTGTACAGATATTATTATTGTGAGTGCTCAAGAAATCTCCAACCATCTAGCAGCTGTGTGTAATTTGAGTATAACTGTTGTTGCATTTTTTCTTGTACTGTATAGCATAAGTTTAATTTGTAGGCCTAGTGAAGTTTTTGTAATTCGTGTGGGGTTCTTTGTGTCAGTCATTTTTGATAATAGTTTGTATCTGTAATTATTTATCTGGCATTCACTGAGTATTATCTGGTATCTCATTTTATCAGGGCTGACTTAGATAAATTTACTCTTGCTAATTTCGTGTTAATAGAGGCTATTGCAGTTAACCATATATTTAACCTGTTTATTTGCCATTACATTATCCTTTTGAGTCCTGAATGTTTTGTTGTTAGTTTGTGCATTAAACTTTAACTTGTAATTTTACCTAACTCTTTTGTTTTGAACCTGGAACTTTACGGGACAGTAGTGACTCTTCGTATTCTCACTTAAAGTGTACATTATCTTTCTCTGTTCCGTAACATAAATTTGGCGACCTCATATCAGGATATTCAGGATATTATCATAAGGATATTGTTTGATATTTTGTGACTGTGATATATTCATGATGGCTACTATTTCTACACTTGATGAAGCCAAAGATTTTTTGTCAAATGTGCAAACAGTGTGTGATATAGAAAACAGAACAAAGAATGAACTTAAGCTTGTTGCTCAACAATTGGGAATTGCAGTTCACTCTCATCATTCTAAAGATCAAATTGTTGGCATGATTAATAAAAGCTTGTTTAATGTAACTCCTCCAAATGAGCAAACTCAGATTGAATTAGCTAAGTTACAGCTAGCCCTGCAGGAGGCTAAGGCTAAGGAGGCGGAGTCTCGTGTGAAGGAGGCTGAATTTCAGGCAAAAGCTAAGGAGGCTGAGGCACAAGTTGAAATTGCTAGGATTCAGGCAGACCATGAGTATCGCATGAAACAAGGTGGAACTGGATCATCTAGCTCTGATGATTTTGATGTGGCTAAAAATGTTAAACTTGTCCCTCCTTTTAATGAATCTGATTTAACAAAGTATTTTCAGTTGTTTGAGAGGGTAGCTACAGGTTTTAATTGGCCTAAGGAGTATTGGCCAGTACTCCTTCAAACTGTTCTCACCGGTAAAGCTCAAGTAACTTATGCATCTTTGCCTCAGGATCAGTCTGATAATTATGATGTAGTTAAGAGCTTGATTCTTAAGGCCTATGAGCTTGTTCCTGAAGCTTATAGAGTAAAATTTAGGACAACTTATAAGCAAGATAAGCAATCCCATGTTGAGTATGCAAAAATCAAAGAAGATCTGTTAGAGCAGTGGTTAAATTCTAAGAATGTGGATTCTGATTTTGGTAAATTTGAGCAGATGATTTTGCTGGAGGATTTCAAAAGGTGTATTAGTAAAGATGTAAGCCTATATCTTGATGAGAAAAGAATAGATAATTTGTCTGATGCTGCAGTTTTAGCTGATGAGTATGTTCTCACTCACAAGAGATATTCTAGAGAAAAAGGGAAAGCTGAGAGTAAGTACGTTGCCTCTACTCAGAGTACAGGTAACAGGAAAGAGAATAAAGATGATGTTTCTCAGGAAGTAAATACCAGCTTCACCTCTAGATTTCAGAAAAGTAAATGTACTTATTGTAGTAAGCTTGGTCATACTACGGAGAGATGTTTCAGGAGACAGCGTGATGTGAACAAAAGGAGTCTTTAAATATTCAGTCAATTGGTCTAGTGTCCACTCTTGAGAGTTCCCAGAATTCTTTAACCGAGTTAACTGAACCTGCTTTGAGGGGTAACTTAAATTCTCATGATGGAGCTCCTCTTTTGAGCAGTAACGTGGGTGACACTCTCAAGAGTTCATGTGCTAATTTCCTGTCTGATGGTTTTGTCAGTCCTCTGGACAGTAATGACAGGAAATCAGTTCAAATATATCGTGATACAGGTGCTTGCCAATCCCTTATGCTGACCAGTGTTCTAGGCTCTAATTTTAATTCCTCTGATGAAACTGTAATCTTACAAGGTGTAGGGAATAATTACTTCTCTGTCCCTCTGTGTAGAGTGAATTTAGAGTCTGGTTTTGTTAATGGTTCCGTTATGGTTGGGTTGGTTGAGACACTCCCAATGTCAGGTGTAACTTTCTTACTTGGAAATGATATTGGTGGAAGTCAAGTGTGTCCAGCTCCTCAGTTGTCTAGTGAGCCAGTGGCTGCGTCCCAGGATTGTGATGTCCCTGATGTGTTCCCTGCATGTGCTGTCACTAGGGCTAAGTCTAAAGTTACTGGTGATTTAGAGGATAATGATGATGATGATGTTATCCTAGCTGACACTTTTCTTGCTAATTTGGACCACTCACCAGATGAGGCAGTACCCCGTAGTGTTGATAATTTGTCTCGTCAAGAGTTGGTTGAGTTGCAGGTTGCTGACCCTGAGTTGAAAGGTCTAGCTAACTCTGCTTACAGTCAAGAAGAGTCAGCCGGTGCTTCTACTTGTTATTATGTAAAGTCAGGAGTACTTATGAGGAAGTGGAGACCCCCAACAGCATCAGCCGACTGTGAATGGGAGGTTGTACATCAAGTTGTCATCCCTCGTGTTTGTAGGCAGGATATCATTAGAGTGGCTCATGATTCCAGTTTGGCAGGACACCTTGGAGTGAGGAAGACTGTGGCACGCATTTTGAAACACTTCTACTGGCCAGGTATCTTCAGGGATGTTTCCTGGTATTGTAAGTCTTGTCACACCTGTCAAGTTGTGGGGAAGTGTAATCAGACCGAAAAGGTTGCACCTCTAGTTCCCATTCCTCCTTTTGAGGCGCCTTTCACCCGTGTGTTGGTGGATATTGTGGGCCCTCTTCCTAAGACTTCTTCAGGATTTTCTTATGTGTTGACCATGATTGATATGGCTACTCGTTATCCTGAAGCCATTCCACTTAGAAATATCTCAGCAAAGAACGTGGTTAAGGAAATGCTAGGGTTCTTCACAAAGTTTGGTCTGCCTAAGGAGGTACAGTCAGACTGAGGAAGTAATTTCATGTCAAATGTTTTCAAGCAGTCTCTGAAAGAGTTGGGCATCACCCAGCTCACGTCTTCAGCTTACCATCCCCAGACCCAAGGAGCGTTGGAGAGATATCATCAAACACTCAAATCGATGCTCAAGAAATACTGTTTGGAACATCAGAAAGACTGGGATAAAGGTCTTCCATTCGTTGTGTTTGCTGCAAGAGAATCTCCAAATGAATCACTGGGCTTCTCACCTTTTGAACTACTGTTTGGCCATGAAGTAAGAGGACCCCTTAAGCTACTCAAGGAATGCTGGCTGTCGGAGGAAGATGACGTCAACCTGCTGGAGTATGTGATGAATTTCAAAGAACGGCTGTCCACTGCTTTACAGCTGGCGAGAGAGAATTTAGGAGCTGCTCAGGAGAAGATGAAGACTTGGTATGATAAGAAGTCCAGGTTACGCCACTTTCAGCCAGGAGATCAGGTTTTGATTCTGCTACCAGTTCATGGGCAACCTCTTCAAGCCAAGTTTAGTGGCCCTTATTTCGTGGAGAAGAAACTCAGTGATGTCAGCTATGTCATCGCCACATCAGATCGTAGAAAGAGCAAGCAACTATGTCACATCAACATGCTAAAGTTATATCACAGGCGGGACGAAAATAATCCAGTCTGCACTGTAGCTGTTCCACCCGAGTCTGCAAGTGAAGCTCTCCCATGCAGTATGAGCCTGAGTGATAGTTTGGGGAAGAATCCTGATATCATGAATGATCTCCAGACTAAGCTTTCTCATCTACCACCCAAGGAAAGGCAGGAGTTTTCGGCATTACTGCAGGAGTACCCGCAAGTGTTCCGTGCCACTCCAGGAAGAACCACTGTGTTGATGCATGATGTCGATGTTGGAGACGCAAAGCCAATTAAATTGCCTCCTCACCGTGTGAACCCAGTGAAAGTTCCTCTCATCCAGAAGGAGCTTGGCTGCCTGTTGGACCACAAGATGATTGAGCCCTGTCAGAGCGAGTGGAGTTCTCCTGTCACTCTAGTCCCTAAGCCAGGTGGGTCACAGAGGCTTTGCATCGACTACAGACGTGTTAATCAGATAACCAAAACAGACACTTACCCTCTCCCTCGTGTGGAAGATTGCATAGGCAAGATCGGAAAGGCTAGGTACATAAGTAAGTTTGATTTGTTAAAGGGATACTGGCAAGTACCTATGACTGAACGTGCTAGGGAGATCTCATGTTTTGTAACATTAGGAAAGACTTTTGCATGTTCTGTAATGCCATTTACAGATTGTTTTAGAGTAATAAGAAATTTCCTTTGTAAATTTCTTTTTTCTTTGTGGGGAGGTGTTACATAGCCTATGATTTCATCATCCTTTGTGTAATTTTAACGCTCACTATACTGCCTGTTTGATCACGAGCGTGTTCTGCCTCAGTTCCCCCCTTCTACCGTTATAGTAGAGTAAGTCGACATTTCTGTTATTCAGTGCGGGATTGTCTTCTCTGTCCCCATGGCTTCATTTGCGCGTCCTTATTACAAGTTGTATCAAGCTCTCCTGGCCCCTATATAATGAGCTCAGTCTCTGCATCATTGCCACTTAGATCTGCTCCTCATTTTGTTTACATCTCTGTCCTCCCCTGTACAGATATTATTATTGTGAGTGCTCAAGAAATCTCCAACCATCTAGCAGCTGTGTGTAATTTGAGTATAACTGTTGTTGCATTTTTTCTTGTACTGTATAGCATAAGTTTAATTTGTAGGCCTAGTGAAGTTTTTGTAATTCGTGTGGGGTTCTTTGTGTCAGTCATTTTTGATAATAGTTTGTATCTGTAATTATTTATCTGGCATTCACTGAGTATTATCTGGTATCTCATTTTATCAGGGCTGACTTAGATAAATTTACTCTTGCTAATTTCGTGTTAATAGAGGCTATTGCAGTTAACCATATATTTAACCTGTTTATTTGCCATTACATTATCCTTATGAGTCCTGAATGTTTTGTTAGTTTGTGCATTAAACTTTAACTTGTAATTTTACCTAACTCTTTTGTTTTGAACCTGGAACTTTACGGGACAGTAGTGACTCTTCGTATTCTCACTTAAAGTGTACATTATCTTTCTCTGTTCCGTAACACTATATATATATCTATATATATATATATCTATATATATATATTTATCTATATATATATATATATATATATATATATTTATATAGGAGAGAGAGAGAGAGAGAGAGTTCAGTTCAAGGCCGTGTTAAGAGTGTATCGTATGTCCGGAATAATTTTAACTCAGAGTTAATATAAAGCGAATGAGTCGAACAGCTTATTTTCACTGTTATCCTTTAAAGATAATCAAGTTCAAGAAGAGTCCATATGAAAGGTAATCATGTTCACAAGGTGCGGCCCATATTATACAAAAGTAGTTATGAAAAATACATTTGACAAAAGTATGAGAATGTATGGATTTTACTGCACCAAGAAATCACTTAAACAAGGTGAAAGTAAAAGGTCGTGTAACACCGTCCCAACATTTTTGTCATACTTTTCTGCGGTTGGTAAATGGTTACAACATTATCATGACTTTTCGTGTGTATTATGCTTCATTATAATGGCCTGTAATGGAGTAAAAAGAAAATAGAGAAAGGGTTGCGTGTCCTTTTACTGCCGTTGTCCTCGATTCGATGTTTTTCGAAGCACTGCCATCCCAGCATCTTCATACATTTTATGAAATGTATTTTCATACTTGTTTCACAGAATTATCAAAGCCTTTGTGTAAGAAAATTTAGAAGGATTTTTAAGTTTTTCGACTCAAGGGCGTCATAGTAGTGATGGGGTTAATGAAGGCTTTAAGTAACCCTCTTCCATTCGAAAAGTATCTCTTGAGATAAATAAAATAATAAGATGCACTGAGAGAGAACTACTCCCCCATCTTACGATCAGGCTATAATTGAATTTTTGTCAGTCGTCTCTGACGTTGACCTTTGAGTGAATTTCTTTAAATTTGAAATGCTTCATCCTTGCGTGGCCATTTACCCCTTCACTAAATTTTTTCCAAACTGGACCAAAATGTTTAAGCTGACTTACACCGTGACCATCATCTTTGGCCTAGTTTTCTCAAACCAGAATAATTTAATAAATGCCTGACCCTAAACCAGTACGCCAAAATAAATAGGAACATAAAAAATTTGTGGTAAAGGATCGAAATTTTGGCTTTATCCTGTGGCCCTTATTTTCTAACGATTGTTTGAAAATGTTGTCACTTTACTCTTCGCTAACCCTCAGTTTAAAATTTTTTTTTTTTCTAAATGGGCTCAAGACTGAAAAAGTTGGCCTATTCCCAACCCATTACCATTGATCTTTTTCAGGTAATAACTACCTCGCATCCAGCTCAGTGAAGAATGAAACCCTCCTGCCAAGAAAAAAAAAAATAGTGATCAGTTTTGCCATGTGAGAGTTAGAGGGGTCTAAGAAGAAAGGAGGCAAAAGAAGAAAACAGAACAGGGAGAATTGGGATGGGGGGAGGGGGGTCCGACTGCGTTTTAGTGTGTTTGTGTAATGTTTTGGCTGCTTTAAGATATATATGTTATAGCTACTATAGAATACATAAGAGACAAAGAAAAATATCAGGATTAAGGCAAGATGCTTAAAAGCATAGTACCAATGTGTCTGGAAGTTATAAAGGATTTTATTTGTACTGGCGTTTACGCGCGTCGGGGCCATACCTACACATGAGTAGAGCGTCTACAGATATTCTCATAGAGGAAATAGAGCAAAAAGTAGGTCCAGTCAGAGCAATCAATTTCTGAGAGAATTCATTACAAAGTATAACCACGTTCAAAGTGGATCAAATGCAAGGTAAAATATAGCTCAAAGCTGATGCAGTTCAGATTATAATATTTTCAAATTTGTTTGACGCAAATCCTACAACGTTCAAAGTAAGCACTTTCGATGCATACCAGTTTCAAACTAAGCTAAAATCGGTAAATGTACGCTTTACCAAAGGACCTCACCAGTTCAACTGTTATTGCTCGACTTTGTTTTCTGTATATTTTAAACTAATTACATGGTGGTAAACAATTGTTTTCTGTTGACTTTTTATCCCCAAATTATCATTATGTTCCGTATTCCTCACCGATGATTGTAATTGGGGAGTTGGTAAAACTTCTCGAATCTTGGTTAACCTAGGCTAGGCTGAGTTAAAGTGCTGGTTACTTTAGGTTCAATTCCTAGGTTAGGTTAAATTGCAAGGTTAGGTTGGGCTGGATTAGGATAGTTTAAATTTAAAATATATGATTAGGACGAGGTACAAAAAGTCTACCGGGACGTAGATTACAAGGGTTCCCCATTACACTCGAGAAACAGTTGATACAGTCGAAGGAACATGACTTTTCATTAGGGAAATAAATTTAACGCGTGAGTTTCATTTACCACACCGAAAAATAGAAAGACAAATACAAAAGACTATCAGGAAGGAAGAAAACTGATCTGGTAAGGTGCTTCTGCTGTTTAAAGTTTATGTTTACCGTAAAATCTAGGTCGCACAACATTCTAATCAATATTTTTGAGTGTAGACCACTGTTAAGGCATGGCCTGGACGGCAAAACGAAAATATATGGGCATACAGACTTGTAAACCGTGAGTCAGAAGATCGAGACTAAGAGAGAGAGAGAGAGAGAGAGAGAGAGAGACAGAGAGACAGAGAGACAGACAGACAGACAGAGACAGAGAGAGACAGAGACAGAGACAGACAACAGAGAGACAGAGACAGAGAGAGACAGAGACAGAGACAGACAGACAGACAGACAGAGACAGAGACAGACAGACAGACAGTCAGACAGACAGAGAAGTGTGCAAAGAATGTAAAGTAAGAAGAAGGAAGAAGAAAAAGTATAAAAGGGGAAAGGATCCACGAGCAAAAATGATGTGGAACAGGAAAGGGAACGAAATAGAAGAGGAGGAGACGGGGATATAAGAGGAATAGGAGTAGGAAGAGAAGATGGGGAGGAAGCGGAAGAGGAAAGGGAGACTGGAGGTGTAGATGACCATCCTCCAGGATATTACGATCTCTCCTTTCACTTGTCTCCAACTTACCTCTTTTTTATTTTTTTGCTCTCCCTCTCTCTCTCTCTCTCTCTCTCTCTCTCTCTCTCTTCCTTTAGCAACACCTGTTTTCTTCCCTCAGTCTGTTGTTTCTTTTTGTGTCTTTATTTCTGCACGTTCACCTCTCAGACAACCCTCCTCCATTCTTATCTTTTTTCCTACACCCTCCAGCAACCTTCGTTCCCACTCAATTCTTCCACGCGACTTTCGTTTTCTGCTACCCTTATCGCTTTCCATTCTCCCCTCTCGCGCCTTTACTTACATCTTCTTCAGTTTTCCTCATTTTTCCTTCTACTCATTCGTTGCCCCTTTGCCTAGATTTCCTACCTTAACTCCAATCTCCTTCCTCTGTTCCTTGTCTCAACCCCATCTTGAGTCAGTCATTCTATACCATTTCTTTCTCATGCACCTTTCTTCCCATTATCGTCTCCCTCCGTTTCCTTCCGTCACTTCCTTCATCACCCTTTCCTTCATCGATCGTTCTCTATACTTCATTGATTCTTCGGTCGCTTTCAATCGCCAATTTTCCTTCACTTTATTAACTCCTTTCTTTTCAATTTCTGTATTCTTGTATTATTTCCGTGCACACTAATTGCTCCTTTCCCTGCGCCTGCCTTTTTACCCCTTCTTTCCTTCTTTTCCAATTGCATAGTCACTTCCCCACCTCTCCATGTAACTCTTCTTTCATCCTTACCTTCATGCATCATTTACAGTATAACTTCGGCAGCCCAGCCCTCTGCCCTCCCCCTCCCCACACACGCACTTTCTTTTTATTCCCACCCTCCCTTTTCGGGATTATTTATATCACTTAAGTTTTCCCTTCCATCCTTCCTTCCCTTTTACAACCATTTACGTAGCACATGGGAGTTAACTACTTTGATTCGATTGGTTCTTCGTGTCAGTTCTTTTGTCTGTCTGTGTTTGTCTATTAGCATGATTATAGAAACACAAATGGATGGAAGTAGATTAAGTTTCGGATTATTATGTGGGACTGTCAGAAGAGGATGGGAGTAAATTTTGGCTGAGAAAGGTCATAGGTCAACGCAAGATCAGCTCAAACAGATTTGATCAGATTTCTTTCAAATCTGGTGAAAGAATTGAGGACGAGTAAAAATATAATGTACCTCAGTTTTATGGAAGATTAGTCAGTGTTAAAGAACAAAGGGTAAGTCCAAAGGTTCGGCTCTTTAACTCAAATAATTCTGATGTGAATTGAACAGAACATGGAGGAAAAATTTAAAGTCAGCCCAGGGTGAATTAATTCTACTTATAATACAGCTAGTTAAAGGTCAAGGTCAAAAGGCACGATCAGCTTAGCCGTTTCATTCCAGTTTTGACCAATATTGTGGGACTGTTGAGAGTCGAGCAAGAATGAGGTTATTTAATCTTACGAACAATTAATGGAAGGTCAAGGTCACAGAACAGGGTCAAGGGTTCGACCTTAGACCTGTTATGGAGCGCGGGCGCTACACACTCTGAGTGTAGCTTCTTTTTATTCCTTTATTATATCTTGTTTTCTCATATTTCCTTATCAACTCTCGTTCTTCTCTTCGTCACTCCTGTCTCCTAACTTCGACTGTTATGCATGCCCCACCATTTTTCCACTGTGTGATAATATATGCCTGTCCTACTCCCTGTCCTTTCATCATTGTCTGTTATTCCCCTTGGTTATATTCTTAATGTTGTCCTCTTCCTTTCTTTCTACTTGCCCCTCACTCACCCAGTTTGGAGTTTTCTCTCTCATCCCAGCTCTCACATCTAGGTCTTTACTTCATCATATCCCTTATCAGAGTGTCGGTAGACACTCTGTGAAGGGATGCCACCATTACGGCTAAGCCTTAACAACATCCGTCGGAACAATCAAAGATTTTAAGTATTATCAGGCAACTAGCTTTGGCTCCTGAGTTTGCTGTAAGAAATGCCACATCCAAATTAGCCGAAACATAACACTACAACGCTGGATGAGAGTTGACCGAACCACCGATTTCTCCATATTCTTAATATTTCTTCTCTCTTACAACGGTTTAACTGTAAAATTACATGACTGATTACGTTGCCATTTTTTGCAGAGGGGCTTCATTCTCCAGTGGGTACTGTCCTTGGCAAATATTACCCAATAAAAGGCAAAGGTTTGGTTGGGCAATGTCTACTCCCACTAGTTCAAATTTAGTGGAAGAACTGTGAATCACGAAAGGGTGAAGTTATTCATATTGAGAAGAATTGGTTAACTGTAAAGTCCATAGGTCAAGCTTCAAAGTTTTCACCTATTAATTTAAACAACGATTTATCAATTAGAATAACCTGCGTGGAAGATTTTTAAGGTCAGCCAAGGATAAAATGACTCTTCTGAAAACAATAAAGTTCTTCAGTTAGTATCGATGGTAAGTTACGGAAGATAACACGAAAATTAATTGTGTAATGTTAGTGAGGGTCGAGTGGGATATTGAGCCAGTTAATTGGTTTGTCATGGTCACCAGTCGCACACAGCAGCTTCACCATTATGCTTCGAAATTGATTGTCACAGACCACAGGTCTGAATCCCTAGCAACGTTGCACTTACCCGTTCATAGCTGTTATTTGGTAAAATTGGTCCTAGTTGTTGTTTTTTTATTTTTTATTTTTTCTCTCCGTTCCTACTTTCATGTTTTCACATATTTCCCGTGCTTTCAAATTCTACTTTTTACTTGCTGTTTCCTTGTGAACACTAATAGTATATTGCTCTTATCTTACAATCTGTCAGCATATATGTTATAATGAATTTGTCAAACCAGTTATTTCATGAAATCCCTGGTCAATTCTTGAAATGAATGTGAATTGGGATGGATTAATTTAGGCTAGGTTAATTTAGGCTTCGTTTAGGTTAGGCTGGGATAATCTAGGTTAAACTTGCTAGGTTAGTTGGGTATCTTAGGTTAGGTTGATTTAGATGAAAGTTTATCATTACTTAGCGTTCATAAAAACCTAACCTAACTAACCTCGCTTAACCTAACCTAAGCTTAACCTAGACTATCCAAACCTAACCTAACCGCAGTCTAAATTAACCTAGCCTAAACTGATCCAACCCAATTCACTCATTTCACGAACTGGTTAGGGATTTCACGAAATCAGTGGTTACACAAATTCTCTCTCTCTCTCTCTCTCTCTCTCTCTCTCTCTAATCTGGCCTCACAGTCTGGTCGCGTATTACGACTCTGCGGACAGGTTGTGTTAGAAAGATTTCTGCCACGGTATTCCCTGCGTGTCGTAAAAGGCAACTAAAACGGGTGGGGTGAGGGGACTAGGGACCCCCTCCTCTGTTTTTTAGTTCCTACAATGAGACAGGGCATAGCAAGGAATGGAGGATTGATTTATCACCGTACCGTGAAATTTGGGTCTATGAATGTGCGTGGATGTAGTATGACTGAAGCTAAAAGGAAGGAGATTGGGAGAATGTTTGTGAGAAGAAAGTTGCATGTGTTAGCTTTGAGTGAAACAATGATGAAAGGGATATGTGAGTCTAAATTTGGAAGTGTGAATGGAAGGATGTCAGATGTTGATAGCGGAAGGGCGAGAGAAGGCGCGGCCTTATTAGTGAGTCCGGAAGTACAGCAGTGTTTCACTGAATGGAAGAAGGTGTCATCGAGACTGATGTGGGTGAAAACGATGTTTGGACGTGAGTTGTGGGTATTTCTAAGTGCATATAGGCCTGGTAGTGAAAGGGATGCAGAAGAGAGGGAGTCTTTCTGGAATGATATTGATGAGTGTCTGCAGAGTTTTGGAGCAAATGTGAATGTGGTAATGATGAGAGTGCTGAATGCTAGAGTGGGGAATGTAGCAGTTGAAGGTGTAGTTGGTATGCATGGTATGCCTGGATGAAATGAAAATGGGGAACGAATGATAGCGATCTGGGATGTGTGGTGAGCGAGAGATGGTGATTGGAAATATCTTGTTTGAGAAGCAAGATATTTATAAGTATACATGGTAAGACAGAAGCGTGGAAAGGTTGTCGATAGAGCATTGATGGACTAAGTGCTAATGCCCATGTATGTAAGAGGAAGATCGTTGGATGTGAGAGTTTTGAGAGGTGAGGGGGGAGGTATGTCTGACCAATAGGCTACCTTGTGGAGGGAAAGTTGAGAGTAGGTATGAGGAAGGTGAGAGCTAGGAGAGTTACGAGTGGTAGGGCGGTTTTGAAAGTGAGTGAGTTGGATAAAAGAGAGAAAATGATGAAGTATCTGGAGAAGTTGAAAGATGAGTGGAACACAGTGAAAAATCAGGAAAATGGCAGTGTGGGGGAGGAATGGCAGTTGTTTAAGAGTGCTGTGGTGGGGCATGTGGAAGAGGTGGATGATGTGAGACGAGCGAGTGCTGGTATCAGAAAGGGAGTGAATGGTGGTGCGAGGAAGTAAGTATGGCTGTGGCTGAGAAGAGACGTGTATATCAAGTGTGGCTGTCGAGGAAGGATGAGGTGTCATATGAGAGGTATAAGGAAAAGAGGAATTAGGCGAGAATGGCATGCGTGATGCTAAAGTGGCAGCAGATGAAAGGTGGGGTAGCTGGTTGACTAAGAATTTTCAACGGAGAAAGAAAATGTTTTGGAATGAGGTGAAAAGGGTGCGAAAGGGAGAGTCTGGGAAGGAAGAGTGAGTAAATGCAGAGGATGGAAAGATGTTAACTGAGATGGATGCAGTAAGGAAGAGATGGATGGAGTATTTTGAAAGATTGTTAAATGTAGAGGAGTAAAGGGAGGCTGAGATTGTGGCAGATGGAAGGGTGCAAGGAATAAATGTGTTGGGAGAGTTGAATGATTCTTTGATAACGATGAAGTAAGTGCAGGAGGGAGTAAGGGAGATGAAAGCAGGGAAAGCTGCGGGTATGGATGGGTGTGCTGTGGAATACTTGAAAGGTGGTGGAGCGACTATTGTTGAGTGGTTAGTAAGATTGCTGAATGTGTGTTTTTTTGAGCGGTATGGTGCTGATTGACTGAACAAGTGCTTGTGTGGTTCCGTTGTATAAATGTAAGGGTGATAAGTATGAATGTATTAGCGTTAGGTGTATGAGTCTGTTGTGTGTTGTAGGTAAGGTGTATGGTAGAGTGTTAATTAAGAGTGTTAGAGAGGGCACAGAGGGAGTGATTGGCGATGATCGATCAGGTGTTTGCTGTGAGACAGGGGTGTGAAAATTATTTAGCGAAAAGTAAGCATGTGTTTGAGGCGTTCATGGATTTAGAGAAAGCGTATGATAGAACTGAGAGGGAGGCTTTATGGACTGTTCTGAGATTGTATGAACTTGATGGTAGGTTGTTGAAAGGAGTAAAAAGCTTTTATGTAAATAGCAGAGTGTGCATAAGAATAGGAAATACTGTGAGTGATTGGTTTCCCGTGAGAGTGGGGCTGTGGCACTGATGTGTGATGTCGCCATGGCTGTTTAATATTTATATGGATGGTGTTGTAAGGGAGGTGAATGCGAGAGTGTTAGATGGAGGTTTGAGTTTGGTGAATGCTGATGGTAAAGAGTGGAATCTGAATCAGCTGCTGTTTGCTGATGATACTGAACTGGTGGCTGATTCAGGGGATATACTGAGACAGGTGGTACAGAAGTCCGGAGGGGTGAGTAAAAGGAGGAAATTGAGAGTAAATGAGAATAAGGGTAAAGTGATCAAGTGTATGAGGTTGGTAGATGGTAGGAAGATGAATAAAGTTTTGAATGGCGATTTGCTTGAGGACGTAGTGTGTTTTAAGTATTTAGAGTCACATGTTGCTATGGATGGAAGAATTGAGGTAGAAGTGAAGTTTAGAATGATTGAAGTAGGAAAGGTGCTGGGAGGAATGAATAAGTGTTTAGATGTTGTTCGCTTAGAATGGATGTAAAGAGAGGGCTGTATGAGGGTGTAGTGGTACCGACCGCGTTATATTGAAACATGGAATATGGGTGTACCAGAGAGGAAAATTTTCAATGTAATGGAGATGAGGTGTCTGAGGAGTATGTGTGGAGTGACACATATGGATCAAGTAAGAAATGATGGAGTGCGAAGGAGAACTGGAGTTATGTGGGAGATGGTTGATCGAACTGAGCAGAGTGTTGCAATAGTTTGGGCATGTGGAGAAAATGGATGAAGAACGACTGGTGAAAAAGATAATTGGATCGGATGTGAGAGATGCAAGGCTGAGAGGCAGACCACGAATGGACAGTGTGAAGAGAGCGTTAGATGTGAGAGGGATGTCTCTTGAGCAAGGAAGAGTGGCTGGGTGCAATAGGAATGATTGGAGAAAAATTGTGAATGAATTAACGGTGACACAGCCCTGAGGGGATATTCTCCTGCTTTTGGTCTGATCAGCTGATAAGATCAGATGCACGTAAGGGAATGGGTCCATTATGAAGTTGCAAGGGAAAACCAGTTTTGTTGTTGGGCCCTGCTGCGGATGTCGCTGATTGCACTGCACAGTTGACCCTCGTGTGGTGTGGTGCGGTGAGGATCTGTCCCTTCTCCCCTTGAGGCTAAGATACGAATAAATGTGTGTGTGGATGAGAAATTTGGAAGGGTGTCGATATGTCTTGGCTACCTCCCATTGGATCCCAGAGCTGCTGGGCGAGGCATTGCTTTGGGAGGGTACTAAGCATACCGCCCTCTGCCTATTGGCTCATAGTCGCAAAGCTCATACGTCCCTACCCGGGGGTTCCCTACTTTAAGATCTGAAAATTCCCAATTCTGTCCAGTACTCTGGACACAGGGTTCCAATGGGATATATATATATATATATATATATATATATATATATATATATATATATATATATATATATATATATATATATATATATATATTAGGGTGAAGCGTTTTAACACTTTTTTCGATTTTTTGATGTGTAGTGCGGAAAAGTTGTTATTTCATGAGAAAAATATTGTGTTAAAAGCATTTTGCTCTAGGATGATGTCTTTTAATGCCCCAGGCTGATTGAATTTGAACATTCACCCTCGAAAATGGGCAACAGATGTGATGTATCCCGATTTGATATTTTGATGTATTTTCCTTTTGGATACTGCTGAAAACTATTGTTGTACCTTCTAAATGGCACATGCAAAGACAGATTGATATATGACATTATCTTCTATTGCCCCAAGTCGTCTAAAAAAAAAAAAAAATGATTTTTTCAGTACTTTTTAAGAATTTCCTAAAATTCTACCTTGATGTCTATTATTTAGGGATAGCTATAATATGAAAAATAAAAGCCTATGTATCATTTGTGCAAAGATGCATCAATATACACTACTATCTTCCAATGCCCCAGTTAAAATCAATATTACATATATTCAGGAACTTGGTCAAAAACACTGCATCTATGACTGCTATTATTTACATGAATATAATTTCATATACAGCTCTTTGCTTATTTTTTCTCATTTATAATTGAGGAAAAAAATAACCCAGAACTCACCGCGAGGAGGTGGCTGTATTTCGAGTTCCGCCCTGCTCCAGCCCAACAATCCTACCATGGCTAGAACTATTTACTCCGTCTTCAGGATCTGCTCAGGACATTGCATCAGAAATTCTCGTTTTTCTGAACTCCATGAATACTGAAACAAATTATCTCCAGGCTATTGGCTGTGATGGCAATATTGTCAACACTGACAGAAAAAAATGGTGTTATAGCTCTGACTGAACAGCACTTGGGCAGATCTCTGCAATGACTGATATGCCAGTTACACGGAAATGAGTTACCTTTACGTCATTAATTACACAGCTGGATGGAAAAAACACTGGGTCTTACGGATTCACAGGCAACATTGGGAAACATTTACCAGAATGTAAGAAGTTGTGAACTGTTGCATTCAAGTCCAATGAGACAGAAGAGATTATTGTCGACACTTCTGATCTCAGTACAGATCAAAAATATCTCCTTCAAGCTTACCGGGCTGTTGCAACAGGTCACTGTGATAACTCAGTGGCCCATCGCGACCCAGGCAATATGTCACACTCTCGTTGGCTTACAACTGCTAATAGAGTTCTCCGACTCTACGTGGCTACAGAAAATCCATCAGATAAATTTGTGACTATCTTAAAATTCATCATGAGAGTGTATGCTCCAATGTGGTTCAGAATCAAATGCAATCCCTCAGTAACAAAAACTTCTAAAGATCTACATGAAACAATATTCAGAATTGTAAAACTGGACGGCAGAACACTAGATTTAGTAAAACCAGTTCTTCAACGAAATGCATACTATGGTCACCATGAAAATATTCTACTAAATATGATTCACGACGAGGAAGGTCACATAAGAGAGCTGGGTTGGAGGAGGATCTTGAAGGCACGAAGCTCAGCACCAGATTGTGTGAGAGCTTTTAAACTGCCCACTCTAAATTTCAACGCTGAATCATATTATGACATGGTTGACTGGCATTCCTTGGAGCTGAGAAGCTCCGTTTACAAGGAACATAGACACAGAAAATATCATGGAATTCATTCATACAGGTGATTTTCCACGTTCTCAAGCAAAGGATATTCCATGTCACTCTCAAGCAATGGAACGGTACATCAAGCTTGTTACCGAGGCTTCTGAGAAAGTTTGTGGGAGAAGCAACTGGGATGGATTTATTCAATCAACTCTGTTGTCTCGCCAACAAATGCCTCGATTTGAAGCTAAAAAGAAATTTAGCACAAAAATAGTTCCAGCAATGGTAGGGTGGTTGGGCTGGAGCAGGGCGGAACTCGAAATACAGCCACCTCCTGGAGGTGAGTTTTGGGTTTATTTTTTCCTCAGTTATAAATGAGAAATAATAAGCAAAGGGCTGTATATGAAATTCTATTCAACTAAACAATAGCTTAAAAACAGAAAGAATATATTCTGAACTGTGGCAAGCAGTCATAAATGCAGTGTTTTGACCAGGTTCCTGAAAATAAGTAATATTGATTTTAATTGGGGCAGTGGAAGATATTAGTGTATTTTGATGTACCTTTGCACAAATGATATATAAGCTTTTAGTTTTCATACTATGGCTACCCCAAAATTGTAGACATCATGGCAGAATTTTAGGAATTTTTTAAAAACTATTTTTTTTTTTTTCGGACGACTTGCGGCAGTAGAAGATATTATTATATATCAATCTGTGTTTGCATGTGCCATTTACAAGGTAAAACAATAGTTTTCAGCAGTACCCAAAAGGAAAATAAATCAAAATAACAAATCGGGATACATCACATCTGTTGACTATTATCGAGGGTGAATTTTCAAATTCAGTCAGCTTCGGGCAGTAAAAGACATCATCCTAGAGCAAAACGCTTTTAACAATTTTTTTTTTTTTCATGAAATGACAAATTTTCCGCACTACCCCATCAAAAAATCGAAAAATGTGTAAAAACGCTCCATCCTAATATATATATATATATATATATATATATATATATATATATATATATATATATATATATATATATAAGAGAGAAGTGGAGGAATGATTGAGCGAATATGAATTGGAGCAGATGGGGGACGTGGAAGATGTGTGCAGGATATTCACAGAAGAAATATGTGAAGCATGTGATGTGGTGTGTGGGATGAAGAGAAGACGGAGGGGTGTGCAAGGAACAGCATGGTGGAATGAAGAGGTGAGACAGGCTGTGGCACAAAAAAAGAAAGCATAC
Source organism: Coenobita brevimanus (assembly GCF_032717465.1). NCBI lineage: Eukaryota > Metazoa > Arthropoda > Malacostraca > Decapoda > Coenobitidae > Coenobita > Coenobita brevimanus. The sequence continues at coordinate 44,999,779 of NC_136967.1, forward strand.
AATGAATGGATGAGAAATAGGGGAGTGGAAGAAGTTGAGAGGCGGAAGAGAGAGTTATATGTAGAAAGAAAGAGAGAGGTGAAAAGGTTAGTATGAGAGAGTAAGAAGAGAGTGGATGAGGAATTTGAAAGGAACTTGAATGTAAAGTGGAGGGACTGTAAGAAAATGTTCTGGAAAGAGGTGAAAAGAGTAAGACAGGGTGAAAGTGAAGTTAGCAAGGGAGTGAAAGATAAAAATGGTAGATTACTAGTGGAGAAGGGAGAAAAAGTGAGCAGATGGAGAGCATACTTCAAGGAATTGCTGAACATAGAGGATGGAAGTAATGCGAGTATAAGTGGCTGGGGAATGGCTGGGAGAAGGAGGGAGGTGAGAATGTGGTAGGACCCAATATTAAATTTACAAATCATAATAGACAGATAGATAAATAGATAGATAGAGAGACAGATAGAAGCAGGGAGTCAGATGATGAGAAGGTGATGTGTCTGCGAGAATCGAGCAGTGCTAAACATGCTTACACACTCTTAACACTGAGGAAAGCTGATGACAGCGGCCAGTAAGGAGATGATGCAGTTAGCTGTCAGCAGTCCTCTCGTGAACAAAGATCTGGTAACCATGAGGAACATAAGTGACACACCCCTGCTACACCAGATTTTAGGAAAGAGAGTTTAGAAGGAGAGAAGCGACCCTAGAGAGAGGTCGAGACGGAGATTAGTCACCGAACAGGGAGACAGGCCTCAGAGGAGACAGGCAGGAGGTCAAGAAGAGGGATGACCCAAATGTCATTTATGACATTTGGTAGCAGCGAACGTATACGAACCTCGTCTACGAATCAACATTAAATTCCTACAAAATATCAAGATTGAAAACAACCAACAACATCAGCTCCTGACAGTATTCTCTCCATCCAGCCCCCTCCGTCTCCCAGATCATTACGCTGATGCAGAGGTCAAGAGATCACTCGACGCCTTGCAAGTAGCTTAACGACAAACCAGCAAATCTGCGGACATCGTCTCCGAATTAAAAGCAAATTTCTACAAAAGCAACCGAGACTACAAGATTAGCTTCAGTTCTACATTGAATCCTACAAAATACAGCCTACAGTGCAAATAGTCTACAAGTCTACGACGAATCAGCGAACTACAGCCATCTACAATCAACTACAATTAACAACTCTACATCGTCTGTATAATCTTCTACACGCACCTACAAGTAGCGGCAGTCTTCATCCCACAACGAGTAAATCACTAGAGAAAAGGACCGAGAAAACATCGACATAGAAAAAAGAAACAAACAAACGAAGAGTGAGAGACGACTCACAACTCATAACCACCAGACCTCACCCTCCTCTCTCTGCTACATCCACCCAACCCCCAACGCTTACGCAGGAGTGCAGAGCTACCAGTGTGGGAAGCCGACGTCACCATGTGCTGAGACGACAACACGCCAATCAACCCGCGAAGGACAACGCTATCACCACGTGCAACACCACTCACACCATTTCCCACCACGGTAAAAATTAGTGAGTTACATAGTTACTTCTTTCATACAATACACAGTGATAGACAATAAGCTTCTGCACAAACATAAAACGTGTATAGTTACAGCTTAAATACACATACAGTACCTACTTCAATTATCTTCATAATTCAATCATTAAATACTTGCACCAACAATAAATATTCTACACAGTATATATTCATTCATTTAGTATAACATTTATTTACTGTCAACGAGTGTTACCATTTATACCTACATAAAATACGTGTTTCATACATACAACTATACATTATTATATCTACAAAGTAATAAAGAAGATATACCATCACAGTTACTCAGTGAGCAATTAAAAGAACTGTATTAAACATTTATTAATTAAAGCTACCTAGTGGAAACAGATAAATTAACTTACAAGGAAAAAAAAAAAAAAATGGCCAACACAAATGCCGTTAGCAAGAGTGAACATCTTCAACACAATCGTGAAGACAATGATTTCCACACAGTGCTGACACACATATTACTCACGATAGGTACAGGTGAATGTCACGAATCAATTCGCGACATTTCCTTTTAGTGAGAAGCCACGAACTATTAGTGGAAAACTCACTGTGTATCGCTCAGTTAACCGTTTCTCTCTCCATTTCGGGGTATACTTTTCAAATCATTCGTCACCGTTTTCAGGGGTGACCGATTTGATGCACGTCACTAAGTGCGCTACTGAGCGATACTATTGTTTCTTTATTGTTCGCCCCTACTCTCCTCAACCGTTAGCCACGCCTTCTTCCGGTAGCTTGTGCGTCCTGCCTATGCATTATTTGAATTCAGTCTTGTGTTTGCTGTGACGGAGAAAGGTTCTGTGCTCAGAAGTGGAGAGGTCAGCTAGCACCCCAAGCTCCATTAGTACAGTTAATCCCAGTACTCCCACCCCTCGGGTGATACATAGTATTCATCGACTGGTATTTCCTTTGTGTATTTCCTAGTTTTAAGAGTTTAGTTAAGGTGTTTTTCCTAGGCGTAAGTATTTAGCTTCTGTGTGAGTGAGCGAGTGCGTCTCATTGATTTGATTTGAAATGTAATGTTAAATTTATTTTTGTAATCAATAAATTTAACAGTTCTATTTCTTGAGCTTAATATGTAGAGTAAAGTCTTGTTTCATTTCTCCATAATTAAGCTTATTTTCCATATAGCTCCTAGCTTGCATAAATGTTTGCTTTCATAACTGGTACTTAGACCAGTCTTGTTGTATTAACTTAAAATCCGTTGTGCCAGGAGTTAATGCATCAGCAAGAACCTGATGTTATTATTATTAGTATTAGTTATTTATTGTCAGGGGTGATGTAACTTTCTCCAGAGGCTAACAGTACAGTAATTCAGCAATTGTGAGTAATTAGTCTCTGCTGTGTACTGTTGAGAAAGTTTATAAATTCTCGATCTTAGAGAATCGTAGCAAATCAGCGTAAAGTAATCGTTGCTTGATGTAGCAAGACAATCATTGTCTCTGCTCTTCAATATTATTGAATATTATTTTCAATTTAAATAACATTTAACCATTTATTTCAAAATTACCGTGATATATAAAAAACCCCGTGACAATTGGCGACCTCATTCCAGGATATTAACTCCTAGCTCTAAAGCTATTCACGAGATAGTGCTCACTCATTCATATTTAGGTATTTATCATTAAAGGGTTGGCGGAGGGTTAGTGCCCCTCCCCGGAAAACAACTAACTAAAAAAACAAACAAGAAGCCTCGGACAAGGACTGACCAAACGTTGACGACCCAGGACCGGACAAAGGACTTGGTAATGTGTACATGGAATGTAAGAGGAGCGAATGATGAGGTGAAAGAGAGAGAGATTGTCCAGGTGCTTGAGGATGCGAAAGTGGATGTATGTGGAATAACTGAAACAAAATGGAGAGGAGAAAGTGTGAGAGAATGGGAGTATGGATGGGGTATATGTGCAGGAGTAGATGAGAATGAGAGGGCAAAGGAAGGAGTGTGTATAGTTGTGAGTAAAAGATGGAAGAAGAGCATAAGACAGTATGGATCAGTTGGGTCAAGGATTGTGTGGGTAAAGTTGAAAGTTGGAATACAAATGTGGGCGATTGTGTGTGTGTATGCGCCAACGCAAGATCGTGCTAGAAGAGTGAGAGAAGAGTTCTGGACAAATGTGGAAGTGTCCATGGAAAAGTTTGGAAGGAATGAGAGAGTGTTTTTGATCGGTGATATGAATGGTAAAGTTGGTAATGTGAAGGTGGATGGAATAGTTGGTGAGTGGGGTGTGCCTGCTGAGATAGATGAGAATGGGAGTGCGTTAGTGGACATCTGTGCTGGGAGGGGGTTGGTAATAGCCAATACCCTCTTCAGGCATAAAATGATCCACAGGTATACATGGCGAGTGATGAGAAGGGTGGGTGGTGAACTGAATGAAAGGAAGGCAATGATTGATTATGTGTGTGTGGATGAAAGGATGCGAAGATGTATATTGGATGCAAGAGTTTATAGAGGTTGGGGGAGTGGCCTTTCTGACCACTACTTGGTGGTGGCCAGAATTAGGATGCAAGTAATATGGAGGAATAGAAGAAGGGAAAGACAAGAGGAAGGAGTAGTTGCAAGGAGAGTGGAAAGGTTACAAGAGGATGAGAAAAAGGCAGAGTATAAGAGAGAAGTGGAGGAACGATTGGGCAAATATGAATTGGAGCAGATGGGAGACGTGGAAGGTGTGTGTAAGATATTTACAGAAGAAATATGTGCAGCATGTGATGTGGTGTGTGGAAGGAAGAGAAGACGGAGGGGGGTGCAAGGAACAGCGTGGTGGACTGAAGAGGTGAAACAGGCTGTGGCACAAAAGAAGAAAGCATACAATGAATGGATGAGAAATAGGGGCGTGGAAGAAGTTGAGAGGCAGAAGAGAGAGTTATATGTGGAAAGGAAGAGAGAGGTGAAAAGATTAGTAAGAGAGAGTAAGAAGAGAGTGGATGAGGAATTTGGAAGGAATTTGAGTGTAAAGTGGAGGGACTGTAAGAAAATGTTCTGGAGAGAAGTGAAAAGAGTAAGACAGGGTGGAAGTGAAGTTAGCAGGGGAGTGAAAGATAAACATGGTAGATTACTAGTGGAGAAGGGAGAAAAAGTGAGCAGATGGAGAGAACACTTTAAGGAATTGTTCAACGTAGAGGATGGAAGTAATGCGAGTATAAGTGGCTGGGGAATGGCTGGGAGAAGGAGGGAGGTGAGAAGACAGGTAGAAATCAGTAGGATAGAGGTTGTGGAAGCAATGAAGAAAGTTAAATCGGGGAAAGCCCCAGGAATTGATGGAGTGTGTGGTGAGATGCTGAAGCATGGGGGAGAGATAGTAGTAGAATGGATGTGGAAGATGTGCAGATTGGCCTGGGAGGAAGGTAGAGTCCCGGAGGATTGGAAGTCAGGTATAATTATTCCCTTGTACAAAGGAAAAGGGGAAAAAGAAGTGTGTGGTAATCATAGGGGCATTTGTCTTCTTAGTATAATAGGAAAAGTGTATGGTAGGATACTTATAGACAGAGTTAGAGAAAGAACAGAGAAATTAGTTGGAGAAGAACAGGGAGGCTTTAGGAAGGGAAGAGGTTGTGTAGATCAGATATTCATTCTTAGATCTTTAGTGGAAAAGTTTCTAGAGAAGGGAAAGAAGTTGTATGCGGCTTTCATGGATTTGGAGAAAGCATATGACAGGGTGGATAGACAAGGATTGTGGAAAGTGTTAAGAATATATGGAGTAGATGGGAAGTTGTTGAATGCTGTGAAGAGTATGTATGATGGTGCTAAGGCTGCAGTGCGTGTGGATGGTGAACTAAGTGAATTTTTCTCTTTGAAAGTTGGTTTGAAACAGGGATGTGTCATGTCTCCATGGTTGTTCAATCTGTACATGGATGGGGTAATAAAAGAGGTACAAGGTAGGGTAGTGGATGTTGGAGTGGCCCTGGTGAGAGAGGATAGTGTTTGGAAACTCCCTGTACTGTTGTTTGCAGATGATACTGTGTTGTTGAGTGAAGATGAAGGGGAGCTGCAAGGCTTGGTGGATGAGTTTGAGAGAGTGTGTAAGAAACGGAACCTAAAGGTGAATGTAGGGAAGAGTAAAGTGATGGTCTTTGAGAGAGGTGAAGTCAGTGAATGCATAGCGAGGTTGGATGGTGAGGAATTGGAAAATGTGAGTACGTTTAAGTATTTGGGTAGTGTGATGAGTAAGGATGGAGGTTTGGAGGGTGAAGTGCTTGAAAGGGTACAGCAGGGAAGAAAGGTTGCTGGTTCCTTGAAAGCAGTGATAAGAAACAGGGAAGTGAGCATGGAAGTAAAAAAGTTACTACATGACAGTATTGTGATACCAACTCTAACGTACGGAAGTGAAGCTTGGACGTTGTTGGAAGGACACAAGTCAAGAGTGAGAGCAGTGGAAATGAGTTATTTAAGAGGAGCTTGTGGAGTCACGTGGAGAGACAGGCTGACGAATGAGGATATAAAGGAGCGTTGTGGTGTTGATGTGGATGTGATAGGAAGCGTTGTGAGGAACACACTGAGGTGGTTTGGCCATGTGGAGAGGATGGAGGGTGAAAGACTGACGAAGAGAGTGTATGCGAGTGAGGTGGAGGGTGGAAGAGGGAGGGGGAGACCGAGGATGAGATGGAGGGATGGGGTGGAGAGGTATATGAGAGAGGGGGGTGTGAGTTGGGAGCAGGGTAGTGAAATGGCGGGGGACAGGGCGACTTGGAGGCGATTTGTTTGTGGCCACCCCAAACGGGATTGAGGCGTCTGGCAATAGATAGATAGATAGATCATTAAAATTTATAGGCACAAGCTTACTGGTGTTTACCCTTAATTTAGCAAGTGAATTTTGCTTTATTAATCAATAGAATACTTAACTCTAGTTTATTTTTGGTAACGCCAGACAATTTTATTCACTCCTAGGAAGTCGCCGTACCCATTGTGTTTATTATTGAGTCTTCCCAGTCATTTACATTTTTTATTTATTCTTTGCCAGTTAACTGGATAAGACTGGTCACCACTAGCTTGTGTCTGTACTCTTTACTTGTGTTTATTAGTATTCGTCGCTAAGCAGTCAGTACTCAATTTCGGTTTTGCTTAATAAATTAGCGCCATGGCTACTACTGTATTTTTACAGGAAGCCAAAGAAATGGGTCTTTCGGACCCAACCGAAATTAAAGAGTATATACTCTCACGGCATAATCAGGAGCAGCAGCGCGAGAATGATGCCCGTGAAGAGCGTAAGATTCAGCGCGAATGCGAGCGACAACAGCGCGAACACTAGCGAGAACAGCGCGAATACGAGCGTGAACAACGCGAGAGAGAACGAGAGCACGAACGTGCCGAACGTGAGGCACGTGAAAAACACGAATATGAAATGATGAAGCTCAAGCGAGATTCCTTGGCTTCAGATACATCTGGTGCAGTTGGTCCAAGCTCCACGAGCGTTCTTCCTGCACATGTCCTGGCAACCCCACGCATCAAGCTTCCTTCATACAAGGAAAGCGAGCGAATCGAGCCGTACATAGCTCGTTTTGAGGACATGGCAGACATGTATCAACTGGATGAGGCAGCTAAGCGGATCCAATTTCTTAGTTTATTTGAAGGCCCTGCCCTCGATATTCTCCACAGAATTCGTGGAGACAATCTCACATATGAGATGATGAAAGCTGCACTCATTAAGGCGTATGGTCTCACAGTAGACTACGCCAAAGTTCAGTTCATGCGAGCTCGTCTCCAAGACAAGGAGACAGCTGTTCAGTTCCTTGATCGTCTCACAGCTTACTTAAATGAGTGGATGGAGAAAGATGAAACTCCTTCCACGCGTGAGGGGATAATTGACCTTATGCTGCATACACAGCTAGAGAGGTCATGGCCTGCTGAGCTCATAGCACAGCTTAAGATCTGCCAGGTGAAAGATGCCAGCCAAATGGCAGAGAAGGCTGACGCATTCTTTACTGCATACGGGTATCAAGCTCGTAAGCAAAACACCTGGAGCAGAAAAGATACTGCCAAGTCTGGGAAGCCGTCTCAGACTGAATCCCAGCACCAAGGCCGTTCTCAGAGTAATGGCCAAGGTCCAAAACCGCAGTGGAAGGACCAGGGGCAAAACACTCAGAAACCTGAGTGGAAGAGGTACAACAAGTACCCTAACCAGCAGCAGTATCAGCCACGCAACCGACCGACGGGACAAAGTTTTTCACCACCAACTCAAAAGAGGCAGGAAGCGAACGCAACCTTCATTCCTCAGCAGCAGCACGGTGGTCACATCCCTACCAGTGTGGGTACTTCCCCACAGTTCACTAATCCCACAGTGACAGTGAACCCCCCTCCACAGATGGCCAATGTTCCATCTTCCCAATATAACCCTCAAGGCACAATGTTTGCCACATCAATTCAGCAGCCTCATGAGTGGCTAGCTGCTTCCTCCACAGGCCCTCCCACAGGTGACAGTACCTTCCTTGTTCAGCAAGGGTTTGTGGGAGACATTCCTGTGAAGGTCCTGAGAGACAATGGTTCCTCAGGTTGCTCTGTTAAGCAGAGTTTAGTTCGGCCTGAGCAGTATACAGGTCGACAGATCCATGCAAAGCTTATTGATGGATCAGTGAGATTGTTCCCTGAGGCATGTATCCAGGTGGCATCTCCATTTTATACTGGTACGACACTTGCAGTTGTCATGCCAGAGCCTCTATTTGACTTTATAGTAGGCAATATCAATGGAGTCAAGGATAGTTGCTCCGATGACGCTACTCAGACTTCGGCTGCTGCGGTAACACGAGCCATGACTGAGGCTCCAGATTGTGTCACCCCAGTGATCATTGAATCGCCGCAAGATCTGATGTGTAGTCAACTTGTTGTACAAGAACAACATTCTGACCCGACACTTGCTACCGTGCGGAGCAAACAAAAGGGTCGAGTGATAAAGTATTCACGGGGAGGTCGAGCCAAGTTCCTTCGTAAACAAGGACGGCTCTACCGTGAGTCACGAACACCCGAGGGCGAGGTTCGACTGCAGTTTGTCGTTCCCGCCAAGTACCGCCTAGCAGTGTTACAATGGGGTCATTGTTCAGTCTCAGGGGGTCACATGGGCAAAAGGAAGACCCAGGGCCGTATCCGAGCTGACTTTTTCTGGCCAGGGATGGGACAGGACATAGATAGTTTTGTCCGTTCTTGCAGTGTGTGCCAAAGTATCACCACTAATCAGGGACATGCCCTTCCTGTGCCATTTGTAACTACACCTGTAATCTCTGAGTCAGTTGAGAGACAGGGTAGTGGTGAAGTGGGTGCAGACCTGACGTCTCACCCATTGGCCCCACAGGACACATTATGTCCAGGGCCTGTACATACATATTATGTACCGTAAGTTAAGGGGGAAGTTGAGAGGCGACTTGAGGCTATGGAAGACCCAAGTTTGCACAAGGATTCTCAGCTTCCCGATACTAATATAAGTATTGTAGGTTAAGGGGGAAGTTCGAGAGAGAACTCCGCAGAGGCGACTTGAGGCTATGGAAGACCCAAGTTTGCACAAGGATTCTCAGCTTCCCGATACTAATATAAGTATTGTATTGTAGGTTAAGGGGGAAGTTCGAGAGAGAACTCCGCAGAGGCGACTTGAGGCTATGGAAGACCCAAGTTTGCACAAGGATTCTCAGCTTTCCGATACTAATATAAGTATTGTAGGTTAAGGGGGAAGTTTGAGAGAGAACTCCGCAGAGGCGACTTGAGGCTATGGAAGACCCAAGTTTGCACAAGGATTCTCAGCTTCCCGGTACTAATAGAAGTACTGTAGGTTAAGGGGGAAGTTCGAGAGAGAACTCCGCAGAGGCGACTTGAGGCTATGGAAGACCCAAGTTTGCACAAGGATTCTCAGCTTCCCGGTACTAATATAAGTATTGTATTGTAGGTTAAGGGGGAAGTTCGAGAGAGAACTCCGCAGAGGCGACTTGAGGCTATGGAAGACCCAAGTTTGCACAAGGATTCTCAGCTCCCCGATACTAATATAAGTATTGTATTGTAGGTTAAGGGGGAAGTTCGAGAGAGAACTCCGCAGAGGCGACTTGAGGCTATGGAAGACCCAAGTTTGCACAAGGATTCTCAGCTCCCCGATACTAATATAAGTACTGTAGGTTAAGGGGGAAGTGAGAACTCTGCAGAGGCGACTTGAGGCTATGGAAGACCCAAGTTTGCACAAGGTTTCTCAGCTCTCCGATATTAATATAAGTACTGTAGGTTGAGGCACAGGTTGAGGACCCGTGTGCAGTTTGAGGCTATGGAAGACCCAAGTTTGCACAAGGATTCTCAACTTGCCGACCATAATCGTGTGCTATAATTAATGGCGACCTCGAATGTACGTCGTGCACTGACTGCTAGGCAGAGAGAGTAATTGTAACTTAATAAGAATTTTGTCTCATTGACACTTTTGATGCTCCACCTCAATTGGTTTTGCAGGTTCAGCAATGGGTGTAGCAGTTTTGCTGTGCGGACCAGCTGATCGTCTGCCGCATGCTGCTGCCTCTTCTCCTCTGCCTTCATCGTCGTCATATTATTTACTGTGTCATTTTACACGTAGGTACAGTTACACTACAACTGTCACACCTACACCGTGTATTACATACACCACGCTACACAACAATTAGTTGTCAGTGTAAATGTAGCGAATTTTCGCTCAGTTTGACCTGAGTACAGGATTTTCACCGTCGTCACGGAGTTTTTTCCTCAAGCTTGCTTCTATTAACGTAAATACGAGTTTTTTTCGCTCACTGACGACTGCAACTTTCTCCTGTAGCAGGATAGCACACACACCACAGTGTGAATCTTGTGTGACTGAGTTAGGATTTATATGTATGTATATTGAAATCATTCTTCTGAAGGAAGAAAGATTTAATTTTCATGGGGCGTAATGTCACGAATCAATTCGCGACATTTCCTTTTTGTGAGAAGCCACGAACTATTAGTGGAAAACTCACTGTGTATCGCTCAGTTAACCGTTTCTCTCTCCATTTCGGGGTATACTTTTCAAATCATTCGTCACCGTTTTCAGGGGTGACCGATTTGATGCACGTCACTAAGTGCGCTACTGAGCGATACTATTGTTTCTTTATTGTTCGCCCCTACTCTCCTCAACCGTTAGCCACGCCTTCTTCCGGTAGCTTGTGCGTCCTGCCTATGCATTATTTGAATTCAGTCTTGTGTTTGCTGTGACGGAGAAAGGTTCTGTGCTCAGAAGTGGAGAGGTCAGCTAGCACCCCAAGCTCCATTAGTACAGTTAATCCCAGTACTCCCACCCCTTGGGTGATACATAGTATTCATCGACTGGTATTTCCATTGTGTATTTCCTAGTTTTAAGAGTTTAGTTAAGGTGTTTTTCCTAGGCGTAAGTATTTAGCCTCTGTGTGAGTGAGCGAGTGCGTCTCATTGATTTGATTTGAAATGTAATGTTAAATTTATTTTTGTAATCAATAAATTTAACAGTTCTATTTCTTGAGCTTAATGTAGAGTAAAGTCTTGTTTCATTTCTCCATAATTAAGCTTATTTTCCATATAGCTCCTAGCTTGCATAAACGTTTGCTTTCATAACTGGTACTTAGACCAGTCTTGTTGTATTAACTTAAAATCCGTTGTGCCAGGAGTTAATGCATCAGAAAGAACCTGATGTTATTATTATTAGTATTAGTTATTTATTGTCAGGAGTGATGTAACTTTCTCCAGAGGCTAACAGTACAGTAATTCAGCAATTGTGAGTAATTAGTCTCTGCTGTGTACTGTTGAGAAAGTTTATAAATTCTCGATCTTAGAGAATCGTAGCAAATCAGCGTAAAGTAATCGTTGCTTGATGTAGCAAGACAATCATTGTCTCTGCTCTTCAATATTATTGAATATTATTTTCAATTTAAATAACATTTAACCATTTATTTCAAAATTACCGTGATATATAAAAACCCTGTGACAGTGAACAACAAATCAGTGTGTATAGTTAATACTGTATATAGTGTATATGTATATATTTTTTATATAAAATAACAAAATATGGGACTATATAATATCATTTTATAGTATCTGTGCAATATAAACTAAACTTTAAAAAAGTATCCCAAGGAAATTAGCCAGTAATTATGTAACCATGAACAACATGGAAAAAAGTGTACACAAGCAAAGAAAAACAAACTATAGAAAATCAATACATACAAAAAAGAAAGAAAGAAAAGTAAGAAAGAAAAAAGAGAAATAGAGTAAGATCACATAACAAACAAATGAAAATAAGTGTAAATGTTACTACATAAGTCAAAATACCACATAAACTACAAACAAAAAAGCAAACTGTTGTCTCCACATACAAGTGGCACGACACATCATCACTATCATCGACCGCAGCATATGTTAGGACTGCAGTTATTACAATTATGTTACTCCATATTACAATTATGTACCTACAAACGATATGTAACAATTATGTAACGACAAACGATTGCATTATGTTACACTAACTACAATTATGTACCTACAAACGATATGTAACAATTATGTAACGACAAACGATTTCATTATGTTACACTTTGCCAATTATGTAACAGTTGCATTAACAAGATGTAACATTTATGTAACTTTAACTACAATTATAAGGCCAAGACACTTATGTAATAGTTGCATTAACAAAATGTAACTACAATTATAAGGCCAACACAGTTATGCATTACCACAATATTTTGTAACAATTCATAAAATGTTACAATTATGTAGTACCACAATGTTAGTACAATATTATAAGTCATACAATTATAGCACAATTCTGTATTACCAGTATCATCATACAAGTTAGGTGAAATATTAGACATTACTAAAGTGATAACTCAAATATGTAATGTATAACCTAGCAGTATTACCATTGCACAATTATATGCGTACGTCTGTTGTACATGCACGTCTTACATGTGTTATACAACAACCATTGCATTTATTCAAATATGTATACAACTTATTTAAAATGTAATATTACTGAATAATCACTATTTACTATGAATAATATATGTATACAATATTCATACAATTATGTTACTTTACAATATTATGTATTTCACTTAATTAGCTTATAAGTTCATTATAATGTGTATGTAGTATGTATTAATATATTATAACTATTAAATGTCGATGGTACGCCATTTTTGCGCGGCCGAGCAGTGTGGTAGGACCCAATATTATATTTACAAATCATAATAGACAGATAGATAAATAGATAGGTAGAGAGACAGATAGAAGCAGGGAGTCAGATGATGAGAAGGTGATGTGTCTGCGAGAATCGAGCAGTGCTAAACATGCTTACACACTCTTAACACTGAGGAAAGCTGACGACAGCGGCCAGTAAGGAGATGATGCAGTTAGCTGTCAGCAGTCCTCTCGTGAACAAAGATCTGGTAACCATGAGGAACATACGTGACACACCCCTGCTACACCAGATTTTAGGAAAGAGAGTTTAGAAGGAGAGAAGCGACCCTAGAGAGAGGTCGAGACGGAGATTAGCCTTAGAATAGAAAGAGAGAGAGATAGCGAGACAGGGAGGTAGCTACCCGGGACTTATACTCTTCCCATGGGAGAGACCTGTTTAATATTTCCAAGACAAATAAAAATAGTCCCATACTATTCTTTACCTCTCCCGTCACTACATGACATCTGGTGGAGAAACTACTACAAGATATAAAAGCCGCTCGACCACAAGTCTAAAATATACTTCTCTACAAGTAACTACAAAGTCTTTATGACAAGAAGACAGGAAGAAATCAGTAGGATAGAAGTTGTGGAAGCAAAGAAGAATGTTAAATTGGGGAAAGCCCCAGGAATTGATGGAGTGTGTGGTGAAATGCTGAAGCGTGGGGGAGAGATAGTAGTAGAATGGATGTGGAAAATGTGCAGATTGGCCTGGGAGGAAGGTAGAGTCCCGGATGATTGGAAGTCAGGTATAATTATTCCCTTGTACGAAGGAAAAGGGGAAAAAGAAGTGTGTGGTAATCATAGGAGTATTTGTCTTCTTAGTATAATAGGAAAAGTGTATGGTAGGATACTTATTGACACAGTTAGAGAAAGAACAGAGGAATTAGTTGGAGAAGAACAGGGAGGATTTAGGAAGGGAAAAGGTTGTGTAGATCAGATATTCATCCTTAGATCTTTAGTGGAAAAGTCTCTAGAGAAGGGAAAGAAGTTGTATGCGGCTTTCATGGATTTGGAGAAAGCATACGACAGGGTGGATAGAGAAGGATTGTGGAAAGTATTAAGAATATATGAAGTAGATGGGAAGTTGTTGAATGCTGTGAAGAGTATGTATGATGGTGCTAAGGCTGCAGTGCATGTGGATGGTGAACTGAGTGAATTTTTCTCTTTGAAGGTTGGGTTGAAACAGGGATGTGTCATGTCTCCGTGGTTGTTCAATCTGTACATGGATGGGGGTAATAAAAGAGGTACAAGGTAGGGTAGTGGATTTTGGAGTGACCTTGGTGAGAGAGAGTAGTGTTTGGAAACTCCCTGTACTGTTGTTTGCAGATGATACTGTGTTGTTGAGTGAAGACGAAGGAGAGCTGCAAGGCTTGGTGAATGAGTTTGGGAGAGAGTGTAAGAAACGGAATCTAAAGGTGAATGTAGGGAAGAGTAAAGTGATGGTCTTTGAGAGAGGTGAAGTCAGTGAATGTACAGCGAGGTTGGATGGTTAGGAACTGGAAAATGTGAGTATGTTTAAGTACTTGGGTTGTGTGAAGAGTAAGGATGGAAGTTTGGAGGGTGAAGTGCTTGAAAGGGTACAGCAGGGAAGAAAGGTTGCTGGTTCCTTGAAAGCAGTGATGAGAAGCAGGGAAGTGAGCATGGAAGTGAAAAAGTTACTACATGACAGTATTGTGATACCAGCTCTAACGTATGGAAGTGAAGCTTGGACGTTGCTGGAAGGACAAAAGTCAAGGGTGAGAGCAGTGGAAATGAGTTATTTAAGAGGAGCCTGTAGAGTCACATGGAGAGACAGGCTGAAGAATGAGGATATAAAGGAGCGTTGTGGTGTTGATGTGGATGTGATAGGAAGCGTTATGAGGAATACACTGAGGTGGTTTGGCCATGTGGAGAGGATGGAGGGTGAAAGACTGACGAAGAAAGTGTATGTGAGTGAGGTGGAGGGGGGAAGAGGGAGGGGGAGGCCGAGGATGAGATGGAGGGATGAGGTGGAGAGGTATATGAGAGAGGGGTGTGTGATTTGGGAGCGGGGCAGTGAAATGGCGGGGGACAGGGCGACGTGGAGGCGATTTGTTTGTGGCCACCCCGAATGGGATTGAGGCGTCTGGCAATATATACAGTATATATATATATATATATATATATATATATATATATATATATATATATATATATATATATATATATATATATCTTTATATATATATTTATATATATATTTATATATATCTATCTATTGCCAGACGCCTCAATCCCGTTTATTTATATATATATTATATTTATTTATATATATATTATATATATATATATATATATATATATATATATATATATATATATATATATATATTTATATATATATTTATATATATCTATCTATTGCCAGACGCCTCAATCCCGTTTATTTATATATATATTATATTTATTTATATATATATATATATATATATATATATATATATATATATATATATATATATATATATGTTTAACCTGAATTTTTAGCTTTAGGCGGTCAAAGTGTAGATTGCGTGTCCGCAAGTTCTCCTGTGCAAGCTTTCCTGATCTAAGTTTGATTGCACCTGTTGAAGGATATTGAGGGAAATGCGGTGGTATTTCCTATCATGTGATATCACTTGTTTGAATCGGTCAAGGTAGTTTTGATAACATACATAAGCTGTGTTACAAACATAGCCCCTACAAAAAGAAAAAAACAAACATGGGCTTCTCACTTTACACTCCAAAAACAGTCAAAATCCGTATTTATGCGACAGCATTGGTTACAGGAAGGTATTTCACCAATGACAATAAATGGTATTCTTTCGCCGCATGGATCAGTTGCCCTTCAGGACCCATAAAACAGAGACTGTGTAAGGTCATTGTTACGCTATATACTGTAGTCACTGTCGAAATAAAAAATAATGCGTCATTGCAATTTTGACGCGAAAAATAATGATGATGGGGAGGAAAGAAATATAAAAAACCTTTGCTGACTTCATCACGTTGGTGTCCCTGCTTGATGAAAGATCAGTTTCACATGTATGGACGAAATGACCGGTCCTCACGAATGAGGAAGTACGAGTTGGTACCGCCACAGTAACTCAGTACCGATTTTCATCAAATTCCTCTGGATTATTTTCCCTAGTAGAATGTTAATTAGATCATTGCTGTAGTTCTCAAAGATCATGTGTTGACTGCTGAAATCATGCTATGTCCTCTCACATTATTATTATTATTATTGTTATTATTATTGTTGTTTTGTTGTTGTTGTTGTTGCTCTTGTTGTTGTTGTTGCTCTTGTTGTTGTTGTTGCTGTTGTTGTTATCAATCTAAATAATAAAGACAAGCTGTGTATGTGTGTGTTTGTTTGTGCTTTTGTTCGTTTTTTGCACGAGAGCGGTAAAAGATGTCGACCTAATTCTTTTTGTATTACGTCGTGGTAAGTCCAGGGAGTGGCGATCTCGCGCTACGAAAGGGAGCGAAATTGTCGCAAGTCGTGACACACGAAAGTGTCTCTTTGTACATTTGTTCGTTTCTCTCTCGAGAACGATAATAGATATCGACAAAATTATTTTGTTATCAAGTCGAAGTAGCTCCAGGGAGTGTAAAAAAAAAAAAAAAATGTGGCAATTGCTAGCCTGGGACGGCGCAAAATTGTCGGAAATCGCCACACCAGGAAGAATGAGAAAATATATATTTTTGAATGTCTTTTTGGCTAGAAATGGTTACCATGGACTCAATGACGGTATAGGAAAAAAAAAAAAAAAGATTATGGTGTTTTCAATATATTGCAGGCAAGCACTAGTTGCATATGTTACTGGAAAAGCTTAAAACCTCTCTATACTAACATCAGTGGACAGAATGCCAGGGGTAACACTTCAGTCCCGTTGATCCTTTAACACATAGCTTAAGTAGGGCATATTACAACCACGTATTAGATTCTCGAATTATCAACCTAGTGAGATGCTTTAAGACATGTTAATATTGTGAAACTTGGCCGAAAACCGTCTTACCAGCATGATATGTGTTCAGTGTGAATAAAGGACACTAAGAGGGTGCATACAGCTGGTCAAAGGGTCCAGTATTTGACTTTGCCCTGTGATCTTGACTTTCAACAGATCACTGGCACAATCGAATTGATTCATTCTTTCCTAATCCATGACTCTTTTACCATCTTTGGTTTAAGTCAAATCAAAACTGTTTGAATCTGGTTTGTCCAATGACACTGACCTTTGACCTTTCCCTGTGATCTTCGCCTATGATCGATTAGTTTCAAAATCAAATTGCTTTATGATTGCATTAACCCGAACAATTTCAAAAAGTTTATTCTGCATTGAGTAAAAACTTTACATTGACCTTGCCATGTTTTCTTAATATGCAAGGCAGAAGGGACCAAAGGCCAGAAGGCAACAAAGATCCGTACCTAAGAAAAAAACTAAACAAAATGATTTAAATTATAATGATCAGATTTCTGTAAGTTTATTTGTTTGTTAATGTAACACAGCAAAAACAGCGCAACACAGCGCAATTTTTGTTAGAGCAAAGTACCGTTTAAATGCCCTACCTTGAATAAAACAATTTCTAGTCCACTTAGGCCACCGGGTCCCGAGTTATGGGTCCTTTCCGGCCTTTTGCTAAAAATTTAGTATTTGCTTTTAGTGGAAGGGATGGATTCTTCCGTGGTCCAACACTGATATTACCAGCATGACAGAGAAGAGTGACGTGTTTGTTGTAACTTTACCCTGTAGCCTCTTCTTCCTTCCTCCTTATACTCCGAAATCTGTATACTTTAATGCTTTAGTATAATTTAGTATAATAAAAAACGCTACCATCCTTTCCCCCCCCCCTCTCTCTCTCTCTCTCTCTCTCTCTCTCTCTCTCTCTTCAAGAGATGTCCGAGCAGGAGAAAAATAAAGGAAAATTTCTCACTCCGTCTCGCTCACGCAATGAGTATTTCAAATTTCTGTTACTCGTCGACTGACAATAGGAACTGACATCCAGTGGATGCGGCCGAAGGCGGCCTTTAAACGAGTAGAGAGCTGAAATCAAGATCTGTTCATTTCGAGATGCGTGGACACACTGTGTTTAAAAAACTGAGGGTTATAGGCAATAGGAAATATAGACAGGGAGAAACAGTTCCAGTTTTGAACTGATACATACATGAAGGACTGCGAGTAAAGATGAACTCTTGCATTAGCGAGTTGGAAAAAAAACGGATGATTTTTTTTTTTATGTACGGAAGAAGGAACCAAAGGCCAGGAACCTCCAAATTCTTCCCTCTGAGAAAAAACAAAAACACGTTAACAAAGAGCCAAATTCAAATCCGTTCATTTCGAGATGCCTGGACACACTGTTTTTGATTGACTGGAGATCGTAGGCAATAGGAAATACAGAGGGACCTGTTGCATACATGAAGGACTGGGGGTAACGGATAACTTTTGCAATGGAGAGTTGGACAGAAAAGGCATGAGAGTTTGCTGTTAGATGGGTGCTATGCACCTGCCGTAGTGGTAGAGCGATGCAACCAGACCGTTCAGAGGAGCAGTGACCAAGGAAGCAGCGATAGAAAAGAAAGAAAGATGCAACAGTCCAGCAAAAGCAAAAAAAAAAGACAGACAGAGGTTGAGGGGATCCAGTAAAAGGAGGAGAGTTAATGAGACGAAAAGCCTTTGACTCCACCTTGTTGAGAAGAGCTGAATGTGGGGAGCCTCCCCACACGTGAGAGTTGTACTCTACAGAGGGGCGAATAAACCCTGTGTATAAAGTCAACAACTTTGGAAGGGTAAAGAAGGCACAGAGTTGGCTAGGTTGACCTAATCTTTTGGAAGCAGATTTACAAGAGAGGTAATATGTTCATTTCAAGACAAATCCCGAAAGAAAGAAACAGCAAGTATGTCTCAAGATGATGCAGAATTGAGTTGGTATTTGCTAAAGATTAAAGGACATTCTTGCGGTGGATTTTGACGGGTCAAAAGATGCAAGAACTGATCTTCTGATGCAATAAGAACAACAAGATTACTTCTGCCCTAGCCAGTGATATGAGCTCAGTCAGACGTTAAATGTGCCATAACCTGCTGAGATGGACACTACAGGAACGGGATGGAAAGGCGAAGGGTGGGGCCATCAGCGTATGAGTGGAAGACTACACTTCATGCGGAACAACTGCCCATTTTATACCAGAAGAACTGTATAAAGGTGGTTTGAGGAGACATAAAACTACCTGACTGTCCCAGCAACAACTGTGATATCAACACCAGTGAAAAAATCTGTGCAAACATCGTCAACGTGTGGGAACCTGCACGGGAGACGACATCACGGAAGCTAATAATTCACGTGGTGAACGTGTGGGAAGTGATGGGAAGGGAGCCACAACTTGAATACGGCCACGTTGTCTCCTTATCACAGTGGCTACAGAACGTCATCCAGAACCAGAGAGGGTGGACACGTTACTAAGCAACACGTCAAGGAAGATCATTGTTCTCTATCACGACTAAGAGTTCATGAGTCACTAAGAATAGGCTAACTTCTCCCTCCCTATTTGAAAGTAATAAACAGTAGGGAGAGAGATAGAGTTCCTCGGAGAACGACCTACTCAGCGTCACTCATGCCTGCTATCCTTTCCCTTTGATGTAGCAGACAGGCATGCTGGTATATTATATATATATATATATATATATATATATATATATATATATATATATATATATATATATATATATATATATATATATATATATATATATAGTTAATGTAAACAAACAAGAGTAAAGTTATGGTGTTTGAGAGGAATGAAGTCACAGAACGCACGGTGAGGTTGGATGACGAGGATATGGAGAATGTGAGTGCATTCAAGTACTTGGGTAGTGTGATGAGTAAGGATGGAACTTTGAGGGATGAAGTGCTTGAAAGGGTACAGCAGGGGAGGAAGGTTGTTGGTTCACTGAAAGCAGTGATGAGAAATAGGGAGGTGAGTACGGAAGTTAAGAAGTCACTGCATGATAGTATTATGATCCCTACCCTGACGTATGGAAGCGAGGCATGGACCTTGCAAGAGGGGAACAAGTCAAAAGTGAGAGCAGTGGAAATGAGCTACTTGACAGGAGCATGTGGAGTGACATGGAGGGACAGGTTGACGAATGAAGAAGTGAAGGAACGTTGTGCGGTGGATGTGGATGTGGTTGAGAAGATTAGCAGAAATACACTGAGGTGGTTTGGACATGTGGAGAGAATGGAGATTGAAAGACTGACTAAGAGGGTGTATGTAGGTGAGGTGGAGGGAGGGAGAGGGTGGGGAAGACCGAGGATGAGGTGAGGGGATGGAGTTGAGAGGTATATGAGGGAGAGGGGAGTGAGTTGGGGGGAGGGTAGTCAAATGGTGGATAACAGAGCGACTTGGAGGCGTTTTGTCTGCGGCCGCCCTTTGCGGGATTAGGGCATCGGGCTATAGATAGATATATAGATAGAGATATTTATATATTTGTTTGTACAGTTTGATAGATTTAGATGTGTGTGTGTGTGTGTGTGTGTGTGTGTGTGTGTGTGTGTGTGTGTGTGTGTGTGTTAAAGCTAATGTTAGTATTTGAATAAACTGTACGGTACTGTACCATTACAAACCATAATTATCTTTTTACAAACGGGATTAGCTGTAATAAAATTAGTTGACTGTGGTTTATGTGGATATACTTTCCTACATCCTATTTACAGTAAACTTGCTGAGAATGGTATAATAAAAAAGAGAGGAAGAAGAAATGAGAATATTTGGACATTGTAGCATACTAAGAATCTATACACCTGAGACTAGGTTTCGGTTTATCATGGCATTATACAATCGTTCATAGAGCTAACCAGTTGCTAATAAAGAAGTCCTCTAATGTGCAACAGTGGTCGCCTATGTGTAATTTGCCAAATGAGTAGAATCTTGGTGGAGATGAGAAAAAAAGAGTTATCATTCTCCCATACCCAGTCTAACTGTAAATGTTGCATGACAGTATTTGATTATTTACCCTACAACACATATGTTCCTCGTTTATCAGCGAACTATATCACTATGTGCATGGCGACTCATAAAAAGGATATATTCATCAACTCATTGTCGTGGTATTCTACCCAACTTATTACATTTTTGCGTAAACACACACACACACACACACCACATATGCACGCAAGATTATTACTCATCCCCCGTATCCAGCACCTCAATTTACCCATTTCTTCTCCCATATTCTGAGCTGCACCGTCACTGTCACCTGTTTCCTCTCTTTCTCCATCTCCTCATTCCTTACAAAATAACTTCAGCTAGAAGAAGGTAAGAGATACTGTGTAGGGATTCAAATGGTGTCTGCATTCTGTATGTTAACATTTTATGTAAACACGAAAGAACAGAGGGTGTAAGTAATGAGTGTTTATTATTGTACGAGAGGGGAAGAGGAGAAAGGGGAAGTAAGGGAGGGGTGTAAGTTGGGAAGTTGGTGGAAGTGATAAATGTATATTGGCAGAAGATAATCACAGACTCCTTATTTCTTCCACCGTTCAATGACAGGGAGGAGGGGTTAAACACCAGACAAAGAATGCACCAGTGAGGGATGATTCAGAGCATTTGAACTGTCAAAGAGAGACAGAAATTAAGCATGCACTGCCTCTACCCAGTAATAGATCCAAGCTTCAGTGAGAGGCGAAGAGAATGAAGGTTCGGTACGTGCCAAGCAGAGTGGGATTAATGTAAGAAGTATTAGAAAGTAAGGGTTGAGGGAAAATTGGTAAAAGCGTGGGTCGGAGGAAGAGAGGCCAAATATAATATTATGTTGATAAACTGAAGAGAGTATTGTGTAACTGGTCAATGTGTCAACATATGCAACATTCAGTACTTATATAATGATATTCTAAAGACAATTCTTACATAATACAAAATTTGCACCATATAGCAAAGGCAATTATGATACATGCTTTGTAATTTGCATGGCCTTGTAGAATTCATTACACAAACATATGCACCAACAATGTGTTTCGTTTACAGCTTCCTAATAGACTCTGTCATCAGACAATTTGTACAATAGTTCATGAACGTGTTTGAGTTAAATATTTTTCGAATAATCTTATCACAGCTTTCATAAAATCTACAAGGTGATCTTCGAACAGCAAGTGGCAAATTTTGTTATTTTATTCTTTGAAAATATCTGAAAATAATAATTGTATTATAGAGAACTACAGTCAATAACGTTTGTATGGTGGCAGTACCTGACCCGAGCTTCCGTCAGCTGAACCAGTAGATACAATTTGTTTACCCCAAGCAGCACATACGCCCGTCACTGGCTACAGTCCCTTGGGGTCATCTCCCTGCCTACCTTTTTTCCACCATGGTCGTATTTTCACCCCATTGAACCATGTTTCTCTATGGATTTATTTTCCCTCCCTGAACCCATTTTTCCCAACTGGATCCATCTCTTTCTTGGACCTGGTTTTGCCTAATGAACCTATTTTCCTCCATGGATGTGTTTTCCCCATACTCGTTGACTTTATTTCCCCATGGGCCTGCTTTCTGCCATGGATCGTTCTTCCATGGATCTTTTTCTACCTCATGACTATTTATCCCCTGCATGGGCCAAGCTTCTCCAGTCACTTACTTTCCTCATGGGGCATTTTTACTTCATTTCTCTATTTTCTTCATGGACCTATTGTGTACCATGGACCCATTTTCGCTCCAAGGATTTCCTTCCCATCGCATGACCAACGTTCCCCATGGGCCTATTTTCCTTTTAAATGCCTATATTCTACACAGACCTATTTTTCGCCACAGACTTACCTCCTCCCCATAAAGACACACCAAATCCCCAAATATGCCCATTTTCATCCACGGACCTCCTTCCTTCATTGACTTTTTATAACCTTTTGGCCTATGTTTGTACTTGGTCCCACAACCTTCAAGGACGCATCCCCATGAATTCATTTCAGTTATGTGCCAATTTACCTAAAATGTCTATTCCCAGTGGAACTATTCTCGCCCAATTACACATCCATCAACTCACCAACCATCTCATCCTCATACCTACTCACTCACCCGGTGTAAGAAGGCCATCTCCTGCTCCCCCCTCCCCCCAGGAACCTACATGTGCACTCACCAACCGGTCCCACCCTAGCCGGCACCCCACACCTTTGCTCTATCCAACCACTTCGCCAAACACACCCACCAATCCCACCCACCCACTACACCTGCTCCACCTCTCGATCCAATCAATGCACCTACCCCACCCACCCCTGCCAACAAAGCTACCCAGCTGGCGACCAAGTTCGGATCACCAGAGGCACACTCGCGCAAACAATGAAAGTGGTTATTATTGTACAAAAAGTTTGTGAATCACCCAAGTAATACGGAACAATGGGGATACGTCTGGACAGTCGGGAAGCTAATGTAGTGAGTATTAGGCAAGACATCACAGACACTTTTAATAAAACGCACAACATATTCTTTTCAGTATCTTGAAAAGGATATGTAGCTTCTCACCTCAATGTGAATGGCAGGATTCAGAAGAGTTGGTGGGCAGACGATACTGTGGTGTCAAATAAAGGCTACCTGCGACCCTACACAGTACTACTGGGTTCCAGTTTATTTCACAAATCAAGGTACATACTGTACATGTATTTCAAAGTAGCAAACTAGCCATAAGAATATAAAACTATCATTCTCTCTCTCTCTCTCTCTCTCTCTCTCTCTCTCTCTCTCTCTCTGACACACACACACACACACACACACACACACACACACACACACGCATGGACGCACTCACGCGAGCGCACAAAATAGAAATTATAATAAACGTTCACAGTTGTCAGCCTGTTTTCTATCTATCTATCTATCTATCTATTGCCAGACGCCTCAATCCCGTACGGGATGGCTACAAACAAATCGCCTCCACGTCGCCCTGTCCGCCGCCATTTCACTGCCGTGCTCCCAACTCACACCCCCCTCTCTCATATATCTCTCCACTCCATCCCTCCATCTCATCCTCGGCCTTCCCCTCCCTCTCCCCCCCCTCCACCTCGCTCACAAACACTTTCCTCGTCAGTCTCTCACCGTTCAACCTCTCCACATGGCCAAACCGCCTCAGTGTGTTCCTCCTAACGCTGCCTATCACATCCACATCCACACCACAATGCTCATTTATATCCTCATTTGTCAGCCTGTCTCTCCATGTGACTCCACAGGCTTCTCTTAAATAACTCATTTTCACTGCTCTCACTCTTGACTTGTGTCCTTCCATCAACGTCCAAGCTTCACTTCCATACGTTAGAGTTGGTATCACAATACTGTCATGTAGTAACTTTTCACTACCATGCTCACTTCCCTGTTTCTTATCACTGCTTTCAAGGATCCAGCAATCTTTCTTCCTTGCTGTACCCTTTCAAGCAATTCACCCTCCAAACTTCCATCCTTACTCATCACACTCCCCCATAAACGTACTCACATTTTCCATTTCCTCACCATCTAACCTCACTGTACATTCACTGACTTCACCTCTCTCAAAGATCATCACTTTACTCTTCCCTACATTTACCTTTAGATTCCGTTTCTTACACACTCTCCCAAACTCATCCCCGAAGCCTTGCAGCTCCCTTTCGTCTTCACTTAACAACACAGTATCATCTGCAAACAACAGTACAGGGTATTTCCAAACACTACCCTCTCTCACTTGGGCCACTCCAACATCCACTGCTCTACCTTGTATCTCTTTTATTACCCCATCCATATATAGATTGAACAACCATGGAGACATGACACATCCCTGTTTCAACCCAACCTTCAAAGAGAAAAATTCACTAAGTTCACCATCCACATGCACTGCATCCTTAGCACCATCATACATACTCTTCAAAGCATTCGACAACTTCCCAATTCCCATCTACTCCATATATTCTTAATGCTATCCACAATCCTTGTCTATCCATCCTGTCATATGTTTTCTTCAAATCCATGAAGGCCGCTTACAACTTCTTTCCCTTCCCTAGAAGCTTTTCCACAAAAGATCTAAGAATGAATATCTGATCTATCCAACCACTTCCAATCCTCCGGGTCTGCACATCTTCCACATCCATTCTACTACTATCTCTCCCCCATGCTTCAGCATTTCACCACACACTCCATCCATTCCTGGGGCTTTCCCCAATTTGACTTTCTTCATTGCTTCCACAACTTCTATCCTACTGATTTCTTCCTGTCTTCTCACCTCCCTCCTTCTCCCAGCCACTCCCCAGCCACTTATACTCGCTTTACTTCCATTCTCTATGTTCAACAATTCCTTAAAGTGTTCTCTCCATCTGCTCACTTTTTCTCCCTTTTCCTTTAGTAATCTACCATTTTTATCCTTCACTCCCCTACCAACTTCACTGCCACCCTGTCTTACTCTCTTCACCTCTTTCCAGAATATTTTCTTACAGTCCCTCCACACTTTACACTCAAATTCCTTCCAAATTCCTCATCCACTCTCTTCTTACTCTCTCTTACTAATCTTTTCACCTCTTCCTCTCTAATATTAACTCTCTCTTCTGCCTCTCAATTTCTTCCACGTCCCTATTTCTCATCCATTCATTGTATACTTTCTTCTTTTGTGCCACAGCCTGTCTCACCTCTTCATTCCACCATGCTGTTCCTTGCACTCCCTTCCGCCTTCTCTTCACCCCACACACCACATCACATGCTGGGTGGAGTAGACTGTAGCACCAGTCGAGCAGGGCAGTACTCCCGAGGTGGATGGAAAGCTGATGACAGGGAGTGCTGGAGCTCCCGTTTCATCAGCCCTCAGGACTAGTTCCTGACCATCCCCCTTTGCTGAACTTTTTCAGTGTCTCAGTTACACAGAGAGTAGGCCAGCATGCTCTCCAGTACAAATTTCTCTATCTATCTTCACCAAACTACATGCACAGTACACACTACACTTCCTATTCAAAATTTACCAAAATGGCGTCAATTCACCTAGCCTCGGAGTCCCCAGGGGGGGGACCATAAATGCCCCCGCCATCTGCCCCTCTCCCGGTGACGACTCGAGGTGCCTGGAACCACTGTCTGACTCTCTTCTTCTTCATTTCTGCAACATTCGCGGCCTTTCATCTAACTTTCGCTCTGTTGAGCACCACCTCTCCTCCTCTAAACCTCACCTTCTTTTTCTAACGGAGACTCAGCTGTCTGAGGCAACTGACAGCAAACCCTTTTCTGTATCCTCCTACTTTCTCTATACTCATTTCAAAGCCAAAGGTGGCTGTTGTGTATACATACGCAACGACTTATCTTGCTCTCGTGTTCCTGAACTTGATTCTTCTGAATTCTCCACTCTCTGGCTTCGGCTTTCCTGTCATTCTCTGACTAAATATATCTGTGCTGTTTACTTATCCCCTAATTCTACTGACTATCAAAAATTCTTCGACTATCTTACTTCTACGATGGAACACATTCTGTCCATTTCTCCTTTCTCTGAAATCTCCATTCTTGGAGATTTCAATGTTCACCACCACCTTTGGCTCTCCTCTCCTTTCACGGATCCACCTGGTGAACAAGCCTACATCTTTTCTATCCTTAATGACCTAGAGCAGCTTGTACAGCACCCTACCCGTATCCCTGACCGCCTTGGAGAGAGCTCCAACATACTTGACCTCTTCCTCACAACTAATCCTTCTGCTTACTCTGTTAATCTTTTCTCTCCGTTGGGCTCCTCCGATCACAACCTTATTACCTTAACCTGTCCTATCGCTCCAGTACGGCCTGCGGACCCTCCAGGGAAACGTCGTCTCTGGCATTTTGGAGCTGCGGACTGGGAGGCCCTCAGGCAGTACTTCTTTGATTTTCCCTGGAATGATTATTGCTTCCATGGCCGTGAGCCATCTGAGTGTGCCTTGCGCATTACGGAGGTTATTCTCTCGGGCATGGAAGCATACATTCCTTTCTCATATCCTTTGACTAACGCAAGAAAGCCTTGGTTTAATCACGCTTGTTCTAATGCTGTCCGCAACAAGGAGAAGGCCTACAAAAGGTACCGGAGCCAACCCACCCCTGAATCACATAATCTTTACGTTTCTGCCCGGAATCGTGCTAAGTCTGTTCTTCGCTCTACTAAAAATAATTTCATCCATACTAAATGCTCTCAACTCTCCAACTCGAATTCTTCCCGCTCCTTCTGGCACCTTGCCAAAAATCTTTCTAACAACTTTACCTCATCATCCTTCCCTCCTCTTTTCTACTCTGATGGTTCTGTAGCTATTTCTTCTACTGATAAAGCAGATCTCTTCGCACAGACTTTCTCCTCCAATTCCACCTTAGACGATTCCGGTGCTGTTCCTCCATCACTTCCCCCTCTGACTTCCTCATGGCTGACATTAAAATTTCTTCAGTTGATGTATTTTCTGCCATTACTGGCCTCAGTACTAACAAGGCATATGGGCCTGATGGGGTCCCTCCTGTTGTTCTCAAAAACTGTGCTTCTGTGCTTACACCCTGCCTAGGCAAACTATTTCGCCTTTGTCTGTCAACTTGTACCTTTCCTTCTTGCTGGAAGTTTGCTCTCATTCAGCCAGTCCCAAAGAAGGGTGACCACTCCCAACCCTCCAACTATCGTCCAATTGCTTTAACGTCCTGTATTTCAAAAGTTTTCGAGTCAATTCTTAATAAAAAAATTTTAAGGCATCTTTCCTATCACAACCTTCTTTCTGATCGTCAGTATGGGTTCCGTCAGGGACGCTCCACTGGCGATCTTCTCACCTACCTTTCAGACTCCTGGTCATCCTCCTTTCGGGACTTTGGCGAAAGCTTTGCCATTGCACTTGACATCTCAAAGGCTTTCGATCGAGTCTGGCATAAATCTTTAATTTCCAAACTGCCCTCCTACAGTTTCTATCCTTCCATCTGTACCTTCATCGCTAGCTTCCTTTCTGGTCGTTCTATAGCTGCTGTCGTAGACGGCCATCGTTCTTCTCCTAGATCTATCAACAGTGGTGTTCCTCAGGGCTCTGTCCTATCACCAACTCTCTTCCTTTTATTCATCAATGATCTTCTAAGCTGTACATCTAACCCTATCCACTCATACGCTGATGACTCCACCCTTCACCTTTCCATTCGGTTCCCGCAACGCCCATCTCAACAGTTACTTCAAGAAACAAGGGATGAGGCTATGGCACACCTAATGTCTGACTTGGCTCATATCTCTGACTGGGGTAAAAATAATATGGTTGTCTTTAATGCTTCTAAGACTCAGTTCTTACACCTATCAACCCGACAAAATCTTCCACAGGTATACCCACTAATGTTTAATAATATTCAGATTAATCCTGCATCATCCTTGAACATGCTTGGGGTTTCATTTACTCGGGACTTATCTTGGAAAGATCATATTACATCTCTTGTAAAATCTGCTTCCAAGAGATTGGGTGTGCTAAGCCGACTCCGCTCTTTCTTTACCCCTGCACAATTGTTGACTCTATACAGGGGTTTTATCCGCCCCTGTGTGGAGTACAACTCTCATGTGTGGGAAGGCTCCCCACATACAGCTCTTCTCAATAGGGTGGAGTCAAAGGCTTTTCGTCTCATTAACTTTCCTCCTCTTACTGACTCCCTTCAACCTCTGTCTCTTCGCCGCACTGTTGCATCTTTATCTCTTTTCTATCGCTACTTTAATGGTCACTGCTCCTCTGAACTGTCTGCTTGCATTCCTCCACCTCTACGACGGGCGCGTAGCACCCGTCTGGCAGCAAACTCTCATCCCTTTTCTGTCCAACTCTCTAATGCAAGAGTTAACCGTTACTCCCAGTCTTTCATTCATGCAACAGGTCAGCTCTGGAACTGTCTCCCTCTGTCTGTATTTCCTCCTGTCTATGATCTCCAGTCTTTCAAACGCAGTGTGTCCAGGCATCTCAAAATGATCGGATCTTGAATTTGGCTCTCTATTGTATTTTGTTTTTCTCTTGGAGGGAACTGTTACTGCGGGCTCATGGCCTTTGGTTCCTTCTTCCTTGCATAAAAAAAAAAATAAATAAATAAAAAAACATATTTCTTCTGTGAATATCTTGCACACACTTTCCACGTCCCCCATCTGCTCCAATTCATATTTACCCAATCGTTCCTCAACTTCTCTCTTATATTCTGCCTTTTTTCAAATAATAAATTCCTCAGCAAAAGATGGCAAAGAAATCATCATTCAGCTAAAATTGCCTCTCCCTAAAATTGCCTCTCCCGACTAGTAATTAAACAGTCTAAACACAGCAAGAATAAATTAACACTACAAAAATAACAGGATGGCAAATATCCAGTACCCTAGTTCATTGAAGAGCTGAAGCGTCAAGGGAGTCTAGCACGGCGGATAAACGGTTTGTGGTGCCGAACAGAGTCTGAAAAGTTAGAGAACTATTTCAACGTAGGAGTACAGAAAACAGAGAATTATATGGGACGAAGCGATGGACTGCGAACATATTATCAATTAAATAAGTTAGAAAGAACATTGCGTAACATCTGACTACCACACGCAACAAAACATTGTATATTTATTACTTGATCGACAAATATACAGGATAAGATGTCTTCACCATTGACAATGTAACATTTATTTAAGGGTACACTAATGCCTAAGGCTACCACACACTTTCTGTTAAAATTCATTGATCAAGGATTAGTATCCAGTAATTCGAGAGGAACGTTTGGCGTGTCTCTGTAGACGTCTGTGCCCACTCTTTATACTCCATCAGGATGGCTCATCAAGATCTGAGTATGACCTTACCCTTTACGTGTTCAGTCTCCTGGAAGGAATTTATATAATTCGTATATCTTAACTGCTGCATGTCATTTCCTACAAAATCTTCAGCTAAATTTGCATTCAAGCACTAACGTAATTATTAATTCAGCAGCCATTCTTTGTTCGAGGCTTCATTCTTTGAGCAGCTGATCATCAGCTTATGAGAAGGGTGCTGCAGATACCAGCAATTATTTTATTCAGTGTCGAGTTTGTTACATCTGCTATAAAAATTTCCATTGGATCCATTTAATATTTTGCAGTCAAAAATTGAATGTAAGGTCACACACGTAAGCTATGGAATGGAGGTGTATTCATGATGCAGTAGGTACAATATATAGTACAAATAGACGCTTGTGTGTCAATCACCACCTGTGTTACAAACCCATTTAAAGAATGGGGGGAGCTTCATTCATAAAAGAATAATACGGCCAAGCAGGGGTTACCATATGTCGCAACATTTCACAGCCTTGGAAAAAATGTATCCCTTTCATTATGGCCAACCGTACTCACGCGAAATAATGTATTCCAATGAAACACGATGAAACTTGGTGGACCTGCAGTTTCTCCTTGAAAATCGGCGATCATTCGTTTTCTCTCGCAACTTAAATAAGAGAAAACGAGCGTCAGCCGCTGGAGACCCTATAGATCAGTGTTTCTGAACTTGGGGGAAGCTAAATTTCTGAGGAATAATTGGGTGCCCTAAACAAATGTGTGTGTGTGTGTGTGTGTGTGTCACGATGAATCACTGATGCATAATCAGCTCATATTTCGACTGCTCCAACCCTCAAAGCACATTTTTGTTTGTACCGGTAACGAAAATGTTCCCATTTTCTGACTGTCGTTTTGTCACCTTTCTCTCTCTCTCTCTCTCTCTCTCTCTCTCTCTAATGTGGTCGTTTTGAGAGAATATTAAAGATACCAGGAAGCCTTATATTGCAAGATATATGAACTGGACCCCAGTTCAAATCTAAACGTCCCTCAACTGTTCTGTCTCCCGAATAGCTGGATAGTGGATTGCAGAAGGGCTAATTCAGCCTGTATTTACTTGGGTTAACGTCCATTTGCACCTGCAGCAACAACAATAACAATTAATTTGGGAAAGTTTTTTAAAAATTATAATAACAGGGAGACTGGGTGGGACGGTGCGATGAACTACCGAATCGGTGCAATGTAATTATTCGTGTTGAATCATTATCCCAACGTGTAGTAATACGGTATCGCAATTGATCGTTGATTAAAACATATAACCCGGTATAGGAAACCGGCGTTGGAGCAAGTATTGTACAGTTTCGGAGCAAGTATTTTGCAGTGGTTTAATTCCATCATCTATCTATCTATCTATTGCCAGACGCCTCAATCCCGTTTGGGGTGGCCACAAACAAATCGCCTCCAAGTCGCCCTGTCCCCCGCCATTTCACTGCCCTGCTCCCAACTCACACCCCCCTCTCTCATATACCTCTCCACCCCATCTCTCCATCTCATCCTCGGCCTCCCCCTCCCTCTTTCCCCCTCCACCTCACTCACATACACTCTCTTCGTCAGTCTTTCACCCTCCATCCTCTCCACATGGCCAAACCACCTCAGTGTGTTCCTCATAACGCTTCCTATCACATCCACATCAACACCACAACGCTCCTTTATATCCTCATTCGTCAGCCTGTCTCTCCATGTGACTCCACAGGCTCCTCTTAAATAACTCATTTCCACGGCTCTCACTCTTGACTTGTGTCCTTCCAACAACGTCCACGCTTCACTTCCGTACGTTAGAGTTGGTATCACAATACTGTCATGTAGTAACTTTTTCACTTCCATGCTCACTTACCTGTTTCTTATCACTGCTTTCAAAGAACCAGCAACCTTTCTTCCCTGCTGTACCCTTTCAAGCACTTCACCCTCCAAACCTCCATCCTTACTCATCACACTACCCAAGTACTTAAACGTACTCACATTTTCCAATTCCTCACCATCCAACCTCGCTGTACATTCACTGACTTCACCTCTCTCAAAGACCATCACTTTACTCTTCCCTACATTCACCTTTAGATTCCGTTTCCTACACACTCTTTCAAACTCATCCACCAAGCCTTTCAGCTCTCCTTCGTCTTCACTCAACAACACGGTATCATCTGCAAACAACAATACAGGGAGTTTCCAAACACTATCCTCTTTCACCAGGGCCACTCCAACATCCACTACCCTACCTTGTACCTCTTTTATTACCCCATCCATGTACAGATTGAACAACCATGGAGACATGACACATCCCTGTTTCAACCCAGCTTTCAAAGAGAAAAATTCACTTAGTTCACCATCCACACGCACTGCAGCCTTCGCACCATCGTACATATTCTTCACAGCATTCAACAACTTCCCATCTATTCCATATATTCTTAACACTTTCCACAATCCTAGTCTATCCACCCTGTCATATGCTTTCTCCAAATCCATGAAAGCCGCATACAACTTCTTTCCCTTCTCTAGAAACTTTTCCACTAAAGATCTGAGAATGAATATCTGATCTACACAACCTCTTCCCTTCCTAAAGCCTCCCTGTTCTTCTCCAACTAATTTCTCTGTTCTTTCTCTAACTCTGTCAATAAGTATCCTACCATACACTTTTCCTATTATACTAAGAAGACAAATGCCCCTATGATTACCACACACTTCTTTTTCCCCTTTTCCTTTGTACAAGGGAATAATTATACCTGACTTCCAATCCTCCGGGACTCTACCTTCCTCCCAGGCCAATCTGCACATCTTCCACATCCATTCTACTACTATCTCTCCCCCATGCTTCAACATTTCACCACACACTCCATCAATTCCTGGGGCTTTCCCTGATTTAACTTTCTTCCTTGCTTCCACAACTTCTATCCTACTGATTTCTTCCTGTCTTCTCACCTCCCTCCTTCTCCCAGCCATTCCCCAGCCACTTATACTTGCATTACTTCCATCCTCCACGTTCAACAATTCCTTAAAGTGTTCTCTCCATCTGCTCACTTTTTCTCCCTTCTCCACTAGTAATCTACCATTTTTATCTTTCACTCCCCTGCTAACTTCACTTCCACCCTGTCTTACTCTTTTCACCTCTTTCCAGAACATTTTCTTACAGTCCCTCCACTTTACACTCAAATTCCTTCCAAATTCCTCATCCACTCTCTTCTTACTCTCTCTTACTAATCTATCATACAGTATAAAATTAAGTCTTTGAGCAAAAGTGAACATGATCTTATGGGAAGTACTGTAGTGTGAATTTGTAGTGTATAAGCCTTGAAATAAAAAAACGAGCTCGAGTGGAAATGAAAGTAATATTGCAAGAAATATAATAAGTTTTGTGAAGACAAAAAACAAAACAGTATTTACTGACATTCTTGTAGTAAAAAGTGAACTTTGCCAAATAACTGCCTATTTTATGTAAGCTGCTTCAAGACAAGGAAAACTACGGGTATAAGAACGAGCTCGAGTCCAAATGAAAGTGAATTTTCATGGCACACTTATAGAAAGCGTCCTCAGTTGAAAGTGAAAGAAGTCTTTTGCGGCAAGCACTGTGCGTCATTATGTATAAGCCTTGGTATTCACCCCTCCTACACACCATGACAGTGTCATTCTGTAGTACCTGGAAATATTGGGTGAATAAAATGATCGAGCTTCTCGTACAGGGTGTATGAGATTTACCACAGGGGCAGTGGTAGAGGCAGGTGAAGAGGAGTGGAAAGGTCTACTTACAGGTAAGGGGGAGTGTGGGCAGGTGGAAGAGGAGCCGAGACGCATTTTTTTTTTTTTCCCTGGCATACCTGATCATCCATTCATGCTGGCAACGTCGTATCGAGTGCCTCTCGAAAAGACTCGGCAATGTCGCATCTCCCCATCCACCGCAGACAAAATAAGGTATTCAAGCAGGCTAACATTAGCTTAGGCCTAAGTTGATTAGGAAGAGGTTGGTTTAATATTAAAACATGGCTTTTTGGATGATTTTTTGGTTTGATTAACAAAATTGTTTCATCTACAGTATTCCCATGAGAAGGGGCGACGTTGGCGAATCATTTCTTGCTGAACTTGCTCCGCCATTGCCAATATGACTTAATGAGAAGTGTTCCCAAAGGGAAAGGGGGGGGGGAAACACGCAGCCGGGGAGCGTTTTTTTTTTTTTTCCCCTCGGGTACACTTGGTGGTAGGTGTGGCAACCATCATCCACTCACTTGATGTTGTGCTGCCTACTTTTCCCTTCGCCTTATCACTCATTTTCTGTGTCTGCCCTCTCTCTTCTATTTCTCCCATCTTGCCTGTCACTTTTTATGACTCCGCTTCTCAGGTGGCTTTACATTGATTGACAAGTCAAATGGTTAACTGAAGGCCAGGAAGTAATTTACATTGCTGGGCGGTAACCATGTATCCAACTCATACGTGTTTCCTACGTGTCAGCAAGTGTATTGGCTGAGGGTTAGTGACCCTTCCGGTAAACAGATAGATTCACTTCGTCATCCAGTCATATTGGCATCGTCGGATCGATCTCAGTGAGAAATGACTCGACAACGTCGCACCTTCACTTAGTAGATGAAACAATTCGGCTAATCAAAACAAAAGATCATCAGAAATGCCGTGTTTTGACATAAAACCATCCTATACCTAACCAACCTAGGCATAACCTAATGTTAACCTACCACAATACCTTATTTTGTTTTGGGGGATGACAAAGGTGCGACGTTGCCTAGCATTTTCTCGAGGCACTCGATCGCAGCATGCCAATATGACTGGATGACTAAGTGTCGGCTACCTGGAAAAAAAAAAAAAAAAAAAATGCAACCTCGGCATCCCTGTCTGGCCCGGGACGGTGTGCTTCCAGTTCGCCCTAGCTACTGGCATGTCAGCTACGGATGCAATCAGCCGAAGCTCCCAAAGTTACCTCTACCTATGACCAATTACCTCAACAATGCTTCCACATACGGACCTGGGAATACATGCAATGAAGAGCAGGTCTGTTGGTGAGTATTCTGACCTTTAATTGAAAGTTCTAGGGGCTATAGTTACTGTGCTATGATGGGTTGAAAACAGGCAAATTTTGAAAAAAATAAAAGAAAAAAAGTAGCATATGGAATGGGCTCAACTTGCTAGACGCCCAAGCTTTAGGGGGTAAGTGATATCGAGAGTACAAAAATACAGCAAAGCACAAAAATGCGGAAGAACAATTTTGCAGCCAGTGCCGATCCGTCATTCATGAAAACGACAGTGGCGACGTGGGAAATTGATGATAGCATACAAGTGTTCATGCGAGAGTTAACCGTTACTTCCAATCCTTCATGTATCCAACAGGTCAACTTTGGAACTGTGTCCGTATGTCTGTATTTCCTACGCCCTAAAATCTCCAGTCAAACGCAGTGTGTCCAGGCATCTAGAAATGAAAGGCTCTTGAAATTGGCTGGTTGTTATCTTGTTTTTGTAATTTCTTGGAAGAAGCAATCTTGCAGGCTCCTGGCTTTTAGTTCCATCTTCCTTGCATAAAAAAAAAAAAAAAAAGTTAAGTGAGGTTTGCCCAGAACTTCTTACACACTTTGAGGGGTGCAAAAAACGATGGCTGTGAAGGTTCAAGAGTGATGTACGTGACAAAATTTAACCCGTTACTTAACGAATTTTATGGTGTGAAACTAGTATTGTGAATGTTAGATCTGCAAGGAGTCCGTTACACTTCCATGTACACCGAAATGGGAACTGCTGATGAGAAGTTAGAATATTTATAATAACGGTGAATAGTTTATTGTGAAAGCATTCATTCACCCAATCTCCTATTGGTAATCTTTTAAAAATGATATGCTTTACCTGGTGCCTATTGTTGCCGCGTCTTGAATGTGGATCTAGCGTAATGAAATTTTTCAGTTTGGCAACAATACCGGCAGTCACGCCGGCCAGTGATACAAGTCTAAGATTTATGTTCTCAGACAGAACTTAGTACTAGGGTTGCCATACATCCGGATTTTCCCGGACATGTCCTGCATTTAGGTGTCAAAAATCTTCGTCTGGGAGGAAATTTAAAAATTCTCCAAAAGTCCGGAATTTCGGCTTCCATCACTTTTTCATGATAAAAATAATATACCATTAAATTCTAATGACGAGAGAGAGAGAGAGAGAGAGAGAGAGAGAGAGAGAGAGAGAGAGAGAGAGAGAGAGAGACCTTAGTTGTTTTCGACAGCTGGTAAGTGTTGCCAACTTCACTGGTTTAGCGCTAGCAGTTAGCTAGAATGTCCTGCCTTCTCTTATTCAACCAGGAACTTTTTTTTTTTTTTTCATAGTGCTGTTATAGCCATAAAATAAATGGTAATTGCACACAGTTATTGGCTTAATTTTCATTTTTACACAGTGGCACTTCTTATTCTCATGATCTTATCCTGCATCTAAGGCGCTTTAACATTTTCCAGTCATAAACTGGCCAATTCTGTACTTTGCTGTTGTCCATTATATTGTAAAAAGAATAAAGAGTTTAGTACAGTACAGCAGCATTGGTGTTTATATATATATATATATATATATATATATATATATATATATATATATATATAAAAAGGTTTCATAACGCCCAAGGCCCAACGTGTGTGCTGTGGGCGGGGGTGGAGGGGGAAGCATTGGTTTCAGCGGTGTCCTGTATTTTGACTCATCAGATACAGCCACAGATGACGATTTAATTGCTTTTAGGGAAGAGGGGCGATGTCAGGAAGGACAACCGAGAATGAGGAT
Source organism: Coenobita brevimanus (assembly GCF_032717465.1). Taxonomy (NCBI): domain Eukaryota; kingdom Metazoa; phylum Arthropoda; class Malacostraca; order Decapoda; family Coenobitidae; genus Coenobita; species Coenobita brevimanus. Next base: position 45,035,982 of record NC_136967.1, read on the forward strand.
GTGAGGCGGATTAGTGGGTGGAGTGCTGGCGCTCAGGTTCATTGCATTGGGAATGTGTGTGTGTGTGTGTGTGTCGATTGCAACATGACGGATAACACGAAGAAATACTGAAAAAAAAAAGTGGGAGTAGAATAATTTAATGATGTTTGGTAAGCTATAATCATATTTTGTCACTATACCTCTATATCTAGTATTCTACTTGGAAATGAAATTTCATCACATGCCTTTTTAAACTGTTTCACCATGAATCTCTTAGGGCGCATCCAAACGTGTGCCCAAACAAGTGTTGGCAACATGTAAGCAATACAGTGTCGAACACGTTGCAAACATGTTGGGAACAGATGAGTCCAGATCATGTTCGCAGCATCATAATGAAGTCTCAGCTGCCTCGTATGGACACACATATCCCATCACCTCTGCTGCCAGTGTTCGAAACTGCACTGAAACATGTTTGCATACATCTGTCCAAATACTGCTGCAAACATGTTCCCGAACATGTTGCCAGTTGTGTTGCCAACATATGTTTGAGTACACGCGTGGACGTGCCCTTAGATGAGATCAAAGACTCCATCCGAACCCTACCTAATTATTCTTGGATCTCTCTCTCTCTCTCTCTCTCTCTCTCTCTCTCTCTCTCTCTCTCATACACACACCACATTCCTGCCTGTTGTCGTGTGAGGTGAACGCAACAATCATCTGCCGCCTTCCTATGTATTGTACAGGTGTTCAGAAATGTATCGTTCATCAGGGGTTTGGCTGATAGAAAACAAACACAACGATGGCGACGGAGACGTATCAGCTAATAACAACGGCAGATATCTGTAAACGCTACCTTTTCCTCTAGAGCTTATAGTTATAATATTACCTCTGCGAAGGTATTACAGGGCCGTAACTTCTAGGGGGGGCTAGGGGGATATAGCACCCCCCCCCGTGTTTTCTGTATATTAATTAACCAAAAACTTCAACTAAGAAGAGGGTTCAATAACAAATCATGAAATTAACCAAGTTTGTAATTAAAATATGATACTATATGTCGAATATTATCATAAATCTTCTTGGCACAACAATTTGAGACGCACCGTGGTAGTCCTACGATGTTTTTCAGTGTTTACGTTGTGTGGCAATGCTGTTCTTGTCATTCACCAAGCGTTGTCGATATCTCTCTGTTGCCTTCTGGCCTGTGAGTTTATTTTTGCTCTAATGTGTTTATAATGAGTTATTTAAGAGGAGCCTGTGGAGTCACGTGGAGAGACAGGCTGACGAATGAGGATATAAAGGAGCGTTATGGTGTGGCTGTGGATGTGATAGGAAGCGTTATGAGGAACACACTGAGGTGGTTTGGCCATGTGGAGAGGATGGAGGGTGAAAGACTGACGAAGAGAGTGTATGTGAGTGAGGTGGAGGGGGGAAGAGGGAGGGGGAGGCCGAGGATGAGATGGAGGGATGGGGTGGAGAGGTATGTGAGAGAGGGGGGTGAGTTGGGAGCAGGGCAGTGAAATGGCGGGGGACAGGGCGACTTGGAGGCGATTTGTTTGTGGCCACCTCAGACGGGATTGAGGCGTCTGGCAATAGATAGATAGATAGATAGTGTTTATAATGATGTCTCTGTGTGTTGTTATCGTAACTGTATCTTCAGATTGAGAGACTTGTTTGAGGAGCACAGTCTCCCACACTCGGCTAAACCACACAATGTGTCTGGGGTTCATTCTAGGAGACTTGACAGTCTTGATCAGAAGGCGGTTCTGAACGAATTTACTGACACGACGGAGAGAAGAAAATCCATGTTTGCCTGTTTGGCATGTTGAATAAAAGTAATATTTTGGGCATATCGTATGTAGGAATCTGTATATTTTAGGATAAAGGTTTTTATTATAGAATGCAAATGCTGTGTGTGTGTGTGTGTGTGTGTGTGTGTGTGTGTGTGTGTGTGTGTGTGTGTGTGTGTGTGTGTGTGCGCGCGTGCGTGTGTGTGTGTGGCAGACAAGTGACCTTTATTATCTATCTATCTATCTGTCTACAGCCCGACGCCCTAATCCCGCAAGGAGTAGACTGTAGCACCAGTCGAGCTGGGCAGTACTCCCGAGGTGGATGGAAAGCTGATGACAGGGAGTGCTGGAGCTCCCGTTTCATCAGCCCTCAGGACTAGTTCCTGACCATCCCCCTTTGCTGAACTTTTTCAGTGTCTCAGTTACACAGAGAGTAGGCCAGCATGCTCTCCAGTACAAATTTCTCTAACTATCTTCACCAAACTACATGCACAGTACACACTACACTTCTTATTCAAAATTTACCCAAAATGGCGTCGTTTTATCAAGCCTCGGAGTCCCCGGGGGGGGGTACCATAAATACCCCCACCATCTACCCCTCTCCCGGTGACGACTCAAGGTGCCTGGAACCACTGTCTGACTCTCTTCTTCATTTCTGCAACATTCGCGGCCTTTCCTCTAACTTTCGCTCTGTTGAGCACCACCTCTCCTCCTCTAAACCTCACCTTCTTTTTCTAACGGAGACTCAGCTGTCTGAGGCAACTGACAGCAAACCCTTTTCTGTATCCTCCTACTTTCTCTATACTCATTTCAAAGCCAAAGGTGGCTGTTGTGTATATATACGCAACGACTTATCTTCCTCTCGTGTTCCTGAACTTGAATCTTCTGAATTCTCCACACTCTGGCTTCGGCTTTCCTGTCATTCTCTGACTAAATATATCTGTGCTGTTTACTTATCCCCTAATTCTACTGACTATCAGAAATTCTTCGACTATCTTACTTCTACGATGGAACACATTCTATCCATTTCTCCTTTCTCTGAAATCTCCATTCTTGGAGATTTCAATGTTCACCACCACCTTTGGCTCTCCTCTCCTTTCACGGATCCACCTGGTGAACAAGCCTACATCTTTTCTATCATTAATGACCTAGAGCAGCTTGTACAGCACCCTACCCGTATCCCTGACCGCCTTGGTGAGAGCTCCAACATACTTGACCTCTTCCTCACAACTAATCCTTCTGCTTACTCTGTTAATCTTTTCTCTCCGTTGGGCTCCTCCGATCACAACCTTATTACCTTAACCTGTCCTATCACTCCGGTACGGCCTGTGGACCCTCCAGGGAAACGTCGTCTGTGGCATTTTGGAGCCGCAGACTGGGAGGCCCTCAGGCAGTACTTCTTTGATTTTCCCTGGAATGATTATTGCTTCCATGGCCGTGAGCCATCTGAGTGTGCCTTGCGCATTACGGAGGTTATTCTCTCGGGCATGGAAGCATACATTCCTTTCTCATATCCTTTGACTAACGCAAGAAAGCCTTGGTTTAATCACGCTTGTTCTAATGCTGTCCGCAACAAGGAGAGGGCCTACAAAAGGTACCGGAGCCAACCCACCCCTGAATCACATCATCTTTACGTTTCTGCCCGGAATCGTGCTAAGTCTGTTCTTCGCTCTACTAAAAATAGTTTCATCCATACTAAATGCTCTCAACTCCCCAACTCGAATTCTTCCCGCTCCTTCTGGCATCTTGCCAAAAATCTTTCTAACAACTTTACCTCATCATCCTTCCCTCCTCTTTTCTACTCTGATGGTTCTGTAGCTATTTCTTCTACTGATAAAGCAGATCTCTTCGCACAGACTTTCTCCTCCAATTCTACCTTAGACGATTCCGGTGCTGTTCCTCCATCACTTCCCCCCTCTGACTTCCTCATGGCTGACATTAAAATTTCTTCAGTTGATGTATTTTCTGCCATCACTGGCCTCAGTACTAACAAGGCATATGGGCCTGATGGGGTCCCTCCTGTTGTTCTCAAGAACTGTGCTTCTGTGCTTACACCCTGCCTAGGCAAACTCTTTCGTCTTTGTCTGTCAACTTGTACCTTTCCTTCTTGCTGGAAGTTTGCTCTCATTCAGCCAGTCCCAAAGAAGGGTGACCACTCCCAACCCTCCAACTATCGTCCAATTGCTTTAACGTCCTGTATTTCAAAAGTTTTCGAGTCAATTCTTAATAGAAAAATTTTAAGGCATCTTTCCTATCACAACCTTCTTTCCGATCGTCAGTATGGGTTCCGTCAGGGACGCTCCACTGGCGATCTTCTCACCTACCTTTCAGACTCCTGGTCATCCTCCTTTCGGGACTTTGGCGAAAGCTTTGCCATTGCACTTGACATCTCAAAGGCTTTCGATCGAGTCTGGCATAAATCTTTAATTTCCAAACTGCCCTCCTACGGTTTCTATCCTTCTATCTGTGCCTTAATCGCTAGCTTCCTTTCTGGTCGTTCTATAGCTGCTGTTGTAGACGGCCATCGTTCTTCTCCTAGATCTATCAACAGTGGTGTTCCTCAGGGCTCTGTCCTATCACCAACTCTCTTCCTTTTATTCATCAATGATCTTCTAAGCTGTACATCTAACCCTATCCACTCATACGCTGATGACTCCACCCTTCACCTTTTCCATTCGGTTCCCGCAACGCCCATCTCAACAGTTACTTCAACAAACAAGGGATGAGGCTATGGCACACCTAATGTCTGACTTGGCTCGTATCTCTGACTGGGGTAAAAATAATATGGTTGTCTTTAATGCAGCTAAGACTCAGTTCTTACACCTTTCAACCCAACAAAATCTTCCACAGGTATACCCACTGATGTTTAATAATATTCAGCTTAATCCTGCATCATCCTTGAACATGCTTGGGGTTTCATTTACTTGGGACTTATCTTGGAAAGATCATATTACATCTCTTGTAAAATCTGCTTCCAAGAGATTGGGTGTGCTAAGCCGACTCCGCTCTTTCTTTACCCCTGCGCAATTGTTGACTCTATACAGGGGTTTTATCTGCCCCTGTGTGGAGTACAACTCTCATGTGTGGGGAGGCTCCCCTCATACAGCTCTTCTCAATAGGGTGGAGTCAAAGGCTTTTCGTCTCATTAACTCTCCTCCTCTTACTGACTCCCTTTCTACCTCTGTCTCTTCGCCGAACTGTTGCATCTTTATCTCTTTTCTATCGCTACTTTAATGGTCACTGCTCCTCTGAACTGTCTGCTTGCATTCCTCCACCTCTACGACGGGCGCTTAGCACCCGTCTGGCAGCAAACTCTTATCCTTTTTCTGTCCAGCTCTCTAATGCAAGAGTTAACCGTTACTCCCAGTCTTTCATTTATGCAACAGGTCAGCTCTGGAACTGTCTCCCTCTGTCTGTATTTCCTGCTGCCTATGATCTCCAGTCTTTCAAACGCAGTGTGTCCAGGCATCTCAAAATGATCGGATCTTGAATTTGGCTCTCTATTGTATTTTGTTTTTCTCTTGGAGGGAACTGTTACTGCGGGCTCATGGTCTTTGGTTCCTTCTTCCTCGCAAAAAAAAAAAAAAAAGGGGTGGCCGCAGACAAAACGCCTCCAAGTCGCTCTGTCACCCAACATTTGACTACCCTCCCCCCAACTCACTCCCCCTTCCCTCATATACCTCTCAACTCCATCCCTCCACCTGATCCTCGGTCTTCCCCTCTCTCTCCCTCCCTCCACCTCACCTACATACACCCTCTTAGTCAGTCTTTCATTCTCCATTCTCTCCATATGTCCAAACCACCTCAGTGTATTTCTCCTAATCTTCTCAACCACATCCACATCCACCCCACAACGTTCCTTCACTTCTTCATTCGTCAACCTGTCCCTCCATGTCAATCCACATGCTCCTCTCAAGTAACTCATTTCCACTGCTCTCACTCTTGACTTGTTCCCCTCTTGCAAGATCCAAGCCTCGCTTCCATACGTCAGGGTAGGGATCACAATATTATCATGCAGTGATTTCTTAACTTCCATACGCACCTCCCTATTTCTCATCACTGCTTTCAGTGAACCAACAACTTTCCTTTCTTGCTGTACCCTTTCAAGCACTTCATCCCTCAAAGTTCCATCCTTACTCATCACACTACCCAAGTACTTGAATGCACTCACATTATCCATATCCTCACCATCCAACCTCACTGCACACTCTGTGACTTCATTCCTCTCAAACACCATAACTTTACTCTTGTTTACATTAAATTTCATTTCTCTTCCTACACACTGTCCCACATTTATTCACCAAACCTTGCAACTCCCATTCATCTTCACTCAACAATACTGTATCATCAGCAAACAGCAACACCGGAATCTTCCAAATCTCACCTCCATTCATTAGAGCCACCCCCACATCCACTGTCCTACCTTGCACCTCCTTTACAACCCCATCCATCTATATATTTAACAGCCATGGAGACATTACACAACCCTGTTTCATTCCCACAGTGAGATCAAAGAACTCACTCAGCTCACCATTCACTCACACCGTAGCCCTAGCTCCTTCGTACATACTCTTCACAGCATTCAACAATATCCCCTCCATTCCATATATTCTTAATACCTTCCACATACCGTGTCTATCTACTGTCATAAGCTTTCTCCAAGTCCATGAAGGCAGCATACACTTTCTTTCCCTTCTTTAGATACTTCTCCACTAAACATCTTAGAACAAATATCTGCTCTACACACCCTTTTCCATTCCTAAATAGCCCTTGTTCTTCTCCAACTAGCTCCTCTGTTATATGTCTAACCCCGCCAATTAGTATTCTACCATATATTTTTCCAGTCACACTAAGAAGGCAAATACCCCTATGGTTACCACATACTTCTCTTTCCCCTTTTCCTTTGTATAAAGGAACAATTATAACTGAATTCCAGTCCTCCAGAACCCTTCCCTCTTCCCTAGCCAATCTACAATACTTCCATATCCACTCCACTACAATCTCATCCCCATACCTCAGCATTTCACCACACACTCCATCAATTCCTGGGGCCTTTCCCATCTTGATTTTCTTCATTGCTTCCACTACCTCCGCCCTACTGATCTCTTCCTCTCTCCTCTCATCCCTTCTTCTCCCAGCCATCCCCCAACCACTTATACTTACACTCCTCTCACTCTCTACATTCAACAAATCCTCAAAGTGCTCCTTCCATCTCCTCAGTTTCTCTCTCATCTCCACCAACAATCTATTATTCCTCTTTCATTCCCCTACTAATACCACTTTCACACTGCCTTACTTTCTTTACCTCCTGCCAAAACAATTTTATACTCTCCCTCGATTTCATACTCAGATTCCTCCCAAACTCTTCATCCACTTTCTTCTTACTCTCCTTCACCAATCTCTTCACATCCCTTCTCATGCTGACATATACCTCTCTCTTCCCTTTACTATGAAGAAAAAAAAAAAAAAAACACTGGGCTTATAAGGCTGAAATTTATAATAATGAGAAAAATTTTTAGTGGTTTTCTTGCAAACTCAAACAATACTGCGCGTGTTTGATCGAATATTTCTAATTTTGATCCAAACTGATCATAAAGTAATCATAATAGTACTTAGTTTTTTATCATTTTATCATTTCCCAAAGAATTAAGTCAGTGCTGTATTTTTCAACCCGAATCCTACTGCACGCAAGAAGGAACAGTCTTCATAAAAGTGCAGCATAGTACAACAGATATGTAAAATGGCGAAATTATTAAACTTAATCACAGTTTGAATTGAAAATTCAGATTGGCAGAAAATTAAGCCTTTTACTTAAACACTCAACTCCATCACTAAATATACACTTATCGTAAGCAGCACAGCTACCCAATATTATATAAGCAGTTGTCGCCGAGCTGTTGTAACAGTGTGTTGAATTGTACGTATTTTACGAATGAGAGAATGTTCGTTGTACTTGTCGTAGATGGCAGGAGAAATATAAAGATGAGTCTGGGGTTTGATTGCAGTTTATTTCTTCAAAGGGGAGTATCTCACAAGAGCAGTACTGAGGTGAGAGTGGTTTTATGCTGGCTAACCCCGTGTGCTCCTCCCTGCCTCTCCTCCCCATGCCTCTCTTCTTTCCTAACCCCTTCTGCTCTGTCTCTTCCATTTCCCCTGTTAATGACTGGTTATGTCACGTGTGAGGGCACGTGGGAAGGAATCTTCCGAGAGACTGGAAAGTTCCCGTCCGGTGTCACACTTAGCTGTGTGTGAAATTCCTTACAAGAATGTGTGCTGCTGTTTCCTCTAGCCCTCTCACTTAGGCACGACTTTCATCTAACCTCTGTATTACATATTTACGTTACTAGCTATTATGTAGTGTGTTTGATATTTTAGAGTCCTGACACATGCCTTATTAACCCTCTCGTGCACCATAGGTTTTCAGCAAGTTTTGATTCCACACAGAACCAAAATCTCGCTCTGGCCAGCGACGCTCACGCGGCAAGGAAAAAAGTTCTATGCCCATTTTACGCTTGGAAAGTGCTTATATTGTTATGAATCGCTTCCCATCGTCTTCGTTGGTGTTTATACTATCAGATAAGAAAAAATCATAAAACAGATGAATAAATGTACATAAATGAAACCTGAATAAACCTTATTTACGTGAAAACTAACTTCTGATAACTTCCCTACATCACCGTGAAAAATATTTCCCGTGACGCGCAGCTGCAAAGGACATACATAATCTATACGCAGAATTTCACGATCTTTCATCTGTGAAATTTTGAAGTTGATACGTCCAATAGTTTTCGAGTACATCGAAAAAAACTACGAACATCGCCTAAAAACGTCTGATTTATTATTTCATATGTTGTTAGTGACACTGTAACAAACATAAACTTAAATTTTATCCAGTTTTGTAGCTCAAATGTTAAGGAAGCCCATGATTTAATTCAGTGTTATAGGCCTTATTGTTATGGAGAAAATGGATTTTGAAAAGTTACATTGGGTTGTGCGCCGTTTGCGCGCCGTAACAGCTCATACGCTCAGGCCCGTAGGCTGAGTATGTTCGTCTTTCGTAACTTTTCCCCATTTATTTTCACACATACAGTATGTTACTTTGCTTTACAAAAGTATGCATAGGAAATCATCAGCTTGATCAATCTTTTGTTTTACAGATTTTTGATGCGACCCATACTTTACGAGTAAAATGACTGAAAGAACAGCAATGAAATGCACCACATTTTCCCTATGAGAAAAATATAGTAAACACAATTTATACCTTACGATACAATAGTATAAAAACTAGACAAATAAGCTGGTTACTCACGTCCTCTAGCATTGTTGTAGTGTTTCTTGAGAAGAGATGGAGTTGCAGAAAGGAGTACAGGTACGATCATAGCCTGAGTGTGAGTGTGAGTATTTGTCATGTGTGAGTGTCTGTCTGTCTGTCTGTCTGCCTGTGTGTGTGTGTGTGTGTGTGTGTGTGTGTGTGTGTGTGTGTGTGTGTGTGTGTGTGTGTGTGTGTGCGCGTGTGTGTGTGTGTGTGTGTGTGTGTGTGTTTGCGATGTGATTTACTGTTGTATGCTTTCATCAGTATGATACTGATGAAAACACGCTCCTGTGCAAAGCGGCACATCGCAAACAAGACATACATTATACTGTAGCTGGTGTCTCTCCTCCTCTTGTCGAAGTAGCACAACACACACTACAGCCTTTTCCTGTCGGGGATTCTCTCCAGGGTGTGGTGTAGAATGGAGTCCAAGCGTGTTCTGATGTCAGGACTCTAAAATATCTTAATATATAATAGCTAGCAACGTACATATACAGTCTAGAGGTTAGGTCAATGTCAAACCTAGGGACCAAAAGGAAATGATATTAGCACCTCTCCAGAATGTCTCATACCAGCACAATAGCCCACAAACAGCGCCTCGTGACCATACACACATACACACACACAGGTTTCTAGAACATTTCCACGACAGTATAGCCCACGTGACAGACCCCTGCTAAACGAGAATGTAGGAATCTGAGCTCAGAAGGGGACTGGCCATAGAACCGGCAGGTAGTAGGGAGAAGGAGGCTAGCAACATAGGATAGAGAGAGAGAGAGAGAGAGAGGGGGGGAGGGAGGTAGCTCGCGGGACTCTATTTTACACTTCACTCATGTGAGAGAGACTTTGTTAATATTTCCAAGACAAATAAAAATAGTCCCATACTAATCTTTACCTCTCCTGTCATTACATTACAAAAGGGAACAAAGATTATCTACTTACAAAACTACTCACGTATAACAACCGCTCGTCCACGAGTCTAATATATGTATAACTGATCTACAAAACACACTACAAGAAGCTACAAAGTTTCTGTAAGATATGGCGGCAGCGAAAGTACGAACCTCGTCTATGAATCTACAGTGAATTCCTACAAAATCCAAGCTACAAGCCTACGAGTGTACAGTTGATTCTACATTATCAAGATTGAAAACAAACAATACCTCTTACAACCAAGAGCTCACAACCAGCTCCCGACAGTATTCTCTCCAACCCCCCCTCCGTCTCCCCGATCATCAAGCTGATGTAGAGGTGAAGAGGTCACAGGACGCCTGGCCAGTAGTTTAACAAAATATTGATACAAACAATCTTCCAATTTCTATGACGAACCAACGAACTACAACCATTTACGATCAACTACAAGTAACAACTCTACGAGCCGTCTATATAATCTACACACAGCTACAAGTAGCAACATTCTTCATCCCACAACGAGTGAATCACAAGAAAAAAAAAAAAAGGACCGAGAATACATCGAAAAAGAAAAACAAAACAAACAAACGAAGAGCGAGACACGACTCACAACTCACAACCACCTGACCTCACCCTCCTCTCTCTGCTACCTCCACCCAACCTCCACCGCTGACGCAGGAGTGCGAGAAGGTCAAGACACGAAGCAAATACCAAGCCCGTATTTACAACTCATCTTACTCATCTTCACTCAGGCTACTCATCGCTACTCATTTACTCACCACAGCTACCAGAGTGGGAAGTTGACGTCACCATACGTGTTTGCTGAGACGACGCCACGCCTATCAACGTGTGTCTGACACCTCACAACACGTCAATCAACCTGTGAAGGACAACGTTATCACCACGTGCAACACCACTCACACCTTTCCCACCACGGTAAAAATGAGTGAGTTACATAGTTACTTCATTTATACAATACACAGAAATAGACACAGTGGTAGACACCTTCTGCACAAACATATAAAACGTGCTGTATAGTTACAATTCACATACATATACCTACTTCAGTTATCTGCATTATTCAATCTTGCACCAACAATAAATATTCTACACTGCATATATTCATTCATTTATTATAGCATTTATATACTACCAACAAATGTTACCATTTATACCTACATAAAATACGTGCTTCATGCATACAACTATACATTATTACATCTACAAAGTAATAAAGAAAATATACTATCACAGTTACTCAGTGAGCGATTATAAGAACTGTATTAAACATTTATTGATTAAAGCTACCTAGTGGAAACAAAGTGTTACAAAAAAAGAAAAAAATGGCCAACACAAATGACGTTAGCAAGAATGAACAACACCTTCCACACAATCGTGAAGACAAAGATTTCCACACAGTGCTGACACATATATTGCCCACGATAGGTACCGGTGAACAAGTCAGTGTACCGTATTTGGCTAATACTCTATATAATATATACATATTTTTTTATAACAAAATATGGGGCTATATAATATCACTGTGCAATCTAAACTAAATCTTAAAAAAGGGTCCCAAGGAAATTAGCCGGCAATTATGCAACCTCGAACAACACCGAAAAAACTTAGACAAACGAAGAAAAACAAACTATAGAAAATTCATACATTAAAAAAAAAAATAATAATACAGTAAGATCACATAACAAATAAATGAAAATAGATGTAAGTGTTACTACAAATGCCAAAATACCACATAAACTCCTTCTGTAAGTGAAACAAAAAGCAAATTATTGTTCTCCACGAGCCAGTGGCAAGACACATCATCACTATCATTGACCGCAGCATGACCGGATTCGATGTCAGGACTGCAATTATTACAATTATGTAACAACAAACGATTGCCTTATGTTACACTTGCTACAATTATGTAACTACAAACGATATGTAACAATTCGTAAAGTGTTACAATTATGTATTACTACAATATTACGTAACAAGTCATACAATGTTACAATTATATATTACTACAATGTTACTACAATATTATGTAACAATTCATACAATGTTACAATTATGTATTACTACAATATTACGTAACAACTCACACAATGTTACAATTATGTATTACTACAATGTTACTACAATATCATGTAACAATTCATACAATGTTACAATTATGTATTACTACCACAATGTTACTACAGTATTATGTAACAATTCATAAAATGTTACAGTTCTGCATTACTACAATGTTACTACAATATTATGTAACAATTCATACAATGTTACAATTATGTATTACTACTACAGTGTTACTACAATATTATGAAACAATTTATACAGTGTTACAGTTATGCATTACTACAATGTTACTACAATATTATGTAACAATTGATACAATGTTACAATTATGTATTACTACCACAATGTTACCACAATATTATGTAACAATTCATACAATGTTACAGTTATGTATTACTACAATATTATGTAACAATTCATACAATGTTACAGTTATGCATTACAACAATATTACTACAGTATTATGTAACAATTTGTACAATGTTACTATAATTCTGTATTACCAGAATCATCACACAAGTTAGGTGAAATATTAGACATTATTAACCCTTCCATGGCCGCTGGCGTCGAATGACGTTTAGCCGATCAGTGGCCACAGGCGTCGTTTGAGCGCGGCCTATAAAAAAATGCAAAAATTTTTGAGAAGTGAACGAATGTTCTGAATGTCTTCACACTGACTTACACTACACTCCTATACATCTCATCAAGCAGTTCAAAGCCTGCTGCTGTGATGAGTGGATTTTCAATTTTTTCGCTCCAAGCCATGCCTAAAGAAGCACAACTACACCCATTATCTCGACCCAGGCAGAACATATAATCTATGTCCTCTCTTGCAAAACACACACAACCACCTGCTTACGATTATGAAGTAATATAGGCACATACAAAAAAGACATGATAATAAGTGAAAAATACATTTTTGTCATGGTATCTTTACCTATTTGCTCAGGTTTGTTGTAATGGTTTGGATCATTTGATACAGTGCAACTTGTAGAAAACTGTGAAAACCTTCGGGAAGTGAACGAAAATCTGGGACATGAGACTGACCTACGAGTTGACTTCACCCTCTCACATATCATCTGTCAGTTCACCACCTGCCGTCATGAGAAGTGGATGTACGATTTTTTCGCTCGAGGCCATGCCTAAAAACACATAGTTACACCCATTATCTCGACCCAGACAGAAAATACTATCTTTTTCCTCCCTTGCAAAACACATACAATCACCCTGTTTACGAGACAGCGATATATATTGCGAAAATAAGGTAAAATGATAGAGAAAGATGAACATGTTATTTCGGAAAAAATACGTTTTCCCCCGTCTGTAAACTTATTAATTTCTGCTTTGTATCTGTATTCGTAATAATTAGACTTCTGAAACTGCATTACGATTCTATTTTTAGCCATGCTCGTGGTGTGGGAGCTCGAAGTTGCGACTCAACCTCCACATTGCTGATCGGATTTGACCCTCCACTTTATTCTCCCGTGATAGTCTAACCTTAGAGGACGTGCAGTTTTCTCATTTAGGACCGAAAATTCAACCCTTTCGCTCCCTTTTCCAAGCATGAGCACAACGATACCATAAATAATAACTCGAAACTACCATAAACATATTTTATATAAAAAAGGTGAAAAAGTATTCATAACAATTTTTTTTCCAGCCATTCCTAACAGATTATGTACTGAAATCATTCGATATCATCATATCTCATATATGCACATTTCAGCACCATTTGTATTGTTTTGGGAGTTAAAAAAAAATAGCAACACCTGCCCAGTTGCATTGTGGCAGGCCCCTGGGCGGCAATATCGGTTGCCGATATTTCTGCAACTTCCGCACTCCATTGCAAGGAATTAAATGCGTCTAGGAAGCTGGGATTTGCACTGTTTGGTGCATCTGAACTTTCTCTTCAATATGGCAAGAAAAAAAATAAATTTTCGAAATTTCAAAAAATGGCCCCGGCGTCGGCCTGGAGTGCACGGAAAATTCCGGGGCTTCGGCCACGGAGGGGTTAAAGGGATAACTCCATATGTAATGTAATGACCAAGCAGTATTTCCATTGCACAGTTATATGTGTATGTCTGTTATACATACACATCTTACAAAATGTCATACAATAGCCAATTTAACCATATTGCATTTATTCAATTATGTATACAACTTGTTTAAAATGTAATATTACTGGATCATTGCAATATTACTATGAATATTATATCTATACTATATTATAATCAATATTATGTATTAAGAGTGAAGAAGAAGAATATTATGTGTTAATAGATTAGCATATGTCAATGATAATTGCTGTCGGAGGACTGCCAGCTGTGTGACCCAGCGATGTCAGGACTCTAAAATATCTTAATACATAATAGCTAGCAACATGTATATATAGTCGAGAGGTTAGGTCAATGTCATACCTAGGGGCCAAAGGAAATGACATTAGAACCTCTCCAGAATGTCTCACACCAGCACAATAGCCCACAAACAGCGCTTCGTGATCATACACACACATACACACACACACGCTTCTAGAACATTTCCATGACAATATTGCCCACGTGACACGACCCCTGCTAAACGAGAATGTAGGAATCTGAGCTCAGAAGTGGACTGGCCATAGAACCGGCAGGTAGTAGGGAGAAGGAGGCTAGCAACATGGGCGAGAGAGAGAGAGAGAGCGAGACAGGGAGGTAGCTCGTGGGACACTACTTTATACTTCACTCGTGAGAGGGAGACTTTGTTAATATTTCCAAGACAAATAAAAATAGTCCCATACTAATCTTTACCTCTCCTGTCATTACATGACAAAAGGGAAGGAAGATTATCTACTTAAAAAACTACTCACGTATAAGAACCACTCGTCCACGAGTATAACTGATCTACAAAACACTTGACAACGCTTGGACGGCGGTGCTCCTCCATCTCCTTGCCTCCGTACTCCTGCTGGAGGTGCAGTGGGAGCAGCTGGCCAAGGAACTCCTGATGGGCCAGCTACTGCAGGAGGTGGAGCAGTCGTGGCAGTAACTAGTGGAGTTATTCCTGACGGGCCAGCTACTGCAGGAGGTGGAGCGATTGTTGCAGGAGGTGGAGTGGAGGCTGCAGTTGATGTTGTGATTGCTGCAGATACAGGTGGTAATCGGTGTGAGGGAAGGTCTGGGGCATGGTGAAGGGCATGACCCGATGCCAGCCACTCCTCCTTCCGGAATGGCAGGAGTTTGTGACATATGTGTTCCTGGAATTCCAAATAGGTCTCCGGGTGTTCATCTTGTAGAGCGTGTAGGCATTGAATAGGGCCATGTGAATGAAATAAAAGGTCATTTTCTTTGTCCACTTGACCATCCTCCTTTGGGCAGGGTAGTATTGGATCATCTGATCGAAATGATCCACCCCGTCCATGTGCCGATTGTAGTCCTCCACATTGACAGGTTTGTTCACTGTTTTCTGAATATGGTGGAATCTCCAGTCTGGACCCTTGACCTTCCCATGCACCTGCTTAGGGACTGTCACGGGGGGAAATGTGAATGCCACGAATAAAATGATGATAATAATCAAAAGTAAACACAAGGATTGACTTGTGAAATCTAGCAGTAAGTTTTACTTTCTGCCGATTCTCTAATGACGAGAATTTTATAAACTTTCTAAACAGTACACAGCAGGGACTATCTACTCACGAATGCTGTATCATTAGTACTGTTGGCCTCTGAGAAAGTGTCCTTACCCCTGACAATCAATAACTGATAATAACTGAGACAAGTTCTTGCTGATGCTTAACTCCTGGCTGGCACAACGGATCTAAGAACTACTACCAAGGAACTGGCTTAAATACCAGTCATGGTTAATGTTAAAAAGTTTGTATGAACTGGGAGTAGCACACCAAATAAAGGCACAGTGTGAAGAAATCAAACACGATTCTACATTTATATTAACCTCAGAGAAAAGAACTGTAAATTTATTGATTACAATAAAATAAATTTACGTTATAAGAATCGCAAAAATGAATTCAAATATCAAAGGAATTGCATGCACTCAATCAAAAAGCTAGTCTTAAACCTAGGAAAAAGAACGGAAATACTGGTCATTGGAGGAAATGGAGGTAGCTGTGGACAGCTGGGCGTCTCTGCTAAGGTGCTGAAATTCACTGCTAAGGTCACTACAGCCGATCACCAACTCGGTGGGGAAATATGGGGAAACGTTGAACTCTGGAGACTGTAGGTGCTACGAAGAAGGGCCTGCTCTCAGTACTGGCACAATAACCCTACTCCCGTGGTTGTCCGACACCAACTGAACAACTTAAGTTGGGTATGGGGGGGTGAGAAATGGCCATGTTCACCGGAAGTGGGCATGACCTAACTCCAAAATTCAGTGGAGGCAAGGCGAATGATATACACATGCAATAAAATCACTCAGTGGAACACTAATGTCGTGCATAAGAACAGTCACTTTTGGAGCTGTGGAAAGAATTCTGAAAAACCATCCCAATCAAAGTGCATACAGGGATGGTTAAAGTGATACACAGTGGGTCTTCTACTAGAGTTCGTGGCTTCTCACCAAAGTATAATGTCACGAATATATATATATATATATATATATATATATATATATATATATATATATATAAATTCACAGTCTCGTGAATTCGTGACATTACACCTCATCAAAATCATATTTTTCTCTGAAAAATTTTACCATATATACATACTTATACATCCTAAATCAGTGACACAAGATTCACACTGTGGTGTGTGTACTATCCTGCTACGGGAGAAAATCACTGTCGCCAATGAGCGTAAAAGCCTTGTATTTACATTAATAGAAGCAAGCTTGAAGGAAAAAACTCCGTGACTATGGTGAAAAATCCTGTACTCGGGTCAAACTGAGCAAAAGTTTGCTACATTTACATTAACAACTAATTGTTATGTAGCGTGGTGTATGTAATACACGGTGTAGGTGTGACAGTTGTAGTTACACTACAACTGTCACACCTACGTCACACGTCACACGTGTAAAATGATATAATACAACATAATAGTAAACAGAGATGACAAGGCAAAAGAGAAGAGGTGGCAGCATGCGGTAGAGACAATCAGCTGATCTGCACAGAAAAACTGCTTAGCCCGCCATCTGTACTGGTGAAATCAACCAAGGTGGAGCATCAAAAATGTTGATGTGATAAACAATTTATATCAAATTACAATTTCTCTCTCTGCCTAGTAGTCAGCACATATGCTACAAAGGTACAGTATTATTTCTTACTGGGTACGTTATTAACCAGGAAACATAGTCCTTGGATTGCATAAATCTCTGAGGAATCCCGTGGTTTACTGGTTAAACCTACATTAACCAGGAAACATGCTAGTCCTTGGATTGCATAAATCTCTCAGAACATCCAGTTTACTGGTTAAACCTACATCATTAACCAGGAAACGTAGTTCTTGGATTGCTGAAATCTCTCAGAACCCTTGCAGTTTACCGGTTAAACTACATTAACCAGGAAACATACTAGTCCTTGCATTGCATAAATCTCTCAGAACATCCAGTTTTCTGGTTAAACATACATTATTAACCAGGAAACGTGCTAGTCCTTGGATTGCATAAATCTCTCAGAACATCCAGTTTACTGGTTAAACCTAACTCTACACTACGATTAATATTGGCAAGCTGAGAAACCGTACGCAATCTTAGGGAGGTCACATTTTAACACTCAACGTGGGTGTGAACACTCATGTGGATAATGTGTATTCTCCGGGAATCCTCAGAGAGGCCCACAGCTCGAGACACACCACAAGGTAATTCAGACACAGCCTCGGATTGCCTCTGTGGGGGTTCCTCCCTTAACCTACGGTACATATGTATGTACAGGCCCTGGACATGAAGTGTCCTGCGGGGCAACGGGTGAGACGTCATGTCTGTCACCACATTACCACTGCCCTCTCTCTCAGCTGACTCAGAGATTGTGGGTGTGGATTCAAATGGCACAGGAAGGACATGTCCCTGCATGGTGGTATGTTGACACACATTCCAGGTATGCATAAACCTATCTATTTCCTGTCCCATTCCTGGCCAGAAAAAGGCAGGATGGATGGGGTCAGAGGTTTTCTTTTGGCCCATGCGACCTCCCATCACTGAACAATGACCCAATTCAAACATTGCTCTGTGATACCTCACGGGAATGACAAACTGCAGTTGAACCTCGCCCTGGGGTGTTTGTGACTCACAGTACAGCCGTCCTCGCTTACAAAGGAACCTGGTTTGACCTCCCCGTGAATACTTAATCACTTTACCCTTTTGCTTCTTCCGCACAGCAGCAAGTGTTGGGTTAGACTGTTGTTCTTGGACAACATCTTGACCACAAATCAGATTTTGTGGCAATCCAATGGTCACCGGGGTGACACAGTTTGGAGACTTGGCCATGGCTTGTGTTACTGCAGCCGAAGTCTGAGTAGCTTCATCTACGGTGCAGCTATACTTTGCACCTGGTATGTTACCTATAATAAGGTCAAACAAAGGTTCTGGCATGACAACTGCAGCTGTCATGCCAGTGTAAAAAGAAGATGCCACCTGGATACGTGCCTCAGGGAACAAGCTCACTGATCCATCAATAAGCTGAGCTTGGATCTGTTGACCTGTGTATTCCTCTGGCCGAACTAGATTCTGCCTGACAGAGCAACCTGAGCAACCATTGTCTCTCAGGACCTTTACAGCAATGCCTCCCACAAGCCCTGGCTGAACAAGGAAGGCACTTTTACCTGTGGGAGGGCCTGTAGAGGAAGCAGCCAGCCATTGATATGGCTGCATAGCACACAACTCTGCGAATGTGACGCCCTGAGGACTAGATGCCTGAGGGGTCGTACTCACCATCTGGGGAGTTAGAGCATTGATCACCTGTGGAGTTGGGCTCACTGTCTGAGGGGGACTAGTTCCTTGTGAAGGAGGACCTGTGCTGCTAGGGACAACACCATCATGCGCTTGTCGGGGAATGAAGGCTGCGTTTGCCTCCTGCCTCCGATACACTGGGGCTGGTGCTGAAAAGGGTTGTCCCGATTGTCGATTGCATGGCTGATAGTCTTGCTGGTTAGGGTACTTGTTGTACCCTTTCCAAGCAGGTTGCTGAACATTGTGCCCTTGGTCCTTTATTTGTGATTTGTTTGGACCGTGGCCATTATTCTGAGAACGGCCTTGATGCTGGGGTTCAGTCTGAGATGGCTTCCCAGACTTGGCAGTATCTTTCCTGTTCCAGGTCTGTTGCTTACGAGTTTGGTACCCATATGTAGTGAAGAATGCATCAGCCTTATCCATCATTTGGCTGGCATCCCTTAACTGACAGATCCTAAGCTAAGCCATAAAAAACTGGTAAAGAAAGTAAAAAAAAAAAAATGCAACTGACTGGGAAAACCCTTACGTAAAATTAATAAAACAGAATCGATAACCACCAGTAAGACAATGCCTATAGATTTTAATGATAACAAATTCTTAACTAAGAGTGAGTATTATTTCGTTAACTTTAAAGCTAGGAGTTAATATCCTGGCGAGGTTGGCAGATGTCACGTGGGGAAATGTGAATGCCACGAATAAAATGATGCTAATAATTGAAAGTAAACACAAGGAATTGATCTGTGAAATTTAGTAGTAAGTTTTACTTTATGCCGGCTTACTTCACCGATTCTCTAAAGATGAGAATTTTATAAACTTTCTCAACAGCACACAGCAGAGACTATCTACTCATGAACGCTGTATCATTAGTACTGTTGGCCTCTGAGAAAGTGTCCTTTCCCCCTGACAATCAATAACTGATAATAATCGAGACAAGTTCTTGCTGATGCTTAACTGCTGGCTGGCACAATGGATCTAAGAATTAATACCAAGGAACTGGCTTAAATACCAGTTGTGGTTAATATAAAAGTTTGTGCAAACTGGGAGTAGAACACTAAAAAAAAAAAAAAGGCACAATGTGCAGAAATCAAACACAATTCTACATTTACATTAAGCTCAAAGAAAAGAACTATAAATTTATTAATTACAATGAAATAAATTTACATTACAAGAATCTCAAAAATGAATTCAAACATCAAAGGAAATACACACACCAACTCATTCAAAATGCTAGTCTTAAACCTAGGAAAATGAACGGAAATACTGGTCAGTGGAGGAATCGGAGCTAGCTGTGGAGAGCTAGGTGTCTCTGCTAAGGTGCTGAAATTCACTGCTAAGGTCACTACAGCCGATCACCAGCTCAGTGGGAAGATATGGGGAATTGCTGAACTCTGGAGACTGTAGGCGCTCCGAAGAAGGGCCTGAACTCAGTACTGGCATGACAACCCTACTCCCATGGTTGTCCGACACCAACAACATGAGTTGGGTATGGGGGTGAGAAATGGCCATGTTCACCGGAAGTGGGTGTGGCCTAACTCCAACGGTCAACGGAGGAAAGGTGAACGATATACACACGGAATAAACTCACTCAGTGGAGCACTAATGTCATGCATAAGAACAGTCACTTTTGGAGCAATGACAAATATTCTGAAAAACCATCCCGATTAAAGTGCATACAGGGATGGTTAAACTGAGTGATACACAGTGGGTCTTCTACTAGAGTTCGTGGGTTCGCACCAAAGTACAATGTCACGAATATATATATAAATATGCAGTCTTGCAAATTCGTGACAGGGACGGTGGTGTCGCTGTGGAAGCTGGACACCAAACTTACAATATGTTTGTTCTTCCACAACAACACCATTAGATTGTCCTTGTGTCTAGCATCCACTCATCATCAGGAAGTCGTTTAGTACTGCTGATGTCCTGCAGCTCCTGCAGTGCTCCCCTTGCCAGTCGTACTGTGCCACACACAGTGATACAGAGTTGTAACAATTGTCCATATACAACTTGTATCCTTTGACCTTCAAAGGTTCAATGAGGCCCCACTCTCTGCTCTCTAGAGACTTCTTCTCCCCCGTGTATACTTCCAAATTCCAAATGTAACCACTCCTTGCCTCAGCCAAGATGTATAGTTTTATGGCATACTTTTGGGGCTTCATAGGGTTATATACATGAAAGGAGAGCCACCCTTTCCAACCCAGAGATCCCTCATGCAGGCTAAGATGTTAACCCAGGATGCAAACCTCCTTGAACCTCTGAAGGAGATACTCCATCACTGTGCAAATCCTTATCAGCCGGTCCTGATTGCCCTCAGGTATGGCGAGACTATTGAAAGCATGAAAGAGCTTCAGGATGGCCCTGAAATGCTTTCCACTCATAGCTCACCGAAATATGGGGTAATCGTGAACCTCTGATGAACGCCAATAGTGTCTTATGGTTGGTAGTTCACAAATCCCCATAAGAACGTACAATCCAAGGAACTGAGCCATTTCCTCTTTGTTGCAGAGGTAGCAAACATCTAGTGCAGTCCCCAGAAACGTGGCATATTTGTCTGTCTTGACCATCAGGTAGGTGAGTAACTCACTGGTTAAAAAAAAGGTGGAAGTATTGGAATGGTGTGGCTGGTGTTGCCACTCTCAAACATGGGGTTTCAGTGAAGGGGCCAGCACTGAGTGTAAATGACCAAGAACTCCAAGCTTCCTCCTGACGGTCACCACCTGGGGAAATGCTTGGCTGTGTACGTGTGTGGCGCACATGACCTCGAGACAGACGACTGCCTCTCAGCCCCCCACCACTACCTAGCCTGGGCCCACGCCGCCCTCGTCTTGGTGGTGGGGAGGGAGATGGTGATGATGATTGTCTTGATGATGGCTGGGTGGATGAAGGTTCAGGTGATCCTGATGATGAAGATGGTTGTGGTGATGGTTGTGATGAAGATGGTTGTGGTGGTAATGGTTGTGGTGAAGATGGTTGTGAAGGAGATGGTTGTGGTGGTGGTGCTGCTGCTGCTGATGATGCTTGCTTATATTCAGGAGGAATGAAGTCTGAAGGGGACCGTGACTTTCCAGATTTAGCTGGGGAAGATGATATGGAAATATCTTGGATGGGTGGTGAGATGCGGGCGGGTTGAAGTGTAGTGAGAGTGTAGGGTGACTGTGGGGGAAAAGAGGTCAGTGTATGCAGTGGGGGGGGGGGTTGATGATAAGTGGCGATAAGGCAACTCAGTCTTCAGGGTCTGGATGCTTTCAGTGGTGGTAGGCCTGACACCAGTGGTGGCAAGAGTGGTGGCAGTGAAGGCAGTGGTGTCGGAGGGGATAGAAATGATGGCAAGGATGGTGGTGGTCTCTGGGAAGGTGATAGATGTCATCTGAGTGATGACAGTAGGAGTGGTAGTAGCATCAGTCATGGTGGTGGTGAAAGGAATTGTGGTAGTGACGGTGCTACTACCACTCTCTACAGTGGTTATCATAACAACCTTGACCACAGGTTTGCCCTTATCACCCGTAGGGTCATAGTTCACCCTCACTCTCCTGTTCCTCAATCTCTTCTCAACATATTCACTTTACCCTTCACTTTCACTTTCACTTTCACTGCTTTCTTCATTCTCACTTCCACTGAATAAGTATTTCACATATTCTTCCTCTGACAGGCCCTTGCGAGACATTTTTCTGGTTTGAAAATGTAAGAACAGCAACGGAATGGTAAAGTTGGTTTGAAATTTTCAAATCTTGTTTTCTCTGAAAATATACAAGAAACTCTTATAAATATTCTTCACAAGCACACTACACTATATACAACACAAAATCACTACACACACATAAGGTATGGACGGTGCAGTAATAGCCAAATGTGGGTTTAAATGCCTGGCCATGCATTCACACACCCTCCCAGCCTGACTGACGGGACAATACTGAGCTAAATATAGGCCGCTTACCCTTCTGATAAGCTCCTGGCTGTTGCCATACATTTCCCCTGGACCTGGCGACCCTTAGTTTTGACTCAACCAATATTGACGCAAATCCATCCACAGGAAAAGTTTCTATGACCATTTATAGGGAAGTTGTGTCATGTTGCATCATCAATTACTCTTCAGATTACAAGGATTATGACTCGCATCACGTCATCTTGTGTGAGGGGGCTAAGCATCAACTTCTTGATAGAATCAAACTGAAAAATATCTGATGGCCTGCAAACTTAAGTGTTTCAGTTTAAGTTTGTAGTATGGAGGAATATACATTTTGTCTAGCCCCCCCCCAAAAAAAATAAATCTTTTGAAAATTATGGGCCTGCATTCTAATCATCATTACCTACAAAGATTGATCCACCATGTGGTAGATGACAATGATGTCTGGGAAGGACTTGCCATGAATCTGTGGTTGCCATACAGTACTAGATTCACCCCACAAAACAGTGATAGCTATCACACAGACTGAAAAAATGAATGTAATTACCATATCCTTGGTGTATTAAGCATGACATCTGCAAATCTCAAATAATACCTACAATACCGATAAACCATCATATTTGTAAACCACCACCAATGACAATAAACTTGACAGAGGCTACTGGCACCACCCTTGAGAACTGGCAAAAGACACCCCTACTCCTGTATATCATGAGAACTATATCTGATGGGGGTTTCAGAGGTGGTTTTAGCAACACTCCAATATCATTCTGTCGCAACATACGGCCAAATCCAAGGATTGAAGTTAAATTTAACATATTTGGGTAGCTATGGACAAATACATTTTGATCCATGATTATGGTCACAGACACACTGCTGTTGTCAATGATGCGACACACCGGACATGATAAGCAGGGGGGTAGCATCATGCGATGAGAGACGAGATGAGCACCAATGCGATGCCTGTCCAAATAGGAAGCAAGTGGCAACCTCGTGCACGACAGATAGTCAGAAGCTGTTCATCGGTCCAGTCATGCCATTGTCCAAACTATCAAGCCTGGGGATATCGCTAGGCAGTGCGCAACATTTTGGAACGTGCTGCATCAAGTAGCGACAGGTGTGGAGGATGAGTGGAACAACAAACCTCCCCTCTCATTCAGTGTGGCCACCCACATAGGATTTGGTGAGTTTTATTGCATCTCCTCATCTCTCCCTGGTCAAATCTCCCTGCTCGTCGCATCGGTGTGGCCATACCCTACAGGGATGGGAGCACATGCACAGCAAGGAGGGGCGACAGCTGACAGCCGAGTTAGTGACATCCATGCCTCAATGCTTAGATAGTGTTCTTGTAGTGGGGGAGGAAGGGTTGTTACACCAAATATGAAAGTAATAAATGTGACCATGCCCTATTATTTTCCTGTTACTCAACATTTATACTAAGTTTTATAAAATACATGCATTATTACAATGAAATTTATGAACTTTTATGCTTCAAGTATATCCAGTATAATACATCTAGCAATGCTTCAGACATTTATCATCTTCATCCTTCTGTTGTCATATTTCATTTCCTGTCATGACCGAGAGCAGGGACAGGACGACCGACAGCCATGGCAGACACATCTCCTGCTATTGCCTGCAACCCGTCGAGGGGGGGCATCCAGCAGACCACAGTCTCCAGCAGCCCAGAAGATCAGAGGGACAGTGGTTTGGTTTAATGCCAGGACGGGGTATGGATTCATCAAGCGCCAGGATACTGCCTTTGATGTGTTTGTGCACCACCAGGCTGTCATTAAACCAAACCCACGGTACCTCCAACGCTTCCTTGGGTATGGTGAGATGGTGGAGTTCATTCTCTTTGGGACCCCTAAGGGTCCTGAGGCTTGGGAAGTTACTGGGCCAGGAGGTGTGACCATGCAGTGTTCTGCTTATGCATGGCGATGTCTCATGGCCCGGGGAAGCCAGACCAGGGATCCTATGAGTCCTAGGGAGATAAACACCATCATGGAGATTAGCATCATGATGGCAAAGGCTTTTTGTGGGGGTGACAAGGGGGCTTTGCACATTCTCCTTCCAAAGATCCTTGAGGAGAATGGCGTGCCTCGCCTTGCCATCTCCGATTGCTTTGCCTGCAATGTACATTCAGTTCCTCGCTGACGGGAGCATCTGGCCTGGCAGCCACGACCTGCTGCCCCCCACACAACACCGTGGAAGAGGCTGAGGCTGGATGCTTCCCTCAACAGAAGGACTGCCATCCCGATCACCGACCTGGCTCTGGAAATGGACACAGCCATGGCCACTGCTGAAGTACACCGTCCACCGTCAGAGATTAAGGAGGGGCAGGACTCCTCTGACACCACCTCCGTGGCCGAGGCAGCATCGAACAACTCCTCAGCAGAGGAGGTCATTGAGTCCTCCCCTCCTTCTGCAGTGGAGGGCACCCCATCTCGCCCTCCCATCACTGACCACAAGGATAGGCTGGACATGTCCTCCTACCGACACTTCCTGACCCTCAACGCCCACACCCGGTCATACCAGCTCAAAGCTACCAACTACTCCAACCTCTATGATCTGCTTCGGGATGCTGACCTGGGTGAGGATATTTGACCCGTCTTGTTTGCCAGGGGGGAGGAGGTGTGTCTGGCCAATCTACGGTATCATATGTTGCCTCCACATCTGGCTCCTTAGAATGGCCGTCTTGTGCAGCGCTGGTGCAGCGAAGATGTGATGTTCTATACCATCTAATTTGGCCTAATGCCCCACACAGAGGGTGATGGCCATATAGTCCAAAAAAAAAAAAATCATGACGTGGCTGCATAGTAACCGATTACCAAGTGCATTGCAGTTTCATATTTGGCACCAGTATGGTATTATCATTTTATATCAAGATATCTAAGTTTCCGAAATACGACTGCTGTTAGGTCGTGTCATAATGAACATAGGCAGAGATATTTTGTCCCTGACGCTCCTGACAGTTCTCAGTGTGCCATGCTTACTTACTGTAAAATTTGTCACCATGGACAGAACCATATCATAACCCTCATAAAGAAACTCCCTAAGTCATTTTTCGGCAATTTCTGGATTTCTAATATGTGCCTCAGGTTTCTGCCTAAGCCTCTGAAAATTAAGGAAATGAGACCGTTTTTTCTCGATTTCCCGAAAGGTAGAAAAAGTGACTTAGGCAGTTTCTTTATGAGGGTGACGATATTGATGCAATTGTATTCATCAATATCGAACCATTTATTACCACAAACACAGGAAATACCTCCCATATCCCATGCATAACCAACGTTGTTGGATATGCAGGGGTACCAAGAGTTTCAAAGACCCCCGCCTGTTTTTCAACATCCATTGTTGTTTCTGTCATGGGATGGGAATGAAATATGTAGGAAGATGGCATTGTGGTCGGAGATAAGAGCAAGGACAACGTCGACAGTGACAACATGCTGTACCATGTTGTTACCAAGAACGAGATCGAGATAGCCTCCCCCAACATGAGTAGGATGAGGAGTGGGGAATGTATGTAGACGATGATTATTGGCAAAGTCATGGAGACGATGACCAGCAGGAGAAGCACAGGAACCGCCAAATGACGGATGAGTGGCATTAAAATCGCCCAGGTAAAAGATAGGTGAGAAGCAGTGGGTAGGTAAATTGGTGGGGTCACATGCAATTGGACTGAGATAGACATTACATATATACAAAGAGGCATCATTGACAGTGAGGCAAAATAAATGAAAGAGGGAGTAATGAGAAGAGGCAGGTTATTTGGTTATGAGGGTGTGAGGAGTAGTGACAAACGTATGTAACCAGGCCATGGCCAGAATGGATATGATTGCAGTGGTATACCTGAAGCCTGGGTGGGGGTCTGTGGCAACGAGAGTGAGAGAAGGCCTCCTGAAGGCAGATAACAGCAGGTTATTGATAGGAGAGTAATAAGAAAGGTCAGCCAGGTGGAGGTGGATGCTCTGTGTGTTTCAAGATAACATTTTATATTGCCTGGGTTTGGGAGCCATTAGGACAAGAGGGGAGACGGAGAAATCATGAGAGGGCTGGGGAATGGATGGTAGGGGAAGTGGGGGAAAGGAGGAGGAGAGTGCATGGGGAGGTAGGAGAGAGGGAGGCCCCATATGTGCGGTTGCCAGAAAAGTGGGAAGTAAAGGGAGGGGAGGGGGTGACAGAGAGTCGAGGTTCTATGGGGGAAGGCAGTGGGTGAGGGAGTACAGACAGAGTAGGCTTGTGTGAAAGGGTGAGGCTGGGTCACAGGTGGAGGGACAAGGCTGGGTGGTGGTGAGACGGGAAGAAGGGAAGGAGCAGGGATAACAGCAGCGGTGGTAGTTACATGGGAGTTGGTTTGTGGGAACTGTGGCATAGGCAGAGAAGGAATATTAAGGTGAGAGAGTTCATACAAAAGGACCCCGCTGCAGGGGGTCACCTTGACGTGGTAACAGGACTTGAAGTGTGGTTGGCTGTGCCACTTACTTTGGAGGCATGCCTACCTTTGTAGGGTTTGGCATTTGTCGGCCTCGTGGACCAAGCAACCCCTACATCACTGGTGGAGGCTTACCGGTGATGTTAGTCCCTGCCCATTTGCCATCTAGGGTGGGACTGTTGCCTCCTCATGTGTTTGCCATGCGTGGCGTCCTGTATTGCTGGGAGACGGGAGTCCTGGAAGTTGAGCGATGCTGTATGATGCACCCTGCAGCTAGCAATACACCTCTTTGGTCCCTTATTCTGGCTAGACAGGTGGCCTGGTTGGGCCTGACCAGGTCAATCGACTGGTCATGTGTTGGCTAGGGTCAAGTGGGCACTGGGGGGCCTGGTGGCTCCTATTGTCGTGTCACCCTTGTCCAGGTCCCCCAGTGGTTACCTGCATATACTCTCCCGCTACCTCTGGGGTCACCAGTGGTGTTATCCATGGCATATGACCTCCCCTTGTTGGGCTCCATGGAGGGTGGAGGGGTGGGGGAATGAAATTCTTTTGTGCTAAAATATGGCTATGAATTTTCATAACTCTGTTGACGACGCTGGCTCTGCCCCCGGACATACTTCGAAATCCTCTCTTATTGCCACCCTGGAACCTTTCCAGGCCCCTGGGGACTTTCCTCTTGTTCCCCAGCATTCATCTGGGACTAGGAGGAACTCCCGTCGAGTTGGTTTGACAATGGAGTTCTCCCCAGAAAACATGGTGCCACAGTCTTTTACAAAATATCTAGTCCTGAAATCCTCTGTGGGTGGATCAGTGGAAAAGATAGATATTTTTGAGCAATACCTTGCAATTTTAGCGGCCTGTAAGAGAGAACCAAAAATTTCATCTCAGGGGGATGGAAGCATCCTTATTGAGGTCTCCTCACTGGATGAGAGTTCTCGGTTCCTGTCTTTGACCTCAGTTACTGGTACAGAGGTTTTGTGCATTCCACATGCTACATTTAACAGATGTAAGGGAATAGTATTTTGTCGCGACCTCCTCCGGTACTCGGAGGCACAATTGTTGGAGGAGCTGCAATCTGCTGGTGTGCTGAATGTATAGTGCCTGTAGAAGAAGGTAGATGGTGTCGACACCGACACCGACCTTGTTCCTAACATTTTACAGGTTGACCTTGCTTGCCTCTGTGAAGTTGGCTTGACTATCACTTCCGGTGAAACCATACATACGAACCCTAAAGCGCTGGTTCCACTGCCAGGGATACGGACATGTCAGCTGCTTTTGCTGCCGTGCACAGGCTGGCCTTCCTGGTTTATGTGTCTCCTGTGGTGGACCAAGTCATACCAATGACTGTCCAGGACCCCTTAAATGCTATCACTGTGGGGGTCCTCATGCTGTAAATTCTAGAAACTGTCCTTGCTACTGCTGGAAAAAGAGATTTTGTATATTAGAACAACTGAGAGGGTTTCATTTCCTGAAGCTAAGAAGCGAGCCCAGACTCGCTTTTTCCAGCCTGGAGTTACTTATGCTGCTGTCCTTTCTGACGTGTCAGTGCGGCGCCGTGTCTCAGAGGCAGCCTCAACCCATTCCAGTGCCCACCTCTGCGACTAGTGATTTTTAGATTGATGTCCCCAAGGGTAGTACTGTTGTGAGACTGATGCAGTTTCTGCCCCCATTTCAGTGGCTGATGGCTTGCACAATTCTGTGGTGGTGGCAGATGTCTACACTGACCGGACTCCTTCTCCTGTCTTACCCAGTGTGACCGAGGCTCCATCTGTACCTAGCAAACGCCACCGTTGTTTGTCCGAGTCCTCTGAGCCTGGGGACTGACCACCTAAGGTCTCTGTTGTTGACCCTTGTGTCGACCCCTCTCCTGTTCCCTCTGCCCCGCAGACTGGAGAATCTAGCCAGGTGATAGCTGAAGCTGATGGTTCCCCACATGGGGAAGTTGTTGGACAAATTGTTGGTGCTTCAGATCTAAAGCATAAGATGCCTTCCTCAAATGATTCGAGTCCTGTGGGCTCTACTTCCACTTCTGGGACTTCTGGTGGGGACACTGGCTGTCCCACACCTCCAAAGATGCCCCCCAAGCCACCTTCCAAACAAACTGGTATGCCCACTCCAAGAAGGAGCGTTGTAAAACTTCCATCCTCATCCTCTCGTTTGCCCACAGATGTTCGACAGAGGGTGTGGGTTTCTGGTGCTGGGCAGGCCCCTGCGAAGGGCTATCATAAGGATCAATCCAAACCTGCTCGCTCGTCAGGTGTACAGTCCCGCACTCAATCATCATTCCTCCATTATGGGTTCTATCATCCAGTGGAACTGTCAGGGTTTATGTGCTAATCATGAGGAACTGTGTCATCTTGTTTCTCAATTAACTCCTCTGTGTATGTGCATCCAGGAGACCATGGTAGGTGATGCTGTTCCTTCTGGTCCTTCTGGCTACCATGCCTTTTATTCTGATACTGTGCTGGGTCAAGGTCGTCATGGAGGTGCTGCTATCTTCCTTCGCCAGGATATTCCATACAGTCATCTGGACATCTCTACTCCCCTGCAGGCTGTCGCTGTCCGGATGTTTTTACGTTGGCAGTATACAGTTTGCAGTCTTTATCTTCCCCCCAGTGCTATTGTTGAAAGGGCAGATGTGGAACACCTTATTCGTGGCTTTCCTTCTCCCTTTTTGTTACTGGGAGATATGAATGGACACCATCCACTATGGGGAAACAGTGAGGCCAACCCTCGGGGTGGAAGATGAGGGGTTGGGCATTTTCAGTGCTGATAAAATTACTTATTTCCATAACCAGACTGGAACTTTTACTGCCACTGATTTCTCTTTATGCTCAGCTGATGCAATTTTAGATTTTACCTGGGATGTGTTACCAGACCTGTATGGCAGTGACCATTTTCCCTTACTTTTAACTGCTAGTGCAAGTGGACCTCAGCCACGTCTTCCTCGCTGTCTCCTGGATAAGGCAGATTGGCCACGTTTCAGGGAATTAAGTTCCACTTCCCTTTCTGTCAATGAGTTTGGCTGTCTTACTGAGGCAGTGTCATGTTTCAATGACTTGTTACACTCAGGAGCCCTTTTAACTATTCCAAGAACAAAGGGTCAATATCCTAAACGTCCGGTTCCTTGGTGGAACTCTGAGTGCAGTTCCGCAGTGAGAGCCAAACGAGTCACCTTCACTCGACTTCGTCGTCACCGAGGGGATCCTCAGTATTTGGTGGCGTATCAGAGGGCACGAGCTCATATGGGGCAGGTTTTAAAGCAGGCCAGGCATTCATCCTGGAAGGGTTATGTTTCCTCCATCAATTCAAGGACTTCCATCACCCAGGTGTGGAACCGGGTAATAAAAATTTCAGGGAAATTTACTGCTCCCTCGCCTCCCATTTTATCTGCAGCAGGTGGAACTGTGGCTGATCCTTTTGCTGTTGCAGGGTTGCTTGCTGATCATTTTGCCAGTGGGTCACAGAAGAATGCAGATACGCCTTCAGCTTGCCATTGTCGGCGCCTAGAGTCTCGTGATCTCAGTTTTGCCTCTGCTGGGGGAGAGCCTTGCAATGTTCCATTTTCAATTTCTGAACTCCAGGCAGCTCTGTCACAGTGCCATGACTCTTCTCCTGGTTATGATGATATTCCTTATGCCTTTTTATGTCACCTGTCTGATAAGTCCTTTTTGTTTTTGCTTTCACTGTTTAATAAGATCTGGTGTTCTGGGGTGTTTCCGGCTAGTTGGGTGTTGCTGTGGTTATCCCCATCCCCAACCAGATAAGGACCACCTACAGGCAACGAATTATCAGCCTATTTCTCTAACGTCATGTATATGTAAAGTTCTGGAAAAGATGGTCAATGTTAGGCTTGTGTGGTTTTTGGAGAGAGGTGACTTCTTATCCCCTGCCCAATTTGGTTTTCGAAAAATGCAATCTACCTCTGATGCACTGCTGTCCTTGGTATCTTCTGTCTGTGAGGCTTTCTCCACTAACCAACACCAGGTCATGGTCTTCTTCGATCTGGAGAAGGCATATGACACTGCCTGGCATCATGGTATTTTACTTTCATTTCATGAGTTTGGTCTTCGTGGGCGCTTGCCTATTTTTATTCAACAGTTTTTATCTAACCGAAATTTAAGGGTGCGAGTGGGAAGAGTGCTTTCTAACGCCCAAGCACTAGAAGATGGAGTACCACAGGGGAGTATCCTTAGTGTTACTCTGTTTGCTGTAGCCATTAACAACATCATCAGTGTACTTCCTGATGGTGTACGAAGATCACTATATGTTGATGACCTCTCGATTTCCTTCATCGTGTCTAGAATGTCTCTGATAGAGAGGAAGTTGCAGCTGGCCCTCAATCGAATTACTGACTGGGCAGAAAATTGCGGTTTCCATTTTTCTTCAACAAAGACAGTGGCTCTGCATTTTTGTCGTCTTCGAGGGGTTCACCCAGACCTTGACTTGTATCTCTATGGTAGGAAAATATCCTGTGTGGAAGAGATGCGGTTTCTGGGTTTTCTGTTTGATAGATGACTAATCTGGGCTCCTCGTAATCGTTCTGTTAAGGCGTCTTGTCTTAAAGCTTTGAGTCTTCTCATACCTCTTGGGGTGCTGACTGTCAGACCCTCCTCCTCATGCATAGGTCTCTTATTCTTCCTGAACTTGAATATGGGTGTGAGGTCTACTCCTCTGCAACAGATGCCCATCTCCGGTTGTTAAATTCTGTGCATCATGCTGGTGTACGTCTGGGAACCGGGGCATTCAGATCATCCCCAATTCCAAGTTTGTTGGTGGATGCTGGTGTACTCCCGTTGGACTTCCGATGCCAGTTGCTAATGATGAGGTGTTGGTATCGTCTTCACTGCATTCCAGACTCAATTTCTTGTGCCATCGTCTCCCAGGATTCCCGATCTTCTGTTTTTGACACCCGTCCCAATTTCCCAAAGCCATTTGGTTACAGGGTCCAGTCTCTTATGTTAGCCCTCTCTGTTCTGAGACTGCCAATTTGTCCACATTGGATCCCAAGGGTGAGTTTTTGGCTACTCCCTTGCGTGACATTCTGTAGGTCCGTTGTTGAAAAAAAGGGCTCACTTCACTCTCAGGTATCCCTCTCTCTCCTTTTAGAACATGCCTCCACTGATGAGGGTTCTGTCCCCGTCTATACTGACGGGTCTAAGACTGATACTGGAGTAGGATTTGGTGTTGTTTTCCCTTCCTTTAGTAGGGGCAGTAGCCTTCCTGGCATTACTTCAGTATATATGGCGGGACTGACTGCAATTTTATATGCTCTTAAAATCATCTTTACTCTCCCCCAATCCATTTTTGTGATTTTTAATGACTCACGTAGTGCTTTGTCTGCAGTGGAGTCTCTTAATGCATCCCATCTATGGTTTTATCAATTTTAGAGTGGCTTTTTCTTCTTGGCCGTCATGGCCGCCGTGTAGACTTCTGTTGGGTTCCTGCACATGTTGGTGTGGTGGGCAATGAGAGGGCAGATACTTTAGCTAAAGCTGCGTCTTCTCAACAGCTCCCAACCGACTACCCACTTCCTGCTTCTGATGTAACACCTTACTTTGCGATATGCAATTCGTACTTGTTGGCAGAGACACTGGGATGTTGTTTCTCACAATAAACTAAAAGAAATCTTTCAGAGTGTGGTTGTGCCAAGGGTTCTTCCCTCTATGTCTCGGCAATTGGAGGTGGCTCTTGCTAGGCTTCGCATTGGGCATTCTCGGCTTACGCATGGGTTCCTCATGTGTGGTGAGACTCAACCGTACTGTAATGACTGCCTTGTTCCCCTTACTGTCCGTCACTTGCTGGTCGAGTGTCCGAGTCTGGGGTACCTACGTCAGAGATTCCTCCATAGGCATAAGCGGGTAGATGGTGCCTATTGTTTGTCCTTGATGCTTGGTGAAGCCTCTAGTGATTTTACTGATTTTTTAGTTTTCTTCAGGAGGCGGGCCTCCTTCCACTTTCATAAGTAATTGATATTATATAAACTGTTCTTTTATTATTTTCAGTGTTTTATTCCTCTATCTATCTATCTATAGCCCGACGCCCTAATCCCGCAAAGGGTGGCCGCAGACAAAACGCTTCCAATTCGCTCTGTCACCCACCATTTGACTACCCTCCCCCCAACTCACCCCCCCTCCCTCATATAGCTCTCAACTCCAACCCTCCACCTCATCCTCGGTCTACCTCTCCCTCTCCCTCCCTCCACCTCACCTACATACACCCTCTTAGTCAGTCTTTCATTCTCCATTCTCTTCACATGTCCAAACCACCTCAGTGTATTTCTCCTAATCTTCTCACCCACATCCACATCCACCCTACAAGGTTCCTTCACTTCTTCATTCGTCAACTTGTCCCTCCACGTCACTCCACATGCTCCTCTCAAGTAACTCATTTCCACTGCTCTCACTCTTGACTTGTTCTCCTCTTGCAAGGTCCATGCCTCGCTTCCATACATCAGGGTAGGGATCACAATCCTATCATGCAGTGACTTCTTAACTTCCATACTCACCTCCCTATTTCTCATCACTGCTTTCAGTGTACCAATAACCTTCCTTCCCTGCTGTACCCTTTCACGCACTTCAACCCCCAAAGTTCCATCCTTACTCATCACATTACCCAAGTACTTGAATGCACTCACATTCTCCATATCCTCACCAGCTAACCTCACTGTACACTCTGTGACTTCATTCCTCTCAAACACCATAACTTTGCTTCTGTTTACATTAACTTTCAGATTCCTCCTCCTACACACTGTCCCAAATTCATTCACCAAACCTTGCAACTCCCATTCATCTTCACTCAACAGTACTGTATCATCAGCAAACAGCAACACCTACTAACAGATATTAACTTTACTTTAAATATGCTGTGTCTTTTACTTTGTCATCCGGCGGCATATGACCCTGGCAGTTACGCCGCCAGATTTTAATTATTTTCAATCGGTTGGTGAATAGACAAGGAAAGTAAGCTCCCAAACATTCCCCCGGAATAGGACACGCAACTGTCGATTTTACATCCAGGTACCTATTTTTAGTTCTAGGTACGAACAGGCTAGGGCAAAGGAGACCATGCCTAAAGGTCTCGTGGTCGACCCGGGAATCGAACCCGGGAACTCTCGCTTCCGAGGCGAGTGTGCTACTGTTACACCATTGTCCACCCCAATTTTCAATCAATCAATCAATCATTCATACAAAAGGAGACTGTGTAGTTCCTTGTACCGTTGTTGCAGGAGTCGCAGTTGATGGTCTGATGGGTGGGGCAGGGGATGAGGGGGAGAGGGGTGAGCAGCTTGTTGCGGGGCATGGGGAGGGGCAGGGGCTGAGGGGGAGGAAGGAGGAGGGGCATGATGTAAAACCAGCTGCGGGAGGGTGTATCGGCTGATGATCAGGGGCACAGATGATGGTGGGGGCAGGAGCAGAGGCAATGAGGGCTGAGTGACGACTTTGGCAGTCCAGGTGCCAAGCAGTGACATCCACACACCCACACTGGGGGCACTGGAACTGCGGTGAATGTAGGAGACAAGGGTGGGTGGTCATGAGGTTGGTGGGGGCTGGTGGTGCGAGTGGTAGGCAGTACTGTGAACTCAGATGAGTGGGAGTCAGGTACACAGGGACTGGGAGAGTGAAAGGTGGCAGAATGCCTGACAGGGCAGGTTGTGGTTGAATGGGGGCCACTGCACAGACCACACCATTCTGCAGACTGCCAATAGTGTGGGATGTGGCCAGATTCATAACAGTGATAACACAAGGGCTGTGATGGCATGGTCTCTACGAAGGTACAGGGGAGGAAGGAGTAGCTCATAAGGGTATTTGGGAAGGGGGGGGGTCCTCTTCCTCCCATACAACAATGGCACGGTTGATGGGTTTGCCCAAAGAGTTGTATAGGCGATATGTTTGTTTGACACCAAGTAATTCGTATAGGACTGTAACAGAACAGTCAGCTGTCAGGTGTTTGACTAAATACTCTGGCATCTTTTTCTGTCGAATTAGGGCATCATGATGTACAAATTTGATGCCCAGAAGCCCCTCAGTTGTTAGGGTTTGGATGAGATGAGGAGGTGCGGGAGACATAAGATGAACAGTTTCAGGACGTCAAGTGATGAAGTGGTGGTTGGATGTACGCTGACACCAGATACCGCTTACAGCAGGTGTGCATGTGGAGGGGAATGCCAGATGTACATATTGGTCTCGTGATATGACAGGAGGGAGCAGGGGCTGGGAAGGGGGGTATGTGGCCACAGGAGGGGTGCTGGGGGTGAGGGTAGAGGCAGGGTCATCAAGGCTGGAGGGGTGTGATTAATGGCGGAGGGTCATTCTGGGTGGTTGTCACTTGGCGCCAGGATGTTGGGATCGGTGACTGCCAGTTCAGCACGCTTCCTTGATGAGAATCATGAGGCACTAGCATTGTAACGGAGTAGGGTGATGAACAACGGTGAGTCGTTTTCTCATTCATACCAACTGCCACCTGAATATCAAGGAAAAGCACGACCTGTCTCCTCCTTAACTCCCATTATTACATGCATAAAAGGTAATATAACAGCTATTTAACTTAAAATTATATCTTATTAAAGTCTAGGTTATAATTTTATAAAATACATACATCCTCCTGCCTACTTAGGACCACCACTACTGAAAAATACTAGGAATACTCAAGACACGGATGAGTGGGGTACATGAGGTAGGGCTCAGAGGTAGGTGTAGCGAGGTGACTATGAGGTACAGTGTCTCCACCGACACATCTCTCTATTCGGGCATTTTTCTTCCCCCAACACCAGTGCCCTGGAATTTATTTGATTCACACTAGCAAATAGTATATGTGATCCCAAGTTCACAGTAATGAGTAAGTACAAATTACAAAGTTAGCAAATAATGAAAAGAAATTGATTTTTTATGAGCTAGGGTTATACTTAGATGAGATGAGTTTTCCCTTGAACTCTCAGTTTTCTTCCCACTTGACCTTGAGAAGGTAAAGATTCCAACTTTTATTCATTTACTACTAGGAATGTAATCAATGATTAACTTCTATTCATTTACCACTTGGAATGTATTCACTGGTTATAAATTAGCATACAGGATTTATTCTGTGGCATAACACTGCCACGAGAAACAAAGGCTTTTCCCAACATGCCGTTCCCTTCATTTCTCTTGGTATTCACTTGTAATTTTATGTAAAACTACTTAGGTTACATTTAACATGCCTGTGAGGAATATATGTGGAAGTACTAACCTCTTTAGGAGGGTAAAATAACCTACAGATCCATGGAAGTATGAGTGTGACGGAATCGTGACCACCTCCGTTTCTCTTCATGTTATAGACAAAGGTGAGAGGCCGCAAGAGGGGAACCCGCTACAGGGATTAGACAAGGGAAAATTCCATTTACCAACTTTTTCTCTTAGCTAATTTGGTAGTATGAAAATAATATGAGGGGAAGAGTTATCGAAAACGATTGTTATTGTGCACTCGTCTACTTTTAATAATTCAGTTTTACTAGAATTTTAGGGAATCGAGCAGTAAGCAGGGCGTTATGTCACCCCGGAAGAACAGTGATGTCAGGTTCGCGGGTATTTGAGTTAAGCAGGGCGGGCAGTTCAAATCCAATTTCACACCTATTGCAATCATGGAGCCTTAATATTAAAGTAAGTACAAATATTATTGTGCTTATTTTATGCGACAAGTGAGTGAAGGGAAAAGTCTTACTCGGAACTTATACGGGACCTCTACAGGCTGCTGGCACCATTACACAGCTTCTTTCCCCCTTTTTAAGACATTTACCTCACTCAGTTGTCCTACAAATACACATGACATTCTAGCACTATTCTTACTTATAACTACAGAATGACAATGAGAGACATTGCCAACCCAAAAGAGACCGTCACCAATACAAGCAGGTACTTCACTCTCTTCCTGGTCTGTAAACACTGATATCAACTCAACACCTATTATGTCCCACCGGGTGAGACAAGTCTCCCATCCACCTTTAGTCACTTGTAAGAGCACAGATGCCTATTATAGAGGTTATCATGGACTTCCAGACTAGGTTGTCCTACACACTCATTACAGTAGGTAAGCCTCAAGGAGGAAAGTGGTTAACATGTATATAACACATTCTCTTCATCCACACAAACTCTCATACACACAGTCTTCCCCGAGTTTCCTTAGAGCTACTAAGCATGTCCTCATGTGCTCCAATACATCCTCATACAGAGAACATCTGTATTGCATCCAACTCAGGACGTCTTATTGTAAAGTAACACCAGTGACAGGAGTTTGACAGTGAGAGTGAAACTTACTCACAGGACAAGAGAGCGGTACAATATACACTTAACCCGTGGCGTCCCATCGACGTTCTTTAACGTCCACACGTTTTGTCACTGCCAATCCCATCGACGTACATAAACGCGAAAAAATTGCAAGGTCCCTAATTTGCACAATTTTCAATTTTCGCGAGTGATTTTTGGTACGTATACACGTGACACCTTCCTCTACAAGATCCCAGGCAGGGACAATGCCTTACCCAGCATGACCTCCTTCCCCCCCCCTGCATGCCATTGTCTCAGCAATTCACCTGTTATCAGTGACCTGGCCAGTATAGCCATGTCATGCCACGGTACGAAATTCAGGGCCAGAGTGATTCCCCAATCAATGACAATGTGGAGGACAAACTTTACATAGCATTAGAGGAAGAAACAAGTTAGAAATGATGATCAGGTAATGTGGCAAAAAAAGGTCAGGTATTAGTGAGTGAAACAATGCTTATAATGCCTTTATTACTGCTTGAAAACCAATATACTCTCGTACTACATATAAATTCGTACCAAGTAAATAAATAAAAACCGTTTATGAGTGGTGTGAAATAGTTATCCTCCCATAGAACTCGTTTTCTTTGGTGCCAGCCTGATAGAAAACCCAGTAAGGTAAGGAGGTACTCCTACCTGTATGGAGTATTTTAAACCTCAGGTGAGCGATTTCTCTATGAATTTTCGATGTTTCTCACCAAAAGCAAAGGTTTGAGCCAAAAAAAAATTTTTCCTAAAATGGTCGGGATTGGGGGGAGTCAGTGGTGGAAAAGTGGCCGGGATGGGGCAGGTTAACAATCCTCATTATATCTACGGACAGGTCTGTGGTTTCTGGGTGGCAAGGTCTCAAGCTGACAATCCTCATCATCTTTCACCACAGCTGATGGCTCGATCAGCCACTGTTCAAGTCCTATATAAGGCTTCACTTTCTCAGCTGCTCTCTGCACTACAGTCTCATCAAACGTGTTTTTCAAGAGTTAAGCACCACCATCGCGTATCACTTCTTTCACTTTATACGATCCCATCCACTTCGCATTCAGTTTCTGGCTCGTACCTGGCTCAGGGTTTTCATTTTTCACCCATACTAAGTCTCCACACTTGACCACTTGGTTCCTCCATTTCCGGTTGGCTGCATCATGGAACTTGCGAGCCATGTTCAAAGAAGTTTGATGTATAAGATCACGAGCCATGGCCATGGCCTCCTGACATTCATCATTTTCCATCATTGGTAAGTTCACACCTATCTGTCTGGGGGCACATCTTGAGAAGAAAGCAAAATGGGGTTGTTCGCCAATGGAGGTATGAGGTATGTACTGCACCATTCAGAATGCATTGACATTCACTCAAGAATCTGGGCCATCGGAGGGGATGACCTTTACACAGGTTTGCTAGCACACTTTTCATGGTCCTGTGCATTCTCTCCGAGACTCCGTTGCCACGGGGATGATACGGAGTCACGTAGCCTATTTTGATGTTCTAGGAGGAGCAAAGGTCTTTGAATTGTTTCACGGTGAACTCTTCTCCATTATCCACGAGAGGTGTTTGGACTCCATAGTCACACAGATACTCTGAGAAGTTTGCACACACCTCACCCATAGTTTTAGTCCTGAGTGGGTAAAATTTGACAGACCTACTGTAGTGGTCCAGAACTGTCACCACGTAACAGTGCCCTTGGGTTCCAGCACACATATCAATGAGATCAATACTGATCCTGTCAGGGGGCTTGTACACAGGGGGCAACTCCTGTCATTTCTATTGTAACCCCGAGGTACCCTTAAATTGCTGGCAGCTTTTACATTCTTACACATATGTACTCATCCCTACTATAAGGTTTGGCCAATAGAACATTGTTTCAGCCTTGTCAATTGACTTTTTCCAGCCTAAGTGTCCTGACTCTAGATCATGTACTAAACTCAAAGCAGCCTTTTTAAATTCCTGTGGGACTACTAATAAGTAATGTAGTCTGTTATCCATCTTAGGTACTAACAAATACAAAATTCCTTGTTCTGCAGCAAACTGATTTAGGGTGGCACAAGGATAGTGATGTTTAGGGACTGCACCACCTTCTAGGTAATCTATCATGTCCTTCCACCTAGTCTCTTTACGTTGGGCCTCTCTCATCTCTTCCCGAGTCTTTCCTAGTCATCTCTCGTCTGGCTTCCATCTTAGCACTCTCCCTGGTCTGCTTAACTGGTCTGCAATCACGTTCTTCCTACCCATCTTGTGGTCAGTGTCAAACCTGTACTCATGCATTTCCAGCTTCCACCTGTTCATCCTAGGTGACTTCGTTTTCATTTTGAATACAGTTATTAGAGGCTGGTGATTAGTATTAATGGTGAAACGACTACCCCACAAATAATGGTGGAAATTCCTGCAAGTTAAGACTATGGCAAGAGTTTCTCTATCAGTGGTGGAGTAATGTTCTTCTACAGGCTTCAGTTTCTTAGAAAAATAACCCACTGGTTTGAGAGACCCATCTGGTTGTGTATGCATGAGAGTGGCTCCCACATGAGTGTTACTAGAGTCAGTGTGCAGGATAAATTTATTATTAATTTTAGCTTTTACTAATATAGGGACACTGATCAGTTTTTGTTTGAGGTG
This sequence comes from Coenobita brevimanus, assembly GCF_032717465.1. Taxonomy (NCBI): domain Eukaryota; kingdom Metazoa; phylum Arthropoda; class Malacostraca; order Decapoda; family Coenobitidae; genus Coenobita; species Coenobita brevimanus. The sequence continues at coordinate 45,076,159 of NC_136967.1, forward strand.
TTGAAAGGCCTCCTCACATGACGGGGACAATTGAAACTGAGCATGCTTCTTAGTCAGTTCAGTTAATGGGACAGCAATTTTAGCAAAGTGGGGGATATGCTTTCTATAAAATCCAACCATACCCAAGAATCGCCTAACATCTTTAACATTTTTAGGAGACTTCATGGCAACCACTGCTTCAACATTCTAAGGGTCTGGTTTGCATCCCTCTTCTGATACTAAGTGTCCCTGGAACTTTACATGTTTGTGGGTAAATTGACATTTAGAGATATCCAGCTTGAGTCCATTCTCAGTAAGATGTTTGAACAAGGTTGATAGCCTATTAAGGAGCTCATCAGAGGTGGGTACCCGTAAAATGATATCATCCAGATAATTCTTTACTCAGCCTTCCTTCATAAGTGGGGCCAGAACAGATGTGAGCTGACGTGTAAATATTGCTGGACTACAACTCAACCCAAAAGGGAGTCTCTTGAAGCGATACAGCAAAACTCCATCACTGAAAGTGGTAACATCTTGACTTTCTTCATCCAATACTACCTGGTAATATGCATCTTTCATGTCAAGGGTTGCATAGTAACGGTTTCCCGCTGTCAGTTCTACTAACTCATCTAACCAAGGCAACGGTTGTAAGTCAGTCTGTAACTTGGTGTTAACCTGTCAATAGTCCAAACACATTCTCTTACTTCCATCAGGCTTTGATTCTAGGACTATTGGACTCAGCCAAGCAGCAGTAGGTGGCTCAATTATGTCTTTTGACTGCATATCTCCCAACATTTGTGATATTATGGCCTATGCATTCTCAAGATGTCTGTACAGAGGACTTCTGGTTGGAGTAGGGTCGGAAATACCAATGTGAGCAGGGGGGACCTTCATGGTTCCTAGTTCATTTTCATTAAGGATGAACACTTGATGACTCTGTTTGAGAATATTGGTCAACTGCTCTTTTCGTCTACAATCTAAGTGATCCCAGTTGCACTTATTAATTAAGACCTGCAATTTCTCTTCTCGGGTAACGGGACCAGAAGCTGTGTCATAATCGGGAAGCATGGCATTGCTCACTGTGGTACTTCTGATTTGGAAGGGTGTGTCCTTAAGTTGGTCATTAGATAATTTGTTATAAGTGGCCAACAAGGTGCCAGGTTTTAGATTAATTCTTGACCTACTAGAGTTATGACTTCCTTGTTTTCCTTAACTCTACCACATGGGTGCTTCTTGCTGGAGACATTTACCCTTAGGATTAATCTCAAGAATGTCATGGGGGCTCTCTGCTACTGATACAGGCAACATACAGGTTTGCTATGGAGGAAAGTCTATTCTGGTTACTAGTCTGATGTAATTACTTCTGGAGGATTCCACCGTACATGTCTGTGACTTGGTTCCATGAACAAATCTCAGCCTGTCACTGTTAGTGTGAACAAAATGAACTGGGTATGTAAAGTCAGCCCACTGGAAAGTTTCACGATTGTTACCCCAGGACACTGGGGATCTTCCAAGGAGATTGGCACCCAATAACAAATCTGTACTCAGGTATCCATTGGGAATCATTACTCCTAAATGCTTCACAACTTTGGAAGGCCGTATGACAATGTCAAGGTAGGTCTTACCCAGAAATTTGAGTGATGTTTCTGTCATGCCTGAAAGAGGTGGTATAGTTCTACTTTGAGAGATTGGTAAACCTAGTTCTGTTACCAGTGACTGTCTCACTAAGGTGATTTCACTACCTGTGTCTATCAGAGCTTGGCATGACCTGTTATTCACAAGTAGCATTATGGCAGGGGATTTGTTTTCAATAGGCAGTCACCTTGCCCTACCGTCTCATCCTGGACAGTCACTTTGTCCCTTATGACAATTCGTCCTCAAACAATCAAAATAGGATCCATATGGAGGGTTCGGTGGACAGTTACATTGATCATGTGCCCGTCTTACAGTACGAGCACCATGGGGGGTTTCTGAAATCTAGCTGTTTTTCACTTGATGTGATAGTTGGATCAGGGAAGCTTGTAACTTCTCAAACTTATCTTCTGCTACCTGTGGGGTTTGAGAATGCAGTGATTGGGGTTGCTGAGTTGGGGTTTTAGCTTTGGGTTCAGGCTCATTTGACTGCCTCACTTCATATACACTATCATTACTGCTGGCTCGACGTGCCTGATCCAACTGGCGTTCTTGATTAACTATTTTTTAAAATCTGTCTAAAGACACAGCACTGCTCATGAAGAATGTCAATTTATCCTGAACATACCTAGATATCGTATACCTCTGATTCAATGCTCCCCCAAACTTGTTGTTCGTTACATGGACTAGAAAACTGTTTTGTGAGAATTTCCTTCAAATGTGACCTGGAATTAAGGTTGCCTTTGGATTTCTCAGTTTGTAATAAGGCTGCAATATCTGAGTCTACCCTGGCTCTAGCTACGGCAACTCTCTCATGATCCAGAGTGGCACAACATTCAACATTTTCAAAGAAACGATTCAGGCGGCTCTCCGCTCGTAATCCATGCACTTCTTCTAATTGTAGCAAGGCAATGTCTCGTGGCTTTAAGATTCAACGACCTGTCTGGGGAGATTTAGGCGTTACCTTAGGTGCTTCTGTGAAAATCATGGTAGATGGAGGTGTTTGTGGATTTTGTAAGTTCTGGTAACAACCCTGATTACTGTTTATACCCAGGGCCGGATTCACTGGGTTTGGAACATTCTCAGATGGTTCTGTCGGGTAGAGTATCTCTGGCTCTAAGTTCTGTCACTTCATCTACTAATTTTTGGAGTATGTACTGCTGTGAATTTACGATCCTTGTCAGTTGCACAATCTCATTGCCCCTAAGCTGGTCAGGCCTATTACAGGGCCGGATCCAGCATTTTATTAAAGGGGGGGCGTGATTAGCATTTTCATATATACATACATACATATACAGTATATATATATATATATATATATATATATATATATATATATATATATATATATATATATATATATATATATATATATATATATTCAGATCTCTCTGGTCTACATATACTCGCACTAAAACAAATGAAGCGATCACTGATCATTCTCTTTTTAATCTATTTCGGGACAATAACAAGGCCTAGGTTTCACTGAACCCTAGTCAGTCCATACTGTAACTTTCTGCAAGGAGAATCAACATATTTATATGTTCAGACACTTAAGATACTTAGACAAAACAAGGGTGAAGATGTAACAATATGGAAATAGTTAACATACCTATATAAGATTAGTGAGATTAGTTTAAGATCAAAATTATTGACGACTAAGGATGTGAACTTACCTTTTTTGCAAGCAAAAAAGTCAATCAGTGCAAGAAAGCTTACATCTGTGTCACTGTCATCTAACATGTTGACTTTCCAGCTGGCTAAGCTCAAAATTTAGTTAAATGACTAAAATCTGCCCTTCACATTATTATTGTCATAAACTGCCAACAAGGAAAAATTCACTGAGTGTAATTTGTATTTCTTTATATGCAAAGTAAAGTAAGTATAATACTTCGTACAAATCTAAAGGATCGCTAAATATTGCACAAACACACTCGTCACTGGGCTTACCACACAACTGGCAACCTCCAGACAGACTGGTACAGTGTTTACTAAATAGTTGCATTATTTTCATTGGTTAGCTGAGACGCATGTCCAACTTAGGCAGCCATTTATAATTTAGCATCCTGGTCGGAAAAATTCTGAGGACCACAGCTTCCCACTCTGTCTTGTCTATCTATCTATTGCCAGACGCCTTAATCCCGTAAGGGGTGGCCACAAACAAATCGCCTCCATGTAGCCCTGTCCCCCGCCATTTCATTGCCCTGCTTCCAGCTCACACTCCCCTCTCCACTTCATCCCTCCAACTCATCTTCGGCCTCCCCCTCCCTCTCTCCCCATCCACCTCACTCAAATACACGCTCTTCGTCAGTCTTTCACTCTCCATCCTCTCCACATGGCCAAACCACCTCAGTGTGTTTCTCCTAACGCTTTCTATCGCATCCACATCCACACTACAACGTACCTTCACTTCCTCATTTGTCAGTCTCTCTCTTCATGTTACTCCACATGCTCCTCCCAAATAACTCATTTCCACTGCTCTCACTCTTCTGTCCCTCCAACAAGCTCCAAGCTTCACTTCCATACGTTAGAGTTGGTATCACAATACAGTCATGTAGTATCATTTTCACTTTCATGCTCACTTCCCTGTTCACTGCTTTCAAGGAACCAGCAACCTTTCTTCCTTGTTGTACCCTTTTAAACACTTCCATCCTTACTCATCACACTACCCAAATACTTAAACGCACTCACATTTTCCACATCCTCCTCAGCCAACCTCGCTGCACATTCACTGACTTCACTTCTCTCGAAGACCATAACTTTACTTGATTTTTCCTACATTCACCTTTAGAGTCCGTTTCTTGCACTCTCTTCCAAACTCATCCACCAAGCCTTAAAGCTCCCCTTCGTCTTCACTTAACAACACAGTATCATCTGCAAACAATAGTACAGAGAGTTTCCAAACACAGTCCTCTCTCACAAGGGCCGCTCCAACATCCACTGCCCTACCTTGTATCTCTTTTATAACCCCATTCATAAACAGATTGGACCACTTTATCCAAATCGGGATTTTTAAAGTGCTCAGTATATCACGATCCACATACAAACTGAAATGTGACATATATGTTCATGCAGTATGCCACTGTCTTCATTACTTTAAGATACAAGGATGCCAGTACTGAAGTTTGACTTGCCACGGCCGAGTATTACACAATTATAGGCTGAAAATTTTAACAAATTTCGGTAAACCATCAGAATGGGAGTGTAATCTGAGCCAGAAAAAATGTGAAATTTGAAAAAAAAAGATCAGATCACAAATGTTCATATTTCCCCACCTCTGTCTCTACCTTGGAACCTTATAGTTAAAAAAAAATATATTGGCTTCTGAAAAAGGGGGGGCATACTCCCCTCACGCCCCACCCCCCCTGGATCCGGGCCTGTATCAGGTAACACATCTGTTTCCTGTCTCTCTAGGTTTGTGTTAATTTCATTGCCATCACTGGGAGGGGAGATTCCTGCTTCAAGCTTACACAAATGTTCCATCTTGTATATTTTTTTAGCGTGTAATTAGTACTAATATTCGCACCGTTCCTAATCTAATGTGCATACACACACACCAACACACTGAGAAATGATAGCGTGAAAACTTCGGTTAGGGGTTCGTGATTAATCCTGGAGTACAGTTAATTTATAGTACAGTACAACTCTTTCCTAACTCCTAGGAAAAATCACGCAGCTTCCTACCAGTGTAACCGGGTAGGGTGATGAACGACGACGAGTCGTTTTCTCATTCATGCCAACTGTCACCTGAATACCAAGGAAAAGCACGACCTGTCTCCTTCTTAACTCCCGTTATTGCATGCATAATGGGTAATATAACAGCTAATTAACTTAAAATTTTATCATATTAAAGTCACGGTTATAATTTTATAAGATACACACATTCTCCTGCCTACTTAGGACAACCACTACTGAAAAATACCAGGAATACTCAAGACACGGATGAGTGGGGTACATGAGGTAGGGCTCAGAGGTAGGTGTAGCGAGGTAACTATGAGGTACGGTGTCTCCACCGGCACATCTCTCTACTCGGGCATTTTTCTTCCCCCAACACCAGTGCCCTGGAATTTATTTGATTCACACTAGCAAATAATATAGGTGATCCCAAGTTCACAGTAATGAGTAAGTACAAATTACAAAGTTAGCAAATAATGAAAAGAAATTAAATTTTATGAGCTTGGGTTATACTTAGATGAGATGAGTTTACCCTTGAACTCCCAGTTTTCTTCCCACTTGACCTTGAGAAGGTAAAGATTCTAACTTAATATTCATTTACTACTAGGAATGTAATCAATGATTAACTTCTATTCATTTACCACTTGGAATGTATTCACTGGTTATAAATTAGCATACAGGATTTATTCTGTGGCATAACACTGCCACGAGAAACAAAGTCTTTTCCCAACATGCCGTTCCCTTCATTTCTCTTGGTAGGCCTATTCACTTGTCATTTTATGCTAAAACTACTTCAGGTTACATTTAACATGTCTGTGAGGAATATATGTGTAAGTATTAACCTCTTTACGAGGGCAAAATAACCTACAGATCCATGGAAGTATGAGTGTGACGGAATCGTGACCACCTCCGTTTCTCTTCATGTTATAGACAAAGGTGAGAGGCCGCGAGAGGGGAAACCGCTACAGGGATTAGACGAGGGAAAATTCCAGTTACCAACTTTTTCTCTTACCTAATTTGGCAGTATGAATTTAATATGAGGGGAAGGATTATCGAATTCGATAGTTATTGTGCACTCGTCTGCTTTTAATAATTCAGTTTTACTAGAGTTTTAGGGAATCGAGCGGTAAGCGGGAAGTTACGTCGTCACCCCGGAAGAACAGTGACGTCAGGTTCGCGGGTACTTGAGTTAAGCAGGGCTGACAGTTCAGATCCAATCTAACGCCCATTGCAATCATGGAGCCTGAATATTAAAGTAATAGGCAACAAGTCAGTGAGAGGAAGTCTTACTCAGAACTTATACGGGACCTTTACAGGCTACTGGCACCATTACAGCATCATCATCATCACCAGCAGCACCATTGAGCTTGATGTGTTTAATTGTTCCAGTAGTACTGTAGGGTCGTTGGATGCAGCAGGATCACCAAGAGCCAGAGCTAAAGTGTGGGGGGCATCAGTTTCTGGCGGGGAATGTGTGAGATGCTATACAACAGTCGGGGGTCAGCACTAGGTGTAGTAGCAGTTGTGCTGAGGTACTGGAGGGGTTGGCACGTACCCTGCTTTAGTTTGGCTTTGCGCTTCCCGTTACCCATAATCCTGACCTTGCCGGGTATTTAATATGCATGCCTCTGCCGCCGGACCCCCCACCCCGCTATGAAGCCACAGCCCTACCCCCACCCCAGGAGGACACCACGGAGGGCCAGGTGAGTGCGGGACTGGCCCAGAGCAAGATGGGCGCCGGGGCACCCCTACCTTGTGTCCCTCTTCTCCTCAACCTACCCAACTGGGACGTCGCAGGAATGTGACACTACTTCTTGGCCGGAACAGCCCTCACCAGGATCGGGGTGGGACTACTCCAGATACAGTCCCAGGCAACGCCGCGGTAACAGCCACTGTACGTACCGGGGAGGGAATGGCCAATGTATGTCCCTCAGTTGCTTCCCCCTGCAGCCCCGTGGTAACGGCCACTGTACGTACAGGGGAAGGAACGGCCACTGTGCATCCTTCTGCTGCAGCCACATCTGGAGACCGCCTCGGTGTGCTAGCTTTTGAGCACGCACCGATAGGCAAAGGCAGGAGGAGTGGAGCCGCGATGACCCACTGACTCCTACTCCTACTCCTTCTTGCCCTCCCCTTCCACCTCACCTACCACCACACCCCCTCCCACTGCCGGGTATTTGACCCACCACCCACCACCGAGTTCCTCTGACTCCGCACCCTCACCAACCTCCCCTCTGACCACATCCCACACTTCCATCTCACCTCCTCCAACCCACCACCTCCAATCACCAGCCCCTACCACCACCACCACACCCAACACCACGCCTCTCCGCAACAAGTCCCGTCATGACCACCGTGAAAACAACCACCCACACCGTACCGCCACGACACTCACCCACCCCCACCCTCACTCCCCCCCCACCACCCCACACACCACCTCACCTGCTAACTCTCCACATGCATCAACTCCACCTAGCACCCACACTACTCATTCGTCCACCCCTGTCCATCCTTTACCCACTGACCATGCCCACTACACACGCCACACCACACCATCACCCACAACCGCCCACAACCACAACAGGACACCCACACCACCACGTGCTTCCACAGCTTCACCTCCCACACCCGTCCTTACTACCACTACCACCAAATCCAGACGCCTCTCACGCACACCAACCAGATACACCCCTATGCCCACTCCTACCACCAAATCCGGACGCCTCTCACGCACACCAACCAGATACACCCCTATGCCCACTCCTACCTCACCTACTTCTCCACCCTCACCCCCGCACGCAAAACACATCCCCAACACTACCCCCATCACACTCACCCTACATCAAGCATGGTGGAAATTTCCACCAACCCAATTCCCCAGGGGAAGCCACCGCTCCTACCCTAACCTCCCCCATAAAAAGCCCAGGACCTCACCCCTAGTCAGCATACAGTCACCAACTCTGCACCAAGCACCACCACCAGACATGAGGATCCAGAGAATAGTTTGGCATCCCTGACACGGACCGGGCCTGAGAGTACGAGGGACCCACCAGCTCCTCAACCTCTGCCACACCTCATGCACTTCCACACTCCACCTCACACTCAACCCACACCAAGAACCCATCCACATTACACACCACTGGACTGCCCTCCTCCAACACATCACGCCTACCCACCAGACCTCCACTACAAGTACATACCACCTCCAGTCACGGGGCCATGACTTCTTTACCACAGATGGTGGTAATATGCATGCCTCCACTGCTGGACCCCCCACCCCGCTACGGAGCCGTAGCCCTACTCCCACCCCAGGAGGACACCACGGAGGCCCGGGTGAATGCGGAACTGGCCCAGAGCAAGAGGGGAGCCGGGACGCCCCTACCTTGTGCCCCTCTTCCCCTCAACCTACCCAACTGCGACGTCGCAGGAATGCGACACTACTTCTTGGCCGGAACAGCCCTCACCAGGATCGGGGTGGGACTGCTCCAGATACAGTCCCAGGCAATGCCGTTGTAATGGCCACTGTATGTACCGGGGAGGGAACTGCCACTGTACGTCCCTCAGTTGCTTCCCCCTGCAGCCCCGCGGTAATGGCCACTGTATGTACTGGGGAAGGAATGGCCACTGTGTGTCCTTCTGCTGCAGCCACATCTGGAGACTGCCTCAGTGTGCTAGTTATTGAGCATGCACTGACAGGCAATGGCAGGAGGAGTGGAGCTGCGACAGCAGACACTGTACGCGTCGGGGAGGGAATGGCCACTGTACGTCCCTCATCCACTTCCTCCTCCTCCTACAGGAGTGGCCCTGCAGTAACAGCCACTGTACGTCCCGGGGAGGGAACGGTCACTGTACATCCCTCAGCTACTTCCCATTGGGCAGGCAGATCTGCGGCAATGGCCACTGTACGTGCCGGGAAGGGAACGGCCACTGTACGTCCCTAATCTGCCTCTTCCTTCTTCGGGAGCAGCACCGCAGTAACGGCCACTATGTACCGGGGAAGGAACAGGCACTGTACGTCCTTCTGCTGCTACCCCAAGAGGCTGTGGAGCCGCGACGATGGCCACTGTATGCATTAGGGAAGGGACGGCCACTGTACGCCCCTCATCCACAGTCTCGAGGGTTCTTCCGGAGGGGAAGGTCCCTTGCGCGGCCGGCTCACTACCCCTCAGCTGCGTGGGACGTCCTTCTCTCTCTTCCTCCAGGTGTGGTTCCCCGGAGGTGCTGCCATTCCAGGAGTGGTGGCGAGGTCCTGTCGCCAAAGGCTGGGTTCATGCCCTATGGTCTGCCCCTGGACGACGCTGGACCCTGACGGACATCCCACAGGAGAGGTGCCACAGTCAACCCCTAATTGCATCCCAACCTAGAGGCAACCGCAGCACCAGGCCTCCCAGGGCCAGCCCGTGGACCCCAAGGCGGGACCGTGCCAGCCCCAGTGTCCGTCAGCCCTCTGCCAGGAGTAAGAAGCGGCAAGCCCGACTTTTGACACTGTTTGGTCCCAGTCCTGAGGGCCCCTTACCAAGTCGAGGCCCCCATAGGGAAGGGCCTCCCTGCACCCCAGACCAGACACGCGCCTGGGTCGTGATGCCCCCGAGAGCTGTACTGTGCCTCCTACAGGAGAGCTTTCCCGAAGGGCCCCCTCCCAATCCCGGGCGCCACCTCAGCTAAAACCAGGCCTCAGTGTCCCAGAGACGACACCTCCAGCTCCCAGAGTCGTGCTAAAGACTTAGTGCAAGTGACTATCAGTGATGCGAGCAGTGAGACAGAAACAATACCCCAAGGTTCCTACTCTAGTTTATCCAAGGTACTGTGTTTATGCTTAAGCTCTCCGGAACCAGGGTAAAGTACTAGTGTGCGGCCCAAGACTAAGCTACTAAGGTCAATCCAAAAGACAGAGTGTGTGATCAGTGTCGCCACTGCTGAGTGACATTCTCTCGTGCATTGACTCAGGCATAAATACCGTGCCTGTGTGACATGTATGCTAGTATTAACTTGTCACCTCACTCTTTTCGTATGTAGTGTATCTTGATGTGTATATTGAATGGAAATTGTGCACTGGCTCTGACATCAATACCGTGCCCACGTGACATGTTATATATGTTCGTTCGTTCGTTCAAAGATTCCCAGCACCTATAGTGCAGGCCGGGCCATACATTAGTCCGGTCAGTGGGGTATGCGCTGGTTAAAAAACAGTAAGTGGGGAGGACAGGACCTGGGGATTGCCCAGCACACACGTCCTGTCTCCTGACTGGCTTTGTGGTGTGTGTTTTATATATGTGTATTGAAGTGAAATTGTACACTGACTCAAGCATCAGTACCTTGCCCATGGATATGTTATATCAGTATTAGTCACCCTGTCACTTTGCCCCTTCCATATTCAGTATATCTTTGTATGTGTATTGAAAGGAGTTTGAATTAAGACAATAGATGTGTTAAGGTATACTGCCGAGTTTTTTTTACCCTGTTCCTTTGTAAGTGTTCTACTTCCGGTCTAGAAAGAAGACCCTGCTCAGTCACGGCCGGGTGTCTTTAGAGCGAGAAGTTGGTCTAAACACACCCAGCATAACAGTATTATATGTCAGTAACATTGCACAACGAATAGGAAAGTTAGCCCAGAATGCAACACAAATGCCCGGGATAGGGGGCACACACGTCTGTGCGCCAACAAGGCAGGGCTAGGACTGCAATTGGATGCCCTGAGATGTTTATTATAGTTTCCCATTTCATTGTGCACACTGCGTATAAAAGAGAACTGGCCATGTTATAAGTAACTTACTTATTTTGAAATATCGCCTGCTCTTCCAAGGTCAGCGAGAAACACAGGCCTGTGCAATTCTAGGAGCTGACCTCATGACGTGGTCAAAGGGAGTGCTACCTGAACGTTCTAACTGCTGCTCTCACTACCTCTCTCAGTGTAATGCATGGGGAGGTCGGGGTCAGAGCACGCAGCTTTCCATGCAAATTTTCCCTTCTGATACTGTGTATAGTGATTCAGGCTTCGTTATTATCAGCATAAGGGATGCCTGACACATGTGCGGTCCCGAGTTACAAGAGAAATTACAGATCAGGACCCAGAGTGCACGTGTTTTCCTTCCTCAAGGATGAGGAACTTTCCAGAACGTGGATGAGATCAATAAGAGTGATTGGTATACACCAAACAAGAATAGTAGGGTGAATACTTTTTAACCTCCTCTTCATTCAGCAGTTTACCTATTTTTCTGTATTTGTAGATATATGCATATGTCTTTTTTCAGATATATAGACAGATGGATAGATCAAGCAAGAATTCTTTCACTACGACCCTTCTCACTTTACCAGTCAGTAACTAAGTATTCCCTTTACTATTCTTCGTTATCATAATTATCAATTTATTTATTGAAGACCATCTTCATCATCTTTATGATTTTCTCAAACTTCATTTCATTTATTCATATAAAACCTTCCTCCATTCGTCATCTATTTGTCGTGCCTATCACTGTTATTACTTATCCGATGTGTTCATATTTTTTTAGTAGCCTGTTAGTAATATGATTTTCATTACTGCTAGTACCTATAGTTAAAATTAATAGCTCAGTATTTACACAGAAGCTAACTTTAGCCACCACCGCTTACAGGTTTGTAAGCTGCATTTTAGGCCCGAGGATATAGGCGAGAAACATCACACTTCGATGAAAAGAGTGGGAGGATAATTGTTGTGAAGTTAGAGTTTCCTCGCCTCTGTGATGGTGCAAACCCCTAGCGATTACCTAACTGCCATGTTTATTTATCTGGACCATCACATTTTAGAGAAGCCCCTGATATGAAGAGGACTCGGCTGGAAGTATACCATACAAGATGCGATGGCAAAGAGCATTGTTGATGACCAGAGTTATAGGGGAGAGAGAGAGAGAGAGAGAGAGAGAGAGAAATTTCATACCTTACATGACCTTAAGGAAAAGTTGAAGTTTATTGATTGTAATTGATAATGGAGAAGTTCTACGTATTTGCCACATTATCCATTCTCCCCAGCCTAAATTTACCGTGTCTTTGGTCATGAAAACCTGAGTGCTCAGTTAATGCTTATGCACAAGAGGCTAAAGTTAGTCAGCTAGGAGACTAAAAAATTCCTTCAAACCTGCGTATGTCCGACACTGAATATCATGCCTCCAATTCATGTGGTGTAATTATTGTTTTGATATAGCTAGGGATTTCTCTTCTGTCCAAAAATGTTCAGGATGAATAATTATTGTGCCAAAGAAAATAATACTGTATTGTCTAACAAATCTAACAAAACTATGGGAACAAAGACAAAAATTCAAACATTGGATAAGTAGCCAATTTCTGAAACACTATATATATATATATATATATATATATATATATATATATATATATATATATATATATATATATATATATATATATATATATATATCCAGAAGTTAATTATATGTAGAAATTAAAAAAAAAATGTAAATGTACATCATGGTCGTTTTCTTTACACAAGTGATTAGTGTGTGTCTGTTTTAAATATTCATTTATATACTTATTTGTTAACACACTCTTCATGCAAAACTAGATATGGGGGCACAACAACAAGCACTATCAGTTTCACTGGAAGGTTATGTAGAAAAGAAATCCTGAATAGGAAAATAGTATTGTGATATTTAAGCGAGAGGTGAGTGTACGACTAGCTAGTGACCGTGGTGAGGGAGAGGCAGGCAAAGGCCCATCTCTTGCTGACGTCACGGATGATCCAGCAGGCCTGTGTTTCTCGGTGTCGTATTGCCACCCTTCCATTTATCGTCAGTTTGACTTATTAAGTTCATATAAGTACTTTGTTGCTTCTCCTGATGCTTTAAGAGACATTGTCACCTTTCCATATTTCTATCTCTCCACTTCAAGTTATCCAGACAATTGTTTTTAAAATGCAGTATAGTGCCACAGAGGGCGACCTAACACCCCCAGAAGGAACCCACACAGGAGCACAGCCAGCGAGCCAGGACTCAGGGTGACAACGACATAAGTCCACCTGGGCTGAGTGCCCCTGTGACCCGGAGCTCGCCCGCCGCCACCATAGCAGGAATACAAGACTACTTTTCGGGCGAGCCGTCTCCATCCAACATCAGGGTGGAGTTGTTACTCCAGCACCAGTCAGCACCCCTGAGATGGCCGGTAGCCGCTCAACTCTCCTACAGGAGACGGCCTGCAGCCGCTCTGGAGGAAAACAAAAGACGGCCTGTAGCCACTCCTGCCTTCATCAGGAGACGTCCTGTAGCCGCTTTGAAGGTGCCCCCTAATAAGATGGCCTGTAGCCGCTTTGAAGGTGCCCCTAATGAGATGGCCTGTAGCTGCTCAACCCTCCTGCGGGAGACGGCCTGTAGCCACTCCCGAGGGAATCAGGAGACTGCCTGTAGCCACTCCAGAGGGAATGAGGAGACGGCCTGTAGCTGTTCCCGCCTTCATCAGGAGACGGCCTGTAGCCGCTCTGAAGGTGCCCCTTGAGAGACGGCCTGTAGCCGCTCTGAAGGTGCCCCTTGAGAGACGACCTGTAGCCGCTCTGAAGGTGCCCCTTGAGAGACGGCCTGAGCCACTCAACCCTCCTGCAAGAGATGGCCTGCAGCTCCAGAGGAATCAAAAGATGGCCTGTAGCCACTCCCGCCTTTGTCAGGAGACAGCCGGTAGCCGCTCTGAAGGTGCCCCTGAATCAGCCTGTAGCCACCCTGAAGGTGCCCCTGAATCAGCCTGTAGCCGCTCCTCTCCCCAGGCCACGGCCAGTAGCTGGGGCTCAGTGATGGCCTGCAGCCGCACCCCCAGAAGGCCACAACCAGTAGCCGGGCCCTACAGCAGGAGATGGCTGGTAGCCACTCCTCCATCATGTGCTGACTCCTGCTCATCAACCTATGACCCAGGGGCAGCTCCCAGCCTGGAGGAGTACTGGAGAGGCCCAGTGACTTCCACTGGGCTCTTCTCCCTGCAGCCAGATCCAGAAAGGACCCACCTGACGGACCCTGATGTAGGCCGACGCCGCAGCCCCCTCCTGATGGCATCTCCAAACACCGGGGACTGCAGCCCTCAGGACCTCCAGACCACCCCCCAGGACCCCCGGGCAGGACCTCCCTACACCCAGACGCCGGAGATCTTCATCTTCCGTCAGGCGCCTGAGCAAGAAGTTGAGGCAGTTATTCGGCCCCAGCCCCGAGGGCGGTACTCCCGCCCCAAGCCCTGAAAGCACGGGGCTCTTCACCACCCGCAGCCCTGGATGAGAGAGGACATCCCTACGCGTGATCCCGTGGCCCCTGTACACAGAGGCCCCCGGCGGTACCCAGCCCCGTCAGTAGGGAGACTGGGCCACTTCCGCCACCCTTGTACCTGACCGCCATGACGCCCAGATCCGAAAGGAGTAACAGTGAAAGGACAGTGTCCATGACTTAGTGACATGAAGGCAAAGCAGTGAATTTATAAAGGTAGTCAGTGTGAGAAATCACCAGTGACAGTATAAAAGTGGTGGAGTAAATAAAAACAACAGTGAAACCGTGAACACGGCCAAACAGTGAAATACGGGTCGATTACAGTGATTACGCTACCGTCTTGTAACGCCGCATCACTCTAAGATCATACCTAGACCCCAGTGTTAAAGTACTAGTTACCAACAGTGAAATAGTGCCACCCACTCCACAAATATCTAGCCTGGATTTCCTGAAATGATAATAAATAAACCTCTGCCCTAAGTGCTATTCACCCTACCCAACCTTGACTTAAGTAGTATCCTGCACGATACTAATAACCCATATCTGGGCCTAAGAACTATAAATGTCTAGTGTATCTGTATTCGTGACATCTACTCGTTCCAATGTAGAATTTAGTAATACACGTGTGAGGTTGTTGTCTTGAGTTTTTGTGTCCTGCCTCTCTCCTATTTGTCCAAGCTCCGGTTTAGAAAGAGAACCCAGGTACACACTAGGCGTTACAGGGACGGGAAGCCGACCCTAAAACACCTAGCATTACAGTTTTAATGGTCAATTCCACACGTCCTGAGTTCGTCGGTGTGAACCCATAATATTATACTGCTTTTTAATCAGTATTGTGTTATCAGTAGTTTTTCTATTCTGCGTTTGGCATTGTTATTTTCCTGTTTCATTCTACTACCAGGGTACCGTTCCCAACCATCTGAACAGGATGAGTACCAGAGATGGGCAAAAAAAAATAGGCTTCTTTAAATGTAACAAGGTAACCTACAAAATGTATATATTACTTTGTATAAAAATCATTTATATGCCAGATACGTGGCCTAATTTGAAAATATTTTATAATACTGAATACATTACCTATCATTGTATTTGTTACATTTCAAATACATTTTAAACTCTAATTGTAAGTTTCAAAGAATCTTTAAAATATTAGTTTACCTCGGTCACGATTATCACACTCTGACCGAGTGAGTAGAATAAAAGAGAAATGCTGCTCAAATATAGAAGCACGTCTGGAGAAAACTGAGAGTAGCAAGAGTGTGTTTCTGATTGGAGATATGATGGAAAAGTGGGGAAAGCTAGAATACAGGAAGTGACTAAACAGTGGGTGTACCTTCTGAACTGGATGGGAATGATACTGGGCTGGTATGCGTGTGTGTCGGGAAGGCTTCGCAATAGCTAATTTTCAGACACAAACTAATTCACATATATTTGTGATGCATGGTAAGAAAGATGAGAGGTGAGCTGGTCGAACGTAAGGCAACTACTGACACTGTGTTTGTGTGGATGATAGAATATGAAGATTTGTTCTCGACCCTAGAGTATGTTGAGATATAACGAGTGTCTTGATTGATCAGTTCGGTCTGTTTTCTAATATTAACCCTTCATACGCTATGTGGGGTCAGATTGATCACGACACATTTTTTAAATGATGCCATTCAGCCACTTATTGTTTTAGGGATATGGTGTATAAGCACACAACATTTGAGTGGAGAGACTCATATAGTTCAGGAGTTAGGAGGGTGCAAACTTCACTGGGGGTCGTCTGATACACCACCTAGTATTCCTTGTAACTTTTTTTTTCCTATCAGATTCTATACATTATTGACCATTTCACTGAATGTTGAAATGTTCTACAGTCAGCGGGGGAGAATCGTAGGTCATTCCATTTCTGATGCTGAAAATGACACCTGCGGTGATTTATCTGATGTTAAAATCATTCAGGGTTTTTCTGATTATAAATATGTCAGTCTTGTTTATGTTTATTATTACTTGATTTGTAATCATTCAAGGGTTTTGTGAATATAAATGCCAATCTTATTTATCGTCTGAACATAGATGTAACCAAATCTTCCGTAATTTTATTTTCATGATGTTGTGCGTGGAGAGGGAGGGGAAGCCAAGGATGAGATGGAGGGATGGAGTGGAGAGGTATATGAGAGAGAGGGATGTGAGCTGGGAGCAGGGCAGTGAAATGGCGGGGGACAGGGCGACATGGAGGCGATTTGTTTGTGGCCACCCCTTACGAGATTAAGTCATCTGACAATAGATAGATAGTGTTATAACTGATAATACATTTATTTTTTATGCTAAGAGCATGCTGAATGAATAAGAATGATGTAACCTAAAAATATATGCCACATTATGTATTACATATGCAAACTTTCAAAATTTTTAAAGAAAATTATAATAAATCACTTACAATAAAAACACCAAAAACACAAAAATAAAACACAAAAGGGACACATGGTGGATTGGTAACACGTTCTGTGTCCTGGGCAACATAAATTTTAACATTTGTAACTCTGTGCAGATGACAGAAATCCAAAAATTAAGTTGGGGTCTTTCAAGGCACCACGTGGCATTCCGGGTTACGTTTTTTCACCTGACATACGAAGGGTTCAGCATATCTTCTGTACGAGACACCCAGAGGTTAAATAAAGTACACCACCTCCCATGCGGTCTCTTATCAGGCAGTGCTCACTATATACAGTATATTATCTATCTATCTATAGCTATCAATCTATCTGTCTATCTCTCTCTCTCTATATATATATATACCGTAGTATATCTATCTATCTATCTATCAGTCTCTCTCTCCCTGTGTGTGTGTATATATATATATATATATATATATATATATATATATATATATATATATATATATATATATATATATATATGCAAACTAACCACAGGAGAAATGAAAGGAACGACAGTGAGTACCTTCGTATATTACATCTTCAGACAGAGTGAGACATTGACGTAAAGGGTAGAGGTCTTTTATGCACACCCGCAGCAGGTAGTGGCACACAGAACAATGGATGACCTGAATTTTTACCTGCGGATTTACTTAGGGTCACCTGCAGCAGGGAATGGAACACAACAAAGGATGACCTGAATCTAAAAAATGCACGTGACAAAGGAGGAGGGAGTAGGAGGGAAGGAAAGGGGAGTGGGAGGGAGGGGGAAGGGGAGAGGGGAGAGGGAGGAGGGGATAAATACTGCTGCTTAACTTAAGACCTAGAGGATTAATGCTTGGTGTGTCCCACACAGGTGTGACTACACCACAAGGAGATGACAGGGAACAATCACGTGTTAGTCTGGGGGATACTGCTTTAAAATTAATTCAATTAACAATTTATCACACTTAAAATGACAATAGCTCATGTTTACATTCTTTTCATATGTGCCAGAAATTAGACAAGATTCTATTACTTATGCATACATATCTTCAGTATGGATCAGTTGGGTCAAGGATTGTGTGGGTAAAGTTGAAAGTTGGAATACAAATGTGGGCGATTGTGTGTGTGTATGCGCCAACGCAAGATCGTGCTAGAAGAGTGAGAGAAGAGTTCTGGACAAATGCAGAAGTGTGCATGGAAAAGTTTGGAAGGAATGAGAGAGTGTTTTTGATTGGTGATATAAATGGTAAAGTTGGGAATGTGAAGGTGGATGAAATAGTTGGTGAGTGGGGTGTGCCTGCTGAGATAGATGAGAATGGGAGTGCGTTAGTGGACATTTGTGCTGGGAGGGGGTTGGTGATAGCCAATACCCTCTTCAGGCATAAAATGATCCACAGGTATACATGGCGAGTGACGAGGAGGGTGGGTGGTGACCTGAATGAAAGGAAGGCAATGATTGATTATGTGTGTGTGGATGAAAGGATGCGAAGATGTGTAATGGATGCAAGAGCTCATAGAGGTTGGGGGAGTGGACTTTCTGACCACTACTTAGTGGTGGCCAGAATTAGAATTCAAGTAAGATGGAGGAATAGAAGAAGGGAAAGACGAGAGGAAGGAGTAGTTGCAAGGAGAGTGGAAAGGTTACAAGAGGATAAGAAAAAGGTAGAGTATAGGAGAGAAGTGGAGGAACGATTGGGCAAATATGAATTGGAGCAGATGGGAGACGTGGAAGGTGTGTGTAGGATATTTACAGAAGAAATATGGGCAGCATGTGATGTGGTGTGTGGAAGGAAGAGAAGACGGA
The DNA here is from genome assembly GCF_032717465.1 of Coenobita brevimanus. Lineage (NCBI taxonomy): Eukaryota > Metazoa > Arthropoda > Malacostraca > Decapoda > Coenobitidae > Coenobita > Coenobita brevimanus. The sequence continues at coordinate 45,094,881 of NC_136967.1, forward strand.
GGGGGGTGCAAGGAACAGCGTGGTGGACTGAAGAGGTGAGACAGGCTGTGGCACAAAAGAAGAAAGCATACAATGAATGGATGAGAAATAGGGACGTGGAAGAAGTTGAGAGGCGGAAGAGAGAGTTATATGTAGAAAGAAAGAGAGAGGTGAAAAGATTAGTAAGAGAGAGTAAGAACATAAGAACATAAGAAGAGAGGATAACTGCAGTAGGCCGGTTGGCCCATGCTAGGCAGCTCCTAGAAGAGTAACTGAACTACTAGAATGAGATAAGGATAGCAAAGAAGAAGGCTCTCCCCCGCCCTCCAAACCCTCCAGCCGAAGCCGGCAGGAAAAAGTCAGAAAGAACACCACGCCGTATAGAAAAACTGGCGTGGACATTTTACAGGAAAGTGTGAAAGGAGAATAGAGACTATCACAGTGTAACCTGAAAAGAAAATTTATTTTTGAATTAGTATTGGTTATAATATTTTCTTTATTCTATATCCATCCCTTATTTGTCATATGCTTATCTAGCCTATGCTTGAAACTCTCAATGGAAGAGGCAGCAACTACTTTACTAGGTAGCTTATTCCATTCGTCTACTACTCTATTACCAAACCAATTTCTACCGAATTCCTATCTGAAACGGAATTTTTCTATTTTGAAACAATTATTTCTAGTTCTATCCTGTATGCTCACTTTAAGTACCTTGCTAATATCTCACTTATTTATACCATTCATCCACTTAAAAACCTCAATTAAGTCTCCCCTTACTCTACGCCTCTCTAGCGAATGCAGATTTAGTCTTTTCAGTCTGTCTTCATATGACAGGTTCCGGACGTCATGTATCATTTTAGTCATTCTTCTCTGTACATTTTCTAACGAATTAATATCCATTCTATAGTAAGGACACCAAAATTGTACTGCGTAGTCTAAATGTGGCCTTACTAATGCTAGATAAAGTTTCAGTATTACTTTAGATGATCTATTGCTCACGCTTCTCGAAATAAATCCTAGGACCCTATTTGCTTTATTTCTCGCATTAATGCACTGTTGCCTAGGTTTAAGGTCGTTACTAATCATAACTCCTAGATCTCTCTCGCATTCCGATTTGCTAATTTCTTTGTTATCTAAGCTGTATTTAGTATCTCCAATGGTCTTGCCTACGTTAAGTACTTTACATTTTTCAACGTTAAATTCCATTTGCCAAGTTTTAGACCATTTGGACAATGTATCGAGGTCCTTTTGTAAGTTATGGCAATCGTCAGTCGAGTTAATGATACGCCCTATTTTTGTATCGTCGGCAAATTTGCTGATTCTGCTATTGACTCCTAAGTCTAGATCATTTATATATATGATAAATAATAAGGGACCGAGTACTGAACCCTGTGGTACACCGCTAGTTACTAATCCCCAGTCCGACTTAGTTCCATTTATTAATACTCTCTGCTTTCGTCCTTTCAGCCAGGATTCTATCCATTTTAAGATATCGCCGTCTATACCGTGTGCTCGAACCTTTCTAACTAACCTTTCGTGTGGTACTCTATCAAAAGCTTTACTAAAGTCCAGATAAATAACATCGTAAGCTTTATCGCTATCTACTGCCTCATAGACCTCCGAGTAGAATGACAACAAGTTTGTGAGGCAGGATCGTCCTTGCCTGAATCCGTGCTGACTTTCGTTTATAAGATTAAATCTTTCTAAGTGTTCTCTAATCTTATTTGCCAAAATTGACTCTAACATTTTTCCTACTATTGACGTTAGACTTATCGGACGATAATTCGACGCAGCTGATTTATCACCCTTTTTAAAGATGGGCACTACGTTTGCGGTTTTCCACGCCTCTGGAACTTCTCCTGAACTTAAAGAGTCATTAAATAACGTTAAAAGTGGCTGACATAATTCTTCTTTGGTTTCTTTTATAATTTTTGCATATATATCGTCCGGACCTGGCGATTTTTGAGGTTTTAACTTGTTAATTTCTTTCAATACGTCCTCCTTACTAATGGTTATTTTACTAAGAATATTTTCCGTATTCTCATGGTAAATATTTGCTGCTTGAGGGACCAGGCTTAGATTTTCCTTGGTGAATACTGATATGAAATAATTATTTAGGATGGAGCACATTTCTTTATCTTCACTGGTAATGTCACCTGATTCTGTTCTGAGTGGTCCTATCCTATCTTTATTTTTCGTTCGGTACATTTGATAAAAACCCTTGGGGTTTACTTTTGATTCACTTGCAACCTTAATTTCATAACTTCTCTTTGCTTTTCTTATCTCCCTCTTTACTTCTCTATTTAAAATTGTGTACCGGTTACGTAAGTGTTCCTCTCCACGTTTTATTTTTCTATATATTCCTTTCCTTTGGCCTATGAGAGATTTTAATCTGTTGTTTAACCATCTTGGTTCTGAATTGTTAGTTCTAAACGGTTTTGAAGGAATATATCTATCTTGGCCTCCGTATATTATATTTATTAACTCGTTATACTTCTCACTGGTCGAACGTCTGTTTGGTACTGGAGCTGAGTTAATTTCCGTCACCTGGACTACATTCCTATCTACCACCTCCCCCTCACAGACACCTGACGGACGTCCCCACGTGCTTCCTGCGCCTGACCTATGACCTGGGGATCCCCACTAACCTGACATTCCCTCAAATAGCTAATCTCCCTGTGGAATACCGTTCGAAAATAAGCTCTTAAGCCATCGAAATCTCCTAGACGAAAATTAGGAACGGTGGAGGTATTTTCAGTGGAACAGACATCCCAAATAAATTTGAACTTAATTTCTTCATGATCGCTATTACCAAGTCGTCCACCAACCTCTATATCGCTAATGATATTTTCTTTATTAGCTAAAACCAAATCTAGTATATTATTACCTCTGGTGGGCTCCCTGATATACTGATAAAGGAAATTATCCTGTACTACCTCTAGAAATTCCTCTGACTCTGCATCTCCTGTCTGATTTCTCCAATCTATCCTTGGCAGATTAAGGTCCCCAACAATTATTACTAAGCTGGACTGTGATGCTTTCCTAATTTCCTCCCAGAGGTATTTACTATCAGCTCTACTTAATTTTGGAGATCTGTAAATTGCTCCTAAGACTAATTTCTCCCTATTGTTACTAATTTCAACCCAGACACTTTCTGTGTCCCTATTTACTTTAATGTCTGCTTTATTGTAACAGTTTAATGAATCCTTTACATAAATAGCTACCCCTCCCCCCTTTCTTCCCCTGACGGTTTGACACAAAAATATTATAGCCTTTTATCTGATATTCTGCTAAAAATTCTCGAGTGTCTGTATTCATCCAAGTTTCACTAATAACGGCAATGTCTATTTTCTCTGTACAAATTAAAGCCCTCAGTTCATCCATTTTATTACGTAAACTCCGGCTGTTTGTGTAGTACACTTTCAGATTATTACGAGTAGTTATGCCTTTACCTTGGCATTTACTGTTATTTATTTTATTACTAACTGGGAAACTCTTTACTTTACTAATATAACAATTTTTTGTACTATCGCTTATCGCCCTTCTATCATCGCTTGTTCTATCATCTATCATCGCCTGCTCAATTTGAGGTGCCTGAGTGGATGTATCTACACTATTGGTTGAACTTTTGTTCTTAATTTTGCAAGTATCGATGCATCTATCCAAACATGGTAATAATGATTTCTGAGTGTAGTTGCTGCATCTTCCTGTACACCTACTTCTCAATCTCGAAAAATCCCTCCAACTCCCTATCTATCATTCCAGCTAAAACAGTAACTCCTTGCCTGCTAAGATGAGTCCCATCCCAACTATACAAGGCACTTCGTCCATAAAACCGGTCCCAGTTGTCTATGAAAGGTATTGCATTATCTTTGCAATACCTTTCAAGGCGGCAATTAAACCCTATTGCCCTGCTCAACCATTCCCTTCCAACCCGCCACCTTGGTAAAACACCAAGCACTACAGGGGTTCCTCCCCTCTCCTAACCTTTTCTAACATCAACTTGTACCTTTTCCACAGTACCTCACTCTTACGGCTACTAATATCATTGCCTCCTACACTGAGGCACACAGTGGGTTTGTCACCACTTTCCTTTACGATATTTGAAATTTTATCTACCACATTAGCCACCCTGGCCCCTGGAAGACACACATGTTTAGCGAGTGGAGTATACATGGCCCTGTTCAGATATCTCACCTGGGAGTCTCCAACAACAACAACATTTTTCTTACCTTTCTTGTTCTGTTTATACTTACCTGTACTGGAAGTTCTCTCACCGTCCTTCTCCTCTACTTCCCTCTCTGCCTTCCCTTCACATTCGTCCCGTAGTGTGTCGAATGTATTAGTTGTCTTAATTTCCGTTCGCTTTTTAAGAGTGAACTTCGTTGCACCCTTGTTAACAAGTGTCCAACCTTCAGCCTTTTTCTCTTTCTCCTCCAACATCTCCTCCAAAAATTCCCTCATTTGTGCCTTCTCCTGCCTGAGAATTTGTACCTCCCGCTTCAGTTCGAGAAGTTCCTCCTTTAATTCAAGGTAGTCCTTTTCAGTACCTGCAGTGGGGACGCAGCTCTCTGCCGAGGAAGCCATTACGCACTAGTTCACACAAGGTAGCACACACTATCACGGGTCACTACGGGTCACCACAACACACACACTCACGGATCACTAGCACAGCACTATCGCTGATCACTACAACACACTAACACAACCACTATCACAGATCACTAAAGCACACTAGCACAACACTACCACAGGTCTCTAGCACGTCTGAGCTGACTGGCCTCACGAGAGTGGATGAGGAATTTGGAAGGAATTTGAGTGTATAGTGGAGGGACTGTAAGAAAATATTCTGGAATGAGGTGAAAAGAGTAAGACAGGGTGGAAGTGAAGTTAGCAGGGGAGTGAAAGATAAAAATGGTAGATTACTAGTGGAGAAGGGAGAAAAAGTGAGCAGATGGAGAGAACACTTTAAGGAATTGATGAACATAGAGGATGGAAGTAATGCGAGTATAAGTGGCTGGGGAATGGCTGGGAGAAGGAGGGAGGTGAGAAGATAGGAAGAAATCAGTAGGATAGAAGTTGTGGAAGCAATGAAGAAAGTTAAATCGGGGAAAGCCCCAGGAATTGATGGAGTGTGTGGTGAAATGCTGGAGCATGGGTGAGAGATAGTAGTAGAATGGATGTGGAAGATGTTCAGATTGGCCTGGGAGGAAGGTAGAGTCCCGGAGGATTGGAAGTCAGGTATAATTATTCCCTTGTACAAAGGAAAAGGGGAAAAAGAAGTGTGTGGTAATCATAGGGGCATTTGTCTTCTTAGTATAATAGGAAAAGTGTATGGTAGGATACTTATTGACAGAGTTAGAGAAAGAACAGAGAAATTAGTTGGAGAAGAACAGGGAGGCTTTAGGAAGGGAAGAGGTTGTGTAGATCAGATATTCATTCTTAGATCTTTAGTGGAAAAGTTTCTAGAGAAGGGAAAGAGGTTGTATGCGGCTTTCATGGATTTGGAGAAAGCATATGACAGGGTGGATAGACAAGGATTGTGGAAAGTGTTAAGAATATATGGAGTAGATGGGAAGTTGCTGAATGCTGTGAAGAGTATATACAATGGTGCGAAGGCTGCAGTGCGTGTGGATGGTGAACTAAGTGAATTTTTCTCTTTGAAAGTTGGGCTGAAACAGGGATGTGTCATGTCTCCAAGGTTGTTCAATCTGTATATGGATGGTGTAATAAAAGAGGTGCAAGGTAGGGTAGTGGATGTTGGAGTGGCCCGAGTGAGAGAGGATAGTGTTTGGAAACTCCCTGTACTGTTGTTTGCAGATGATACTGTGTTGTTGAGTGAAGACGAAGGGGAGCTGCAAGGCTTGGTGGATTAGTTTGGGAGAGTGTGTAAGAAACGGAATCTAAAGGTGAATGTAGGGAAGAGTAAAGTGATGGTCTTTGAGAGAGGTGAAGTCAGTGAATGTACAACGAGGTTGGATGGTGAGGAATTGGAAAATGTGAGTACGTTTAAGTACTTGGGTAGTGTGATGAGTAAGGATGGAGGTTTGGAGGGTGAAGTGCTTGAAAGGGTACAGCAGGGAAGAAAGGTTGCTGGTTCTTTGAAAGCAGTGATAAGAAACAGGGAAGTGAGTATGGCAGTGAAAAAGTTACAACATGACAGTATTGTGATACCAACTCTAACGTACGGAAGTGAAGCTTGGACGTTGTTGGAAGGACACAAGTCAAGAGTGCTAGCAGTGGAAATGAGTTATTTAAGAGGAGCCTGTGGAGTCACATGGAGAGACAGGCTGACGAATGAGGATATAAAGGAGCGTTGTGGTGTGGATGTGGATGTGATAGGAAGCGTTATGAGGAACACACTGAGGTGGTTTGGCCATGTGGAGAGGATGGAAGGTGAAAGACTGACGAAGAGAGTGTATGTGAGTGAGGTGGAGGGGGGAAGAGGGAGGGGGAGGCCGAGGATGAGATGGAGGGATGGGGTGGAGAGGTATATGAGAGAGGGGGGGGTGAGTTGGGAGCAGGGCAGTGAGATTGCAGGGGACAGGACGACTTGGAGGCGATTTGTTTGTGGCCACCCCAAACGGGATTGAGGCGTCTGACAATAGATAGATAGATAGATAGACATATCTTCACGGTGAAGTGAAGTCTCTGCATATATAATATATATATATATATATATATATATATACATATACTGTACAGTACGGTAGTCCCTGAATTATCCGACGTAATAGAGGCAAAGTCATGTCCGGGTAGTGGCAATGTCTGGATGATGAACAATATCCCCCCTACAGTACCCAAACCCTACCTACATCCAACCTCCAACCGATACCTAACCTATTTGCACAGTACCTCTGCTGAATTTGGCAGTGTTTTCCGGCCATTCAGGCATATTTAGACATAAAAACACGAATAGGAATATTGAAAATAATGTTTAACACCAAGAAAACCATGCAAAAAAAATGAAAACAAGAAAACACTATAGCTTTACACTAGTTTATGATTATGTACATTATCCTTTCTAATTTCAGCACTATTTTCAGGTCAATCTGCCATATTTAGACATCAAAACACACAGGAATATCGATAGTAATGCTAAACACCAACAAAACAATGCAAAAAAACAAAACATACAGTGTATATATATATATATATATATATAATACATATGAAAGAGCCACGTTGTTTGTTTGTTTTTCCTTTGATCACTCCCAAACCAAGTGCTAGAGACACCCAAAGCCATATATATTCCGAATCAGGGTGACCCAAGGATGGTTTTAGGCAGGTCAAATTCCAGATCTGGGTGATATGATGCCAACGGTAGTTTTCGCCTTTTTGGCCCGGGGCAACGCTGGGTACCTCTCCAGCCCCATTTTTGGCATGGAGACTCACATGACCTCCAGTTCGGACCTATGCTATTTGAGGTTGACCTCTGAGGTCATTTGAGGTTGCTGGTCAGAGGTCATTTGAAGTCACCGGTAAAACACGCTCGAATGACTAGACCCAGCAGCCGACTTTCTGTCATGGAGATTCACCTGACCTCCAGTTTGGACTAGGGTTATGTGAGGTTTACCTCCGAGGTCATTTGAAGTCACTGGTAATACTCGCTCAAACGACTGGACCCAGCAGCCAAATTTTTGACGTGGTGACTCACATGACCCCTATTTCAGACAGAGGCTACATGATGTTGACCTCCGAGGTCATTTGAGGTCACCAGTCAAAGGTAATTTGAGGTCACCGGTAATAGTGAACAAATACGCACAAATACTGTGCGATAGTCTGTGAAAGCTAAAATAGAAAGTTCCTGGACCCCTAATAATCCTTCTTCAAAAGCATAAGTGGTACATGGTGTTTTGGGGGTAGAGAGAAAGATGGAACTAGAAGAAACAGGATTAGAATGTTCGCCTTTTTGGCCCGGGAACACCGGGTACCCCTGCTATTATATATATATATATATATATATATATATATATATATATATATATATATGTGTGTGTGTGTGTGTGTGTGTGTGTGTGTGTGTGTCTATGTGTGTGTGTGTGTGTGTGTGTGTGTGTGTGTGTGTGTGTGTGTCCCATATTTATATTTATATATGTATATATCACACATATGTAGAGAGAGAGAGAGAGAGAGAGAGAGAGAGAGAGATTTCAATGTCTCGGGTAATTCTGTTAATCTGGCACCTCGGATTATATTATCATGCGAAACTATGTTATTTTTGTATTTCAAAAAAATAATAACATCAAGAGCAATATTAACAGTTAAATCACATGGTGGTACATACATAACAAAGCTTTGTACATGTTTCGGAACAAGTGAGTTTAGGCACTTTTCTGCTGGGGGTAGGGGTAATGGGTGTACATTTGAGATCAAGAATATCAGTCTCCTAATTTAACTAGAGGGACACTCAGTAGAAAGCATCTCTCGGACAAGGGCAACGTAATATCCAAACCACTGTTCATAAAGGGTTATGTTTTCTCATCGATGATTATGTTTTCTCATCACTGATTAAGGTTTCACAAAAACTTTTTCCGGATGCAGAATCTGTAATACGATCCGGATCGGCCCCAAAAGTTAATTGATTGTTCCCTGTGACATGGGCTGGTCCAAATCTCCTTTATAGTTTTTGAGTAATCCTTCTAACAGACAAATAAACTGGCAAACTAGAGAGCACTCAGAGAGTGCATAGCTCCGCCATTGCCACTGCCATTAAAAAGAATCCGAATCCGGATCCGTGGATATAAGATCCGGATCCGGATCCGTGGATATAAGATCCGGATCCGGATCTCGCCCCTCACAAGATTCAAACAATTCTTTCTTGGTCCAATGCCCACCTTCAAACAAAACTTCATTGAAATTCATTGAGAATTTTTGGATATATTATGCGGGATACTCAGGATCCGGATCCAGATCCAGCCCCAAATTTACTCATTTCTTCCTTGGTCCATGGCCCACCCTTCCACAAAAATTCATCAAAATCTGTTCATGAGCTTTTGAGTAATCCTGCTAACAGACAGACCGACAAACCAACGCGGGGTAAAATATAACCTCCGTTGCGGAGGTAACAAACAAACAAACAGGGGTGAAAACATACTCTGTTTGTCGGAGTGAATGAAACAGATATGAACCTGTTCCACAATTCTGTGAACGTCTGTTCCGTTAAAATGTTGGCATTAGTGGGATTCGAAAGGAACTACTTACTCTCCTGCTATTCACTGTTCTGGAGCAAATAAAGTCGAAAGAGAGGTGGCCTGCAGTCCTAAAGGACAAAGTTTCAAATCCCCGCTGGGGCAGGGAACAATTTAAGGATCTGAATTTCATAGCCTTTACTGATCTACCAGAAGACCCGCCGACATGTCGTAAAAATTCCCCCGCTAATACCAATACACCTTTCCTGTATAAAACCGGCTTGGCATGTATTCGATATGGACAGTGGGTGTTAGCGCCGAAGTAGTGACATGTAGAGTTGTATGGTATGTAGGAGGATCACTGGGCCTTGGGAGCAGGCTGTGAAGCCTATGTCCTCAGTCGAAGACATAAAAAAAAAAAAAGTATATTAAAAGACTGAAGTATCTCCCAAAAGTGTGGTTAATACATGGCAGGAAAGTCGAATAATCTGAGTCACACTTTAGTTCAGTCAAGACTGTGGTTGTTTCGCTTCTTCTTTGTCCTTCGAACCAAAGTAAAAGAATAATACATTCACTGACTTCAGCTGCGCGTAATAGTCCTTGCTCACCATGTATTTCTATCTTTGGTCATAGATTCAGCTTACTTCTATACCCATAGCAGGGTAGAAGGTATTCATAGTCAGGAGATTACTAGGAACGTTTTTTTTTTTTTTTTTTTTTTTTATGGGGGTGGGGGGTCGAGGCATTCCTTGACGGAATAAGTGATAATGTCATCGCAAACTTTGTCGCGCAACGTTGTAAGCACCGTACTGACTTCTGATGGGACAAATTTGAGGTTCACCAAAAATTTACTTGAGTTTTACTTTGGCTTCACAAAGACATTAAAATCAGTCAGTAAGCAAGCACATGGAACGGCACAAGGTTCTTACAAACTAAAGCATACAAGATATCCATAGAGATGTTCTTTATTATGGTAAGAAAAAAAAAAAATTTATTCTGGCGCGGAGATCGCAACAAAGTTTATTGAGGAAAAGTATCTTATTTTGTGTGGCGAAGTGTAGAAGTGGAATCTAAAAGTAATCAACATGGAACTTAATGAATTTAGTTAATGCAAAGTAAGAGAAAGCAGAGGGTACAAACATGCAAAATCGTTCCTTCAGAGAGGGAGAGAGAGAGAGAGACCGCTCTCCCTCTAAACGAGTTATTCTGTTACGAAAATGAAAGAGCAAATAACACCCATAGGATGACTGTGTAATTTTGTCAGCTATGTGTGTTCAGTTTCTTAAGGTGGTGACTGCCTTGAAGTGTGTGCGTGGAGGGATGGTGGGGAGTACACAAATCACAATTTCTGTGAGGAAGTTGCACAGAGAAAGTATAATGCTTGACCAACTGAAATATTTACCCATTGATTCGGTTGAGCATGATCTTTGTAATTTGCTACGGGATGGTTATTTTAAGCCGGGTCAAATAGCGTATATGATAGCGAGTTGAATGCAGAAAAGATGGAAACGTTGTGAAGGAATTAACCCTTCCTTCCCGTTGACAAGTAATAAAATATTTTTACGGATACCAAACGACCATACCTATTGAACAGTATATCTTCACAATCAAGCATCCAAACTATTAAATAATCCTAATTCCAATAGAATATTCTGGTCAACTCTCATTTCTTTCAATAATAACTTTAACAAGCCATCGCTAATTTCCACACTAAAATCTTCAAATGGTAATACTGTAAATAACCCTTGTGGAAAAGCTAACATCCTTGCCAGTACATTTGCCATAAATTCTACCTTAGACGAAGTCAGCCAGAATGTCCCTGTACTAAACCTTGACTCTCCCGAAATTGCCATAGTTAAGACACAGACTAGATAGGTAAAATCCATCCTAGACAATTTACAAACCAACAAAGCTCCAGGTCCAGATGGAATTTCTCCAATTGTTTTGAAAAAATTTTCCCCAGAACTTGCTCCTCTTCTAGCTAAAGTATTCAGATTAAGCATATGTGCGTCTTTATTCCCTAATTCTTGGAAAGAAGCCAATAACCAACCAGTTCCGAAAAAAAAGGAAGTTCCTTTGACCCCCCTGATTACAGACCAGTAGCTGTCACATCTTGTTAGTATCTGAGACTGTAATCAATAAGCACAGTGTTAAACGTCTTGAATCTAAAAACTTAAACAACTTAATTTAATGGCAGACAGTATGGGTTTCTCCACGAGAGACCCACGTAACGCAATCTCCTGACTCATGTCATCCTACAGTCACCTGACCAAAATGATGAAACCCATGCAGTAGCCCTTTATATTTCTAAAGCTTTTGACGGTGTGGCACCGTTCCCTGCCATCCAAACTCCCTTGCTATGGCCTATCACATTCTGTTCCACTGATTTCCTCATATCTCAGCGACAGAAAGTCAAAGAGTAAGTGTAGATGATGCATATTCCAATTTTCGCTAGTTTAATGCCAGAGTGCCATAAGGATCATTTCTGGTTCCAACCCTATTCCTAATTCATATTAATGATCTCCTATGTCATCCATCATCCCATTCACTCATATGCAGCTGACTTTACATGTCACAGTTCATTCACATTTAAACACCCATTCACAGAGTTTAATATATCTAGCTTACAACTCAGTACAGAAATCTCCATAAATAAAAGCTTACCTAACATCACTGAATGAGGAAAAAATAACATTGTCTCATTTAATGCTAGGAAAAATAAATATATATACAATTTATTAATAGCTATTAACCTGACTCTTACCTGATTCCTATATTACCTTCAATGCTACTAGTATTCCTATCTTTAAAATTATTGAAAACTCTCGGTGTTTCGCTTCATAATGCCCTCAGCTGGACCTCTAATGATGGATTACTTGCTAAAACTGATTCCAAGAAACTGGGATTATTGTAGAGTCCGTAACTTCTTCACTGATGAGCAACTACCTGTTATTTACAAGAGTCATGTGCGCCGTCAGCTGAAAAATTGCTCACCCTTGTGGAGCGGATGTGGAGGGGTTGCACCAAAATAACTGGACAAAATTAAGAAAAAAAGCTGTTAGAATTATTAACACATTCTGATCCCCCAGCGGCCAGCAGAACCCCCCCAATTTACCCCCCACCCAGCTCTCTCTCCCTCCTTCCCAGCCGCGTGCTCGAGTTTTTTCTTTTCCAATTACTTTTTTTATCCCGAAATATTTGGATTAGCGGACTGGTTTTTATACGATTAGAAAGCTGAGGATTTTGTTGAAAACAAAAATGAAAGAAAATAGAAAGTGATATTGCATAAAGTAAAATAGTTATGACGAGAATAAGATGAAAGAGCACATAAGAATGTGTATACCAAATCTGCGTGCTCGAGTTTTTTTCTCTTCCAATCATTTTTTCACCTCGAAATAACTGGATTAGCCGATTTTTTTTTCTTATACTGTTAGAAGGCTGCCACTTTGTAGAATAAAAGAAAAGTGATACTGCATAAAATATAATTTTAAGGACCAGTGTAAGTTGAATGAGCACATAAGAATATTTAAACCACTTTTTTTTTCCTAAGCCTTTTTTGGTCACATTTTCGAATTTTCCTATGAATCAAAAGAGTATCACCGAGCTGGAAATTCATTCAGACTAATACCAGAGCAAATTTCAGGACACTAGACGAAATTCCTGATTTGTTGTAAATGTTTCTTTGGACACGGATTCACGTCCAAAGAGCAGGATGGACACTTTCAGGTTGGACGCTGATCCGCGTCCAAAGACGGCGAAAGTGCTAATACCCTTGCTATTACAAATGAACTACCTCCCTTACAAATAAGAAGGAATGTTGCCTCCCTTGCACTATTTTACAGTTACTTTTTATGGCAAATGCTCAGACGAAGTTGCATCCATTGTACCACCGCTCCAAGCTTTCTCCTGTAATACGCCGGCATCTGGTGATGCTCATGAAGGGACTGTCACAGTTTCATATTGCAGAACTTCTGACTGTATACATTCTTTTATTCCCCGAACTGCATCTCTTTGGAACTCGCTTCCCCAGAGTGGTTTCCCCCCAAACTTCAAGTCCAACTGTTAGTTTTTTTTTTTTTTTTTTTTTTTTTTTTTTTTTAACAGAGGACACCTGTAATCTGGTGTACGGATTAATCTAACTCCTGCAGCTGACAGAATGATTTCTAGGTTCTGTACAGTCGTCTGGAAGGAGGAAATGCATGATATGAAACGGATTCACAACTTGGTGGTAATAGCCCCCTTGAGGGCTTTGGTTTGCCCTCTGGGGGTGAGGGAACAATTTAAAATATATTGTAAGTGGAAACTGGATGTTGCCGTAGCGATAAAATTGTATTACGTATCGATCCGGTCACATTCTTGGGCAGCAGGACTGGGGGCCGGATACGGGCAGCAGTACAGAACATTCACTGTCTGCTACATGGGGACGGAATTAGTAAGGTATCTTCCCGATTGTGATGACACTGGGACTCAGTTATTTAAGATTTTTTTTCCCCGTCAATACACGTGTGGAGAACTTAGCAGAGGCAGTGCTGTCTGACTTCCTCGAAATCCTAAATGATACGTTAAGCAAAGATGAATTTGAGAAAAAGAGCCTGAGTGAGTTTTGACTGGAATGGGTCTGTACTCAAAATATCAACAGAATGGCTAGAGAGACGCTTCTAAGGTTTTCCTATATTTACCTCAGATAGTAATGGTTTTCCACGCTGTTTAGCATTACACTGAAACAATGCAATGGAAACCAAGTAAATTACTTCCGCTGTGATGTGATTCAACCATGAATACCCTAACTAGGAGCAACTGTACAATATTTAGCTATTCCCCTGAGTTAGGTATAGTGTAAGTGAACGTAGCCGAGGGGTGTAATTAAACAGAGAAAGTTATCTGGTTGAATCGTCGATGGGATAGTCACTAGGAGACATAGTAATGGTAAGACGTTGTATATGTCAGTGTAGGCATTCTCTGTTCCGTTATTCTCTTCGTAATTTAAGTGGGATGATGAAACAGGCAGATTTGGGTAGACTGAGTTTATTGTGAGACAGTTACTTGGATAAAAGTTATGAGCTTGGCATGACCCGTTTAGCCTATGGTTAGTAGGCGTTTGTGGTAGCTGCTGTCCTCCTATTTACTCTCACTCTCCTACTCCCTATCGTTCTCTCCTTGTCTAAATCTTGCTCTCTCCTGTCCTACTAACTTTCCTACATGCGACATCGGACTTATGTCTCCCTTTAGCTTCCGGCTAAAGTGTGTGGGCGTACGTGTGCGTACATTTGTGCGTGAGTGGTGTCGGTCATATTTCCGACACATGATCAGGAGTGTTTGGCATTCTTGATTAGTCTAGGTAAGGGGGATGTGTGGTTGTCTCTTCCTGGAGAACTCAAACATAACAAGCTGTTTTACATACAGTTACCTATGTCTATATAGCTGCATACCGTAGTAACATATAGTACTGTTATATTATGCCTACAGTATGATGTACTGGAATAACTGCAGACAGGAATCTCTTTAATTTTACATATGAAAGAGTGCTATCTGCACTGACTATTAATTCTTACATAGTCGTTATGCATCGCATTTACTGCAGATATCGTACATATTTTAATAAATTCGACCCATTTCACAGTGTTTTCTTCCTGTAGCTGCGGGCACAGCTACATTAAAATTTTCTAAAAGTGGTAAATAAAACAAAAAGTGAAATATGATGATGGAGGCTTCAGAGGAGAAAAGACTGTGAAACACTCATGTATATAAAGAGGACATCAAAGGGGAAGAATTGAAAAAAAAAAATGAGGGATAATATGGAGGCCTCAACCAGTCTTTGATCTTCCCTCTCTGTCTGTCCGTCTGTCTGTCTGTCTGCCTCTGTCTGTCTGTCTGTCTGTCTGCCTCTCTCTCTCTCTCTCTCTCTCTCTCTCTCTCTCTCTCTCTCTCTCTCTCTCTCTCTCTCTCTCTCTCTCTCTCTCGTGGAATCGTAACATCTTCCACAGGATATGGAAGATCCGGCGGTTCTGTGAAGTGGGGACTTGAATCCCTTGATATCCCGCTCAGTCCCTTACAGCTATTCCCGTCAGAGCCTTTTTCGTGTAAGAAAACCACAGTTAAAAGTTGAATGGAATACACAGATCTCATGTTTTTTCTTTATATATTCTCGCTTCCACCAGACTTTATTTACCTTAGGAGAGACAATTCGAATTGAAGGTACTATATTTATCCAGCCTTTACCTATATACTCCGGTGAAAATATTTTTCCTCTTGCTACCTCCAGACTGCTTCTTTTCAACTCAGTGGATAAACTTTTGTCACTGGAGGGATTAGATACAGCCTTCTCGAATATCTTCCCTACCTGGGGACTGTTCTTTGCTATATAAAGCCGTATGGTATATTAACAGTCATAATAAGCTACGGTACAAAAACTTGAGGCGAACACCAATTCCTCATTGTATTTACAATGTTTGTCAGGTACCCTTGGCTTTTCTCATTAGGTATTCATGAAGGACTGTAACGCTTATATATATATATATATATATAAACAGGATGGCAGGATCGTCCAGCATACCGCATCAGGGTCCAATTTGTGTATGGTTTTATTTGGATTACATACACACCTCACTGTTTCCACACTACCAATGTACCACGAAATTCAGATTCTTCTCTCAGTAGTCGAAGGCTTTCCTGAGCTGGGTAAAAATCATCCTGTCGTAGCTTCTCGAACCAAGGTACTGTACGTAGTGGAGTCAGTTATGAGGCTAATCTAGCAATTGATGACGTGTTTTGCTGATTTATTCCTGCAACGTGCAGACGGTTTGATTTAGATTTGGGGAGTCTTTTTGTGGTGAATGAATAAGTAAAGTTATATGGTGATAGGTGGGTGCGTTCATCATCCATTCACACGATGTAGTGCTGCTCTCGGGTGGCTAGCTGCCCTTTCCTCTCTTCCATTCTTCTTTCCTTCTTTCCTCTTATGTCGTTCTTTCTTTCGTTCTTTCCTCTTCCTTCTGTCTACGGGTGACTCCACACGGAATGACAAGCCAAATGGTTTCCCGTACACCAGGAAACCATTTACCGCACTGGGTGGTAACCATATAATCAAATTATGGCGCCTGGTGGCTTAATGGGTAATTTAGGTGCTCCAATCGGATTGTGCCTGTGTAGGTTTAAATCCAAGGGATGGTTGGGGTTTATTACTCACGTAATGCCACTCAGGGATGAATGAGGCTGGTCACTCATCTTTAATGTCAGGATCAACTTGCCTAGCCCTGGGCTCCTATGCTCCTCTTGGGGCAACACAGGATTAGATGATGGATGGATGGATATCTAACCCCGTCATTTCGAAAAGTCTGCCCTAAATGAATAAAACAATGTGGGAATGTAAATTTCTTTAATTCATTCACCAGATAAAGCCTCCCTAATGCTGAATGAATCGTCCGGACGAAACAAGAATTTAATAAGCATATGTCACCAGACAGAATCGTTAACGTGGCGGCTATGTCATCTGGTGGGTAGTGAGAGTTGCCTAATAATGTTGGTGAATGGCCAGATAAAAGAACTGTTGCCTGGACCCACAGCTTGCCCAGCCCTCTGGCTCATACCATGGGAACAAAAGGTACTTCTCTCGTCATTCAGACATGGGTTGTTATAAAAGGCTGTGCCATAACATTTTAATCCTTGGACCACGAGGAACAATATCCAGGTGCACAGTTTTGGAAACTAACTTCTGTAAGTAGGGAATAAAAGTTGACGTCCACTATGATTCCCTATCCTATCTGTTTCACTATATGGTAATAATTTGTCAAATAAGTCGTATATAATGATTTATACGGATGTTTTTAAGTCAATTTATATTCTATTGTTTTTCTTCAAAATAAAAGTAAATATATTATTCATGTTCAAAACTACAAAATATTTTATGAATTTAAATATAAATTAAAATGAACAAAAAGTTTATATACTTGTAATGATTGATTCAAATACTGGGTATGTAAACAGCGCACATCAGAGAAATGTCAATAATTGAACATGTCATGAATATAACCTCATGTATCATCTACAATATTCAAGTAATGAAACATTTCATCTTCACACCATAACACAATTTTTTTGTGTATGATATATAACACAACCGTTATAACTGCTACAATAACTAACACTGAGATTAGTCCAATACAGAGATAATTCTGTTAAAAATGAGAGAAGGGAAAAACAATATTCATGGATAATCGAATCGGAGTCTGAGTTTTCCTTAATTTTTTAGAAGTACTGATCTCTGGAGCAACCCTCTGGAAATTAGGGCTGGGTAAGAACCGGTTCCAGAACCGGGTCTGGCTCTTCTGATGAGGTAAACTCAGAATCGATTCCCAACTTCGGAACCGGTTACCAAGAAGCGATTCCCCCAGCACTACGAATTAGTGTCTCAGTAACGAAGCTGTCTTAAGGACAAAAACGTAAACTTGATATGATTCCTCTAAAAGAATATAAAATAAGTGTCAAGTGGGAAATATTTGTTAATTACAAATTAGTGTGTTTAATTAACAAGTTAGACATCGGTAATTTTATTTCATTATTGTGGTGAACCAAATTTATTTCCAAAATTATTGTTTGTTTGTTTTTTAATAAGGAAATTATATTTTATGTTTTGTTAACTGCAGTCTGTCATAGCAGTGAATTATGAGAAGCATGTTTATTTAATATTTCTCAGTGGTTAGCATTATTATTTTTTATAAAGAGAAGCATGATTATTCAATATTTCCCAATGGTTAGCATTATTATTTTTGATAAATATTAAGAGAAGCATATATGTTTATTTAATAATTCCCAGTGGTTTAATTGTTTGACATTATTATTTTTGATAAAGAGAAGCATATGTTTATTTAATATTTCCCAGTGATTGGTATTATTATTTTTGATATAACTAAGTTTTGGTAAATTAGATTTTGCCTTCCCGCAAAATATTAAGGGGGGTAAAATTTTAAATATTTATTATTTAATGCACCTACATTACATGCAGTCCTTCCCAGCTGGCAAATTAAGGTTTTTCAGCAGAAAGAAATTATGTCACTCTTATGCTACTCTTAGGAACCGGTTCTAGCAGGGATTCCTTTGGCACTGAGAATCGGAACCGTCCGTTCCAATTTTAGCGGTTCTTTCCTAGCCCTACTGGAAATCCACGGCATCTGCAAATAAGATAGCGTGGAACATTCCGTTTGGTACACGAACAATTTCTTAAACCTTTTGTACAACCATAAGAATGGAATGTAGACATCTCAGGTGGCTACAGTTCTGCAGTCACTGGAACTGACACAAGTCCTGCTTCCTTTACTGTCCATTCATATTCATTCTACGAAGGAATGCAAGGCTCTGCAAAGAGTACTGTCTTGTCAATGATTGTTGCCAAGGCAAAACGTTTCAGGTGCTGCATAAAAGCATCCTCAGTAGGTGCAAGGAGCTTGAGATGAGTGGTCTTGTTGGTTAAATTTTTTTCAAAGCGAACCTCACTCAAAGTAACATCTAACAAATAGGCATTCATTGTGTAGACATGACAAGAAACTTCCTAGCCTGACTGGTAACATATTCAGTTATGACAGCATTGCCGTCACTGCTAAACTATTCCAAAGCATCCAATTGAATTTTCTTACTTGCCGCTAACTATGTGTTTTTTCTGGTAAAAAACGGACTGATGGTGGTATCCCTGCCACTTAAACTCTGAACAAATTGCAGCGAGAGGCATCTCTGTGGTTGCAATGCTTTGGCAATGTCATGTATGAGAAAGTAATTGTCTTTTACTGTCTTGACCCAAAGTTCAGAAAGATCTTTCAGCATGAGTGATGCATAAAATATGCAGAAGTCAGTAACAACTGTATCACTTTAATGAACAACAACCTAATCAACTTTGCTTGAAAACTATACAGGACACGCAAAATAATACGAGTGTCTGCCTCTTCATTCATTGGTTCAGGGACGGGGACTGAAGTTAAACTTCAACTTGGAACATTACTGACTTTGTGTCCTCACTGAAATCACCAACCAGTTAAATTTTTGTGCTGCCTGGCCTTAAAGATAGCAGTTCGTCTTGACAACATCTGTCACATAAGTAGGTAAGTAACTGTGCTTTGTTTGTAGTGCAAGCAATGAAGTCTGAAGGATCTGGTGCTTTGTACTGGTCTGAAACATCAAATATTTTTACCATTTTTCGCCTACCAGTCCTCATCTGTCTTGCTGCTTCCTTCATACTTGGACTTCTGTATTGATCAAAACACAGGTGAACAGGCACTGCATCAGCTGGGAACTGCATGTTTGTACTTGAGTGCAGTGGCATAGAATTTTTTATCTTTCACAAACGACAAACAGTGAACCCGGTGCATGACAGTGATCACTAATGCACATGCTTTTTTGTACGATGGCAACCTTTCAGAACTGCTTATGTTTGCATCCTCCTTTATAGCCTTCACAAGACTTGATTTTGTTCCCCAGGCTCGCATTGTGCCATCCTCATTAAATGAGGATTGAGGGTAAATGCTACATTCATGGTTTCTAATTTATTCTTATACATCAAAACTGCCTCCATTAGCAGTAACGTTTGTCATATAAGAAGTGCTCTTACCTCATCACTTTTCCATGGGGACTAACCTTTCTGTTTGCTACTGTTAGTCTGGCTTTGTGTGAAGAAAGTGTTAAATTTAACAACTTGAACTTAACTTTTTTGTGTACGGGATTACAAGTGCTTGCAGACCATTTTCTTCTACATGTGTTAGATTATGATGTATACTTGTATTTTCATAAGCATGTCCACCAGTAACAATGCTGATCAGGTGGTTTGAGTCTACTATAAATGGATTGGTTTAAGCAGCTGTCATCAAGTTTATGACTGGTCCACTGTCCCTGGACGTCATCTTGGACATTTTAAACAGTAGTTGATTTTACAGGTAAAGGTATGTCAAATTGCTTTGAAATTATCAAAAATTAATTCCCTGTCCCCCAAAACCATAGAAAACCTGTTTTCCAGTTCAAATCACTCGAAGTTTTGACCAACCTATGAACATTTATGGATATGACAGCCATCTTGGATGCCATCTTCGATTCCCTGCTTATAGTAGTTGGTTTCCAAGGTAGTCCAAGGATTGGAATTGCGTGCCATAACCTTTTATACCAACAGTCCATGATAGTGAAACCCTACATGCCTCCTGGGTATTTTGTAACCATATCATCGACTTCCTTCTTCCTAGCGTCCTTTTTTCTTCATTCTTCTTTTCCTCATACATCTCCTTCTTTCTCCCTCTTCCTGCTTTTCCTTCTTATCTTGACGGTCGTGGTTTTCCTAATTTGCACTTTCTCATGCTGCATGTCTCACACTTGCCTTTTTACACACTTGTAAAGGAGTTTTATTTTACTATGGAGTGAAATGTTGACGTGGAAGAATTATACTCATCCACCCATCCATCATATAGTTCTGTATATCCTATCACAAGGAGTTAAGGGTCCTGGAACTATACAATAGCTACTGTAAATCCAGTCATTTAACCTCTAAGCTCGGATGATGACCATAGCCATCATAAACTTGATTTTGGAGTGGCTTTGACATCTTGCTGCATTGCGTTTTCCACCAGCATTGGAAATTTGAAGTCCTACCCATTTTCTATGGTGCCCAGTGCGTTATGTAGGCATACAGAAGGCGGGTGAGCTACACTGCCAGTCTTCCATGGGAATTAGGAAGGATAGGAATGGTAGGAATGATGATTACTGGCTCCGCAGAGTCTTATTCGATTTTCGCCACAAGCATCCAGGCAACTCCTGCCACCTCTGCCCCTACCCTGCCTTCCACTTGTGAAGGGAAGGGGTTAAGTGATTGTTCGACTGGTGGGGGTTTTGAGACAACAGTATCGTCACTATCGATTGGACAGACGACGTCTGAGAGCAGGAGACACTACATAAAGTGTAAAATGACGTGCCTTGGCCACCTTGACGCCCTCCCAGCCACCTTCCCATTGCCCTCGAGATGCGTACGTGTCACTACCTTCTCACCACCATACACATCACCCCAGTCTGACATTTCACGGGTGTGTGGAGCAGTGTAAAACATACAGCGTAAATTTGTACATAAAGAAAGGAAAAAAAAAAGGTGGTATAGAGAAATAATAAAAATTTCAGAGCAGAAAATAAGTATTTACAAAAGTATGGACTGATATGCATTTAGTGACATACGATTATGGAAAAAAATATACATAAGCTATCGAAGATATGGAAAATTTTGGTACTGAAAATAACGTGTTATGAGCAAAACTGTACAGTGGTGCACTGCATTGAAATATGGTTTGGAGTAATAGTGAAAATGATCTTTCAAAGTACTGTATAGTAGGTTAGTGTCGTAGAGTATTAATCATTATATATAAATAAGAGTTGAGTGTAAATGAAAGTGACCTTGCAGTACACGTACAAATACTAAGTGGTGTGACAAAAAACAATTTAGAATTTATTGCCATTCTTGTAGTGATGTAAGAATTAGCCAAATAAGTGTCCTTTATACGTAAAATGCTAGAAGCCAAGGAAATAAAAAATGAGCAGTGGAAATCAAAGCGACCTTTTACGTCACATCATTGTACATAAAACATGATCAAGTGAAAGTGAAATTACTGTGTATCATAATGTATATGCCTTAGTATTCTCCCCTCCCACATACCATTAGTACACTGCCACACTGGAAAAGCAGGAAGAACTGGGCAAAAAAAATAAGCGAGCTGCTTGTGCAGGGTGCGAGTCATTCATGGGGCAGTAACTGGAGCAGTGAAGAGGGCTGGGAAAGTCTAGTGGGACAAGGAGTATGAACAAGTGCGGGTGGGGTCAGAACAGCCCCTTCTGGCCCAGGCTGGCTCGCGGCCCGCTCCCCCTAACCATCGACTTGTCAGCTCGTATGGATGCATCTCGCTGTGACCCCCAAATTTAGCTCAGTTCAACACGTCATACCTCCAGAACACCTCCACCTTGAGACTTGGGGACACTTGCAATGGACAGAAGAAGGATTGGTGAGTACTGTGATCTGTAGTTCAAACTTATAATGATACCGCCCAATGCAATAAATGGTTTCCTGGATGCATAGTTACCACTGGATGCAATAAAACTAAACTGTTTCCTGGGTATACGGCTACCATTCACGGTAGTGAGTAATTTCCTGAAGTATATATACTCGTAATCACTTGGCTTTTGTCAAAATTCAGTTCCCTGTAAGTAGCAAAAGAACTAGAGAGTGACTGGTGAGCACCTCTACCACCAAAATGAAATCGTTTATCGTCAGGATGTAACTGTTTCGGTCCAACCTAGACCTTCTTTTATGTATAAACAAAGACAGAACTTGTGCATGTAGCCTATGTGATATGTAGCCGTGTTACTGATAACAAATGCAAAGAGATAAAGAACCTACACTCTGACAGTAATTTATTAAATGCAGGACAAGAGTGAGGTGCATAGCTGGCATTATTAAATCTCGATCTTATCGGTCTTCATTTTATACCTGTTGCTAAAGATGTATTTTAGTGACATCAGACGGCTGGCACTAAAGGAACCTTTGATTGCGTCACTCGTTTTTCAGATGTGATAAAGATGTGCTTCAAGCATAATACGATGACTTGCTGATTCAAGATTATTCATCCTACCACTACTATTGGTACTGAGTATTAACCTTCCCCGCCCCGGAGGGGCTCAGAGACGGGTATTGTTTTCACTCGGTTTGTCTGTTTGTTTTTTGTTTTTTCGTCTGTCTGTCTGTTTGTCTGTCTGTTGACAGTTTTATGCGAAAACTAGTGGTGCGAGTTTGACTAAAATTACAGGGGTGATGGGCTATGACCTCTTGATCACCTGATAAAGCTTTGAGCCAAACTGGACCAAGGCCCAGGCTGTAAGCTCAATAAAATGCAAAAAAGAAAAAAAAATAGTTTTTTCGCCATAACTCTTTACAAATTCGTCATATCGGCATGAAACCAAAATCTAAAGGTCCATCTTTCAAATCTGCATCCTATAACATGCTTCATTACATCATGGGGGTCACCCCCCAGATGGCGGTAGGGGGGTCAGTGTCAGGTGGGTCGGGTCTAAAGTTTCAAATGGGCATAAAATCGTTAATTTTCACCATATTCATTTTAAATTTGACATGTGACTTCTGTGACTAGATATCCTGTTGTGTTTATACTTCAGCACTGAAATGACTGCCGGGGACGTGTTTGCTGTGCCATGGCACCGCTTCTTGTTGCTTATGTGATAGTAACACACTAACTATTGCCCTACATCGGTGAGATCATATGGAAGAGAAGTGGACATTATACTGTTGAATTCATATCCATAAACTGTTTCCTGCTGCAGTTGGGATCGAACCCTTGCCTGTTTAGTTCCAAGTCCACTGCTTTATCGCCATCACCACCACATCCACCACCATTAGGGCCGTATTGTATGTGGCATACAAGCCTTAGCAGCATCTTTTCCTTAGCGAGTAATTTTGGACATTACAACTAACATTTCTTTTATGTTATTTATATCAAGAATTTATACGAGTAAGAGCATAATGATGTGTAATGTACAGAACTTATCGCTGCGAAGGAAGTGCTTGGAAACCTCAATATCCATGTACAGTGCGGCTCTTACATACCATAATTTAATTTCTCAGAAGAGCTCTCTCTCTCTCTCTCTCTCTCTCTCTCTCTCTCTCTCTCTCTCTCTCTCTCTGTATATATATATATATATATATATATATATATATCTATATATATATCTATATATATATATATATATATATATCCTTGCAGATTTGCAGATGACATTGTCTTAATCTCTGAAACAGCAGAGGCATTGCAAAAAATGTTAAATGACCTGAACAGAGAAAGTCTGAAAGTAGGGGTGAAGATGAACCGGAGTAAAACTAACGTTTAATCCACAAACACCAAAGAGCGTCATCAGAATAAGCGATGAAATTCTTGAAGAAGTTGAGGAGTACAATTACCTGGGACAAATACTAAAATTAACGAAAGATCATGATAGCGAAATAAAAAGACGCATTATAATTGGATGGAAAGCTTTTGGTAAACATAGAAACATTATGAAAAGTAGCTTGCCAGTTTATATGAAACGAAAAGTATATACCGAATGTATAATTCCAGCTATGACGTATGGTTGTGAGACCTGGAAACTGACAAAATCAGTGGGAATAAATAAATTCGTTCTCAGAGAGCAATGGAAAGGTCAATGTTGGGAGTTTCTTTAAGAGACAAGAAAAGATCAACTTGGGTGAGAGAGCAGACTAAAGTCAAAGATATTATAGAAGTTATAAAAGAACAGAAATGGAGGTGGGCAGGCCATATAGCAAGAGTAAGGGATAACCGATAGAGCAAGAGGCTGACTGACTAGACACCAAGAGATTGTAAGCTTAACAGAGAAAGGCCAGACAGGAGATGGAGAGATGAGGGAAAACTTGGCAAAGATTGGCTCAGTCAAAGAATTCGTGGAAAAGGTTGGGGGAGACCTTTGTTCAGCAGTGGACTACAGTAGTTATGGCTGATGATATATATATATATATATATATATATATATATATATATATATATATATATATATATATATGTGTGTGTGTGTGTGTGTGTGTGTGTGTGTGTGTGTGTGTGTAGAAACTTAATATCTATATTCTGCATTAAAGCAATTGACATATTACCAGATGAATAATCATATACTCTGGACTGTTGTGCCTCCAGGATCACCTCACCGTCAACTCGGTAGAATGCAGGCCGAAGCTGCGCATTTCCTGCAGTGCGCAATACTCCTTTCAGAGCATAGGTTGGAGGTCAGACGTCTTTATTATTAGGCATCGGAACCACCTGGTTATGTCGGTGCCACATTCTCTCTCTCTCTCTCTCTCTGACAAATTGCCTATATTATTTTGGGAGGTGGAAAATCTAGGTCTTCTTAAAAAAAAGAATGGAAATCTTACCCATACTCTATAAAATGCGTACTTTTTACATGTCTCTGCAGAATAATGTAAAATAAATTGTTAAACCTGGAGATGAAGGCGTTCCACTGGGAAGGGTTAATGGAATTAAACATTTTTATGGAGAGCAATATGGAAAGTAGTCAAGATTTTGAGACTGAGAAGAGACCAACCGATGAAGTAAAATTCTGTTATCGCATATCCATGTTTACAGACTTTGATATAATTAAGTTTGTAAAAAGAGTAAAGATTTATTCATTACAGTTGACACACACACACACACACACACACACACACACACACACACACACACACACACACACACACACACACACACACACACACACACACACACCTTAGATTTTTGCCTCTGTAGTATGCCTGTATAACACATTTGCTAGTTTTCCTACAATGTACGGCTCCACTTGCATGAAAATGCAGCTACTGAGAGCTGAGGTTCTTTCCCCAGGTGAAGACTGGGACACAACCATAATTGTCTGTATGTACAGTCACATTGTACGGGACAGAAATAAAACCTCAACTTTCTTCTGTACTGCATACTATAAAACTGGTTTGCCAGTTCCCCCAAGATTGCAGGGGGGAAATGTGATAGTTTATTTTATTTTATTTTTTTTTATGTGTCCGACTCTGGGCATAGGCTTCACAGCCTGCTATCAAGGCCCAGCAGTCCTCCTACATACCATACACCTCTACATGTCACCACTTCGGCGCTAACACCCACCGTCCATATTGAATACATGCTAGGGCTGTCTCATACAGGACTGGTGTATTGGTATTAGCGGGGGTATTTTTATGACATGTCGGCGGGTCTTCTGGTAGATCAGTAAAGCCTGATTTAATGAAATTCAAATCCTTAAACTGTTCCCTGCCCCAGCCGGGATTCGAACCTGGGTCCGTTAGGACTGCAGGCCACCTCTCTACCGATTGAGCCACCGCTTAGAACATATGCTTTACTGAACCTTAGGGGTGTCAATTCCAAAAGACGGGATAGTCGTTATAGTTACCATGAGGATTTCTCTACGTAAAAAAAAATGAAATAAAATAATCCAGCATTAGTCTGAATTAAATATCCAAGGGAATCAGCCACGGTGAATGAATCTGATGACAGCCTTTACTGTTGTTCGTTCAGTTTATCGTACCTAATGTTCTTCCTTTTGCTGGTATTTCATGCACTGTGAGTCAGTGGCAGAAAATACAGTACTACGGTTCTACGATCTTACCACTGATCTTCACGATCAGCAAAGTATTCTAGTATTAATCTAATGGTACAACTCAAAATTCAAGAAGCAGAGGTGGCAGTTTTTGGCCAGTTTTAAGTGGAAAGAGTTTAGTAGCAGAATGTAATTGGTGATGCTGTTTTACACCATTCACTCCTCTTATTGCAAGGCTAAGGCGTTGCCACTATTTAGAAGACTTGTTGGAGTGTAACACTTTGTGAATCATCATGGCCCTTGGGTATGGTCAAACGCTCGACCACTCTCTTGATAGAGTGTTCTCTAACCCACTAGGCCACAGATTTACTAATAATCCACACACAGTACTGAATACCCGTAAATTTTGGCTTGGCGCTAACGGCATTATAAACCGAAGTATTAAAAAAAAAAACATACTAGCACATTATTTAAATAAACACTGATCTGTAATATTTTATACCCAGACATCCAGTATCTCGTACACTATATAACGGATCAGAGTAGAAATACGCTGTGTTTCGTTACATGTACTATCGCAATCAAAAGTCTGCCGACTCTTCCCTGCCCGCTGTTGGGATGAACCTTGCCTCATGAACTTAAGGTTAGTATTTATGGGCTCCCTTTATGCATCTTTTTTTTTTTTTTTTTAGTTAATCGATTTGATGCTGTAGGTAATAAGAACGTATTTTTAGAAATCAAACAAATCGAGTTTAAATTAATAGAATTAAACTGCCTAAACCAAAAAGGATTATAATGTGTTCAAATTGCACTACCTTCTCTCTCGCAATATCAAATAGCGTCCTACATTCCTGTCCAAAGTATCTTATCCTCTCTGAATGTGCGTTATGCGGTGATAAATGAAGTTACGGTAATTACCAAAAACACGTTTTCGAATAACTACAGCATCAACCCAGTTCACACTGAGCGAGCATATATCCGGTGAAAATATCCGAAAAAGGAGCCTACAACGCAATAAGTCAGATTCTTTTAATAATATAACGCGCACAGCATAAGAGTCTGAGAATAAAGGATACTTCATTACGTTCGTTAAGGAATGTGAAGTATGAGAGGCAGGATATTTTTTTTTTTTTTTTCCTAAGAATTGTCAGCGAACTCATATCTTCCATCAGTAAACTGATCAACATGGAGAAACCCATGCAGTAGCCCTTGATATTTTTCAGAGATGGGCAAGCGGTACTTTAAAAGTACCGGCAGTAGCGATAGCGGTACTGGTCGAAAACGGTACCAGCGTACCAGCGGTAGTGAAGGCATTACAACTTTTGAAAAGTACCGAGGATATCGATATCGGAACTTCCTAGTGATACAGTTTTATTAACTATTTGAGTCATCCCTTAACCACTTATGCAAAAATCTTACTACCAGAATAGTTGGGGGCTAAAGGTTAAAAAAAAAAAAATGAATAAAAAAATAATTATTACATCTTATAAAACTTGTAATTCACCAGTGCATCACTTTCCACATATTCCCGTTTACAACATTTGTCCTTCTGTATTATTATTTATTTCTAATCAAAAATACAAACATTTCGAAGTGATCATCGCTCAGTCCTGCTCGTTTTGGTTTATGGACGTCTTTTCCCATCGAGAACAGCCGTTCTACTGAAGCAGTGGAGGGGATCGACATGTTGAACCTAATAAATAAATCCAAAAATGCTTTGTTTATATTCTTCTCTGGCCTCATTTCCAGGAAACTTCTCACCAAATTCCAAGTCTCCTTGCTTTTCTTTTCACTGTCATACAAAGCTTTGAAATAGTTTTCATCCCTAACCTTGTCCTTTTGAGACTTCTGATTCGAGCTCCCTGCCACTGGTACTTTGCGTGTGTTCTTTTTCGTTCCTGGCTTTCCCCAACAAACTGACTAATTGGTTTGTTACTCTCCTCTTCTTTCTTCCACACTGAGCATATCGTTGATAAGCCACTCCGGCTAAAACGCCAGTTTGAACTAAGAGCTGAGGGCAGTAGACAACAGGTACTCCATGTCATCGAACAGGTGGCTCAACATATGCAGGCAATACATGCAAATTAAAATTAATGTGATCTTCGCTTATGTATTAATTTTTCAAAATTATATTTGATACGAATAGTTATACTATACTCATTATTCTTTATGGACATTTGTGCTGGGAGGGGGTTGGTGATAGCCAATACCCTCTTCAGGCATAAAATGATCCACAGGTATACATGGCGAGTGATGAAAAGGGTGGGTGGTGAACTGAGTGAAAGGAAGGCAATGATTCATTATGTGTGTGTGGA
This sequence comes from Coenobita brevimanus, assembly GCF_032717465.1. NCBI lineage: Eukaryota > Metazoa > Arthropoda > Malacostraca > Decapoda > Coenobitidae > Coenobita > Coenobita brevimanus. The sequence goes on from NC_136967.1 coordinate 45,123,430, forward strand.
TGAAAGGATGCGAAGATGTATATTGGATGCAAGAGTTTATAAAGGTTGGGGGAGTGGACTTTCTGACCACTACTTGGTGGTGGCCAGAATTAAAGTTCAAGTAAGATGGAGAAATAGAAGAAGGGAAAGACGAGAGGAAGGAGTAGTTGCAAGGAGAGTGGAAAGGTTACAAGAGGATGAGAAAAAGGCAGAGTATAAGAGAGAAGTGGAGGAACGATTGGGCATATATGAATTGGAGCAGATGGGGGACGTGGAAGGTGTGTGTAGAATATTTACAGAAGAAATATGTGCAGCATGTGATGTGGTGTGTGGAAGGAAGAGAAGACGGAGGGGGGTGCAAGGAACAGCGTGGTGGACTGAAGAGGTGAAACGGGCTGTGGCACAAAAGAAGAAAGCATACAATGAATGGATTTGAAATAGGGACGTGGAAGAAGTTGAGAGGCGGAAGAGAGAGTTATATGTAGAAAGAAAGAGAGAGGTGAAAAGATTAGTAAGAGAGAGTAAGAAGAGAGTCGATGAGGAATTTGGAAGGAATTTGAGTGTAAAGTGGAGGGACTGTAAGAAAATGTTCTGGAAAGAGGTGAAAAGAGTAAGACAGGGTGGAAGTGAAGTTAGCAGGGGAGTGAAAGATAAAAATGGTAGATTACTAGTGGAGAAGGGAGAAAAAGTGAGCAGATGGAGAGAACACTTTAAGGAATTGTTGAACGTGGAGGATGGAAGTAATGCGAGTATAAGTGGCTGGGGAATGGCTGGGAGAAGGAGGGAGGTGAGAAGACAGGAAGAAATCAGTAGGATAGAAGTTGTGGAAGCAATGAAGAAAGTTAAATCAGGGAAAGCCCCAGGAATTGATGGAGTGTGTGGTGAAATGCTGAAGCATGGGGGAGAGATAGTAGTAGAATGGATGTGGAAGATGTGCAGATTGGCCTGGGAGGAAGGTAGAGTCCCGGAGGATTGGAAGTCAGGTATAATTATTCCCTTGTACAAAGGAAAAGGGGAAAAAGAAGTGTGTGGTAATCATAGGGGCATTTGTCTTCTTAGTATAATAGGAAAAGTGTATGGTAGGATACTTATTGACAGAGTTAGAGAAAGAACAGAGAAATTAGTTGGAGAAGAACAGGAGGCTTTAGGAAGGGAAGAGGTTGTGTAGATCAGATATTCATTCTCAGATCTTTAGTGGAAAAGTTTCTAGAGAAGGGAAAGAAGTTGTATGCGGCTTTCATGGATTTGGAGAAAGCATATGACAGGGTGGATAGACTAGGATTGTGGAAAGTGTTAAGAATATATGGAGTAGATGGGAAGTTGTTGAATGCTGTGAAGAGTATGTACGATGGTGCGAAGGCTGCAGTGCGTGTGGATGGTGAACTAAGTGAATTTTTCTCTTTGAAAGTTGGGTTGAAACAGGGATGTGTCATGTCTCCATGGTTGTTCAATCTGTACATGGATGGGGTAATAAAAGAGGTACAAGGTAGGGTAGTGGATGTTGGAGTGGCCCTGGTGAGAGAGGATAGTGTTTGGAAACTCCCTGTACTGTAGTTTGCAGATGATACTGTGTTGTTGAGTGAAGACGAAGGGGAGCTGCAAGGCTTGGTGGATGAGTTTGAGAGAGTGTGTAAGAAACGGAATCTAAAGGTGAATGTAGGGAAGAGTAAAGTGATGGTCTTTGAGAGAGGTGAAGTCAGTGAATGTACAGCGAGGTTGGATGGTGAGAAATTGGAAAATGTGAGTACGTTTAAGTACTTGGGTAATGTGATGAGTAAGGATGGATGTTTGGAGGGTGAAGTGCTTGAAAGGGTACAGCAGGGAAGAAAGGTTGCTGGTTCTTTGAAAGCAGTGATAAGAAACAGGGAAGTGAGCATGGAATTGAAAAAGTTACTACATGACAGTATTGTGATACCAACTCTAACGTACGGAAGTGAAGCTTGGACGTTGTTGGAAGGACACAGGTCAAGAGTGAGAGCCGTGGAAATGAGTTATTTAAGAGGAGCCTGTGGAGTCACATGGAGAGACAGGCTGACGAATGAGGATATAAAGGAGCGTTGTGGTGTTGATGTGGATGAAATAGGAAGCATTATGAGGAACACACTGAGGTGGTTTGGCCATGTGGAGAGGATGGAGGGTGAAAGACTGACGAAGAGAGTGTATGTGAGTGAGGTGGAGGGGGAAAGAGGGAGGGGGAGGCCGAGGATGAGATGGAGAGATGGGGTGGAGAGGTATATGAGAGAGGGGGGTGTGAGTTGGGAGCAGGGGAGTGAAATGGCGGGGGACAGGGCGACTTGGAGGCGATTTGTTTGTGGCCACCCCAAACGGGATTGAGGCGTCTGGCAATAGATAGATAGATTCTTTATAGATGATTACCCTATAAAATATATATCCTAGCTGTTTCATCTGGTTTGGGTATACGATGCTGTTCATCAGTTCGATCATGGGTGGCATCTATCAAAGTTCACAGTCGCTGCCGGATACTCGTACTTTTTTCTAAAAGTTGCACATTCTTCCCAAAAAGTACCGATTATCGCTACCGTTAAGGAATTGGCTAAAAAAGTATCGGCGATACCGGTAGCGGTTCCAACCTAAAAAATTACTGCCGGCGCCGACAGCATGCTGCGAACCTCTGATTTTTCTCGAGTTTTTGACAGTGTGTTGCACCGTTCCTTGTTATCCTAACTCCATTGCTATGGCCTATCATCCTTTCTTCCTCTGATTCTCTCATGTCTCAGCGACAGAAAAATAAAAGTACATGATAAATATTCCAATTTCCACTGGATTAATGTCGGCGTGCCACAATGATCAGCTCTGGCTCCAACCCTATTCATAAAGTATATTAATGACCTCTTATCTGTCGCTCATAGTCCCATTCATTCATATGCAGATGACTCAGCACTTCACTGATCATTTACACTTAAACATCTGTTCGCAAAGTTTAATATCTCTAACTCACAACTCAGTTCAACAATCTCCATAAATCAAGACCTATCTAAGATTACTGAATGGGGACAAAACAGGGTCTCATTTAACGCTAGGAAAACCAAATATATACAGTTTACTGATAGACAGATATTGCCTGATTCTTATATTACCTTCAGTGCTACTAATATTCTTGTCTCTAAAAGTATTGAAATTCTCGGTGTTCCATGTAAGTATCCTTAGATGGACCTCTCATGCTAGATCACTTGTTAAAACCGCTTCAAGAAACCTGGATTATTGTACAGAGTCCGTAACTTCTTCACTGCTGGGAAGTTAGCTATAATTTAAAAGAGTCATGTGCATTCTCACCTGGAATATTGGCCACCCTTGTGGAGTGGATGTGGAGAGGTTGCACAAAAACAACTGGACAAAATTCAGAACAAAGTTATTGGAATTATTAATAACCCTAGCATTATAAATGAATTACCCCTCCTACAAGTCAGAAGGAATGTTGCCTCTCTTACATTATTTAATAGATACTTTTATGGCAACTGCTCAGACGAAGTTGCATTCATTGTGTCACCTCACCACCCCTTCCCCCGTGCTACACGGGGATCTGGTAGTTCTCATGAACGGTCTCTCACATTGCCATATTGCAGACCTTATGCCCATCAAAATTCTTTTATTCCCCGAACTGTATCTCTCTGGAACTCACATCCCCAGAGTGGTTTCTCCCCAAACTTCAACCTTCGGTTGTTCAAGTGGAACTGTCACAGATTTTTTTTTTTTTTTTTATGGAGGACACGTGTAATCTGGTGTATGGATTACCGTTTTAACTGTTTGCTTTTCATTTCAATGTTCTCTTATTGTAAAAAAAAAAAAAATGAACTTTTTCTCGTGAGAAAAAACCCAGTCTAATAAGAATCGTTGCATTTTCCACCATTACTTTTTTAAATCACGAAGTAAACATTTCAAAATACTATTCATTATCTTTCCATGTATTGAATGTGTATACCTAATGTTTTTAGTACTTCAACCTGCTTAAGCAACTGTAAAAAATAAATAATCATGAAATGCACACTCCTTTCAAAGTACTAGCTTTACGAAAAAAAAAAGAAAAGAAAAAAGGGTGGAGCAGAGCAGAGAGATGCAGAGACAATTAAGAAAAAAGGAGATTGACACACACTCCAAAACATAACAGATACAGCTGCATACAAAACTTCAAATCTCTCTCTCTCTCACTCTCTCTCTGTCTCTCTCTGTCTCTGTCTCTGTGTCTGTCTGTCTGTCTGTCTGTCTGTCTGTCTCTCTCTCTCTCTCTCTGCAGACAATAGGAACTTGCTTGTATCAGCAGTGTCGTTATCAGCAGGGTTACACAGGCAGATAGGTAATGGGACATACAAAGTGAGGCCGTTTTCACACGAGCATTTTTTTCTCTCATGACATTTGCCGCTTGACTTAAAAATAAAAGCAATTAAATGAGAGCTTTCACATGTTGCGTGAGCGACAAAACTGTCTCCACAGTAGCAATTTCTGCACACCCAGCAAGGCCATCTCGGGACGGGCGTGCTTAGTGGCTACATGCGGCTATGGGTACGTTCACTAGAGAGATTTTTGTCTCGTGAGGGTTGTGTTACAGTAATCGGACGGGCAGTTGTTACAGCAACTTTTTATTCTGTAAGTACTTCATTCGCCTCTTTATGTATTCACTTTTTATCATAATTGTATATATATATATATATATATATATATATATATATATATATATATATATATATATATATATATATATATATATATATATATATATATATATATATATATATATATATATATATATATATATATATATATATATATATATATATATATATATATATATATATATTTCTAAGTAGGTGGGGGCACTCACCATCCACTCACTCGATGTAGTGCTGCTCTCGGGTGTCTGTCCTTTCCCCTCCTCCATCCTTCTTTCCTTCCATCTTCTTCTGTCTTTCTTTCCTTCATTCTTTTCTCGTCCTTCTGCATACGACTGACTTTACATTCCCTCTTTATTTCTTTCCTTCATTCTTTCCTCTTCCTTTGCCTGTAGGTGACTCTACACTGAGTGACAAGCCAATTGGTATCCTGTACACCAGGAAACCATTTACTACGCTTGGGGGTAACCATGTAACCAAATTTTGGCGCCTGGTGGTTTAGTAATTACGGCGCTCCAATCGGACTGAGCCGGTGAAGGTTTATATCCAAGAGATGGTTAGGGTTTATTGCTCACGTAATGCCACTCAGGGATGAATGAGGCTGGTCACTCTCATCTTAAATATCGGGACCAAATATATATATATATATATATATATATATATATATATATATATATATATATATATATATATATATATATATATATATATATATATAATTGACTCTGATGACTGGAAACGAATATTAAATTGCAAAAGAGCAGGTGACAGCAAGTTACAACGTTTCAGAAGTACTGATATCAGAAATTTTAAACAGGACTTCATTTTGTGATTCTTCCAGAGAAAAGTGCAAAAATAAAATAACTGGATGGATCCACCATTAATGATTTTTTTTTTTTTTTCATTTTTTATGACCATTCACTAGATAAACAAACACATCTCTCTTCCTCACATCCTTCTTCGTATAGAAACTGTGGCACACTACCCGGGCACAATTTTCACTTGCGACAGAATACGCTCGTGTTAACAGGTGAAGAAAAAAGAAGAAAAAAAAAACGCACGTCTGAACGCTTGACAAATGACAGGCGACGAAAAGTGCTCGTGTGAAAGAGACTGACAGATAACCACATACTAAAACAGCGATATATATATATATATATATATATATATATATATATATATATATATATATATATATATATATATATATATATATATATATATATATACAGTAATCGTATAATTACCAATACAGAAAGATGCAGACATTAACAAAATGTCTACATAACAGACATTCTGACAGAAAACCTTAAGCTAGGCAGACAGATGGAGTTGGAAGATACAGATAGACTATAAGGAAACAGATAGGCATAAAAGTATTATAAACATAGCCCAAGCGAAGTTCTCTCTCTCTCTCTCTCTCTCTCTCTCTCTCTCTCTCTCTCTCTCTCTCACACAAGGCAAAAGCTACTTGCATCGTCTCTGTAGCAAAAAAAAAAAAAAAAAAAAGGATGGGGTATCGCTATCAGCACAGGAGTTGGTGGCTGTCATTCTTGACGTCGTCTGGCGCGGAGGGTAGGTAGTCAGATGTATGAAAGATAGGTAGACGGAGCGAAATTTGTGGAGAGAGTGCATGGGAAAAACGCAGTACATTGCATGCAGTTGCCATCAGCGCTACAGAGAAATGGTATACTGTAATAATACTATTAACATATAAAGCCTCGTGCCCAATGGCTTTTTGTAGAAAGGATGAATGGTGTGATGCCTTGTCTCACTGGATATACTATCGCGATCAAAATTTTTTTGAAATGTATATTTATTTAGTTACGAGTATTTAGGTTGCCTGTGGGGACGCTCAACATCTACTTGCACGATGTTATGCTGCCTTCGGCTGTCTCTACATTGAGTTACAAACCTGATGGTTTCCCCTAAATCAGGACGCAGTTTACTACAGTGGATGGCAACCGCAAAGGAGACCCTGGTGGTTTATGAGTGAAGGCTTTCCATCTGGACTGAGTCTGAGCCAGTTTATATCCGAGGAATGAATGGAGATCATTGATCATTTAACAGCCTACCACCCAAGGGATTCTGAGGCTGGTCATATTCACTTGAACTCTAGCCATGTTGTCTTACGCACCTGACTGGGCAAAGAAGGGGTGGGGGGATTAGATGGTGAATGGACATACATTCTATCATGTTTTTTTTTTTTCATCATTAGTGTTGGAACTCGGGGCTAGGGTGCTCAAACCCGACATTTAAGACAACGATGACCCACCTCGTTTGCCCCAAAGTGCTATATGTGGCCAATGTACCTTATCTTCTAACCAGATGGAAAATCGCAAGGGCCCCGTCCAGTTGGAGTGAATTCATTGTGTATGTGTGTGTGTGTGTGTGTGTGTGTGTGTGTGTGTGTGTGTGTGTGTGTGTGTGTGTGGGTGTGGGTGTGTATGGAGATCATCGTCATCATCATCAACAGTGTTCTGCCGTCAGGCAAGTTCTGGATTGTTTTTTTATGTGCCAGATTTCTCTGGCCTTTGGTAGTCTCTGAAGTTCGTGGTAACTTCTTCAGGCTTTTTGGCCATATAACATCTCTTCACTCTCTTCCTGGGTCTTATGCTTTCACATCTACCCTTCACCAGTACCTTCAAATAAAACTTCTTCATTTATAATATGTCCTATACATTTTTTTTTCTCATACCTTAAGTGCTGTCAATATCTTTCTATCGTCAGTTACACGTTATGAAAATTTTCCATTGCTTCTGCGGTCATTCCAACATATCTTAGACATTTTCTCTTTGCCATTATCTCAGAGCTAGCTAATATTCTCTTTGCAGCTGCTCTGATAGTTCACATCTCGACTCCATACAGTGTAACACTCCACACAAAGCACTTCTCAGATCCTTCCTTCTTCAAGTTAAGTTTCCGTGTTAGTAAACGTTTTCGTTTTTCTTAGGCTACTTTACCCATCGCTATTCTATTTCTTATTTCCTCAGCTGTATCACCTCTGCTACTCAGATTACTTTCAAGATATTTAAGTAGTCCCGCGTCTTGGAGTGCTCTCTGCACATGAGAGATGTTCACTGCATTTCTTTCTTCTTGTAGTTCTCAGAACCATTGCCTTTGTGCTGTTGATGTGCATGGTGTCTTCTATATCTGTGCTTAGTGAATCCATCATTATTTGCAGACCCTCTCCTCTACTGCACCCTCTTTTTCCATTACAAACGTCACCGATTTTACTATTTCTCCATCTACCTTTGCTCCTTCCACCTCCGATCACGATGCATGCATCATCTTAATCCAGGGGAAGTTCAAGAGGCGTGTTTTTTGGTACTGATGGAGTTTTATTGCTGTTTCTGATAATGTGGCATATCCTGATCTGGATTTGGCTGAGTGCCAATCTGGCACCACTGGAGAGAAAACAATAATACTGCCCAAATTCAAAAAGTTGCCTGTCGACAGAAAATCATTCAAAACTTGTTAATTACTGGAGATAAAAAGTCGAACATGATGTTTATTAATACGTTTCGGGGGTTAAAAAACCAGTTTTTCCTATTCATTTCTCTATATATCTACGAAATGTAACTGTAACAAAACATTTCTGTGACCCATTACGAGTAAATCATGATCCGTACTTATTCAAAACAACAACACATATTCCTGTTTATACCGAAAGAAGTCAGATAATTTCATTTACTAGAACACTGATTCATCAATTAATATATAATATCTCAGTGAAATTAAAATGTACCTTGACACAACGACAAGTTTTCTAGTGTTGCAAATAACCAGCATACAAAACACTGAATGCGTCCATTTTACCTGTTAAGGGCAACACATAGCTTAACGGTTAACACATGTAGACTTAGTACAAACGCTAACTCTTTAAAACTGCACCAGTGACTTGGCAAACTACCTTTCTAAAAATTAGGTTACTGATTATCTTCTACTGAAATGCCCCCCCCCCCCCGTCTATCTGTGACACAAGTAAACAATAAGAGACTATCTTCATAGATCCGTGGCGAAAATATGCATCAGCTGATCAAGCTGAGCAACTTTGTATTGCATAACAAATCGGTCAGAACTCCCAATAAGCAAGTATTCGAACTTTCCTTGAAGGAGAGAGGGGAAAAAAAAAATCCCTCCTGTACACCAATTGTAGACCTGTCAGTTCCTCCGCAGGTGAAGACAACTCCGGTCAGGTAACTGTTATATTTAATTTCTGCGTGACAAATATAAAATGTAGACCAAGACAACTGAGCAATTACACAGCTGCTCTTTCTAGGTGAACATGGTCGTGATGACGCACATACACATTTGATCATTTTCAGTAAACCATTGGGAACAGGGGGAAACGTCATCAGGTAACATTACTGGGAGAAGCCTGTTGTCTTCGTAACTAGTCCATTCATAATGTAGCGAGTTAGCAACCTGTGCGTTTGGCAGTGCTGATAACCTTATCAAGCACTCAATCAGTGAATCATTTCCTGTGTCACCCCACGGGATGCATAGGGCCTCGATGAACTCTCTCCATCATATTCTGTTTCTTCCCACCAGCACTCCTCTCCTGCCTCTTTTTTCACATTCCTCAACCAGGTTCCCCCTCGATCTACCTCTGCCTCTTCTTCCTCTACCAGTCCACTCTGGCACATCCTGTATTAAACTACCTTCTTTTCTATAGATGTGCCTCAGCCATTTCCAGCAAGATAGTCCCATATGTTCATCCACTGGTCCCATTTTCGAAATATCCCTTATTCTTTCATTATAACTCTGTCTTTCCACTTTACCCCAGGAATCCTTCTCAGTACTTTATTCTCAGTTCCTAATAATTTCTAATCTGTTGCAACTGTACTGTACCATGACTCATGCCCATAAATTAAAATTGGTCTAACCATGGACTTGTACATTTTTACTTTAGTATGTACCGAAAGCATATTACTTTTCCATACAGATGTCAACATTGCAACAGCTCGCCAAGCCTGTCTAATCTTCTCCTTAACTTCATTATTTAATGATCCCTTAGATGATGCAATCGTTCCCAGATATCCATATCGATGTCAGCGTCGAATAATGTGCACGACACACGTGTTACGGAAAGGCATCTGTATGAGGAGGCAGTGCCTTCAACTTCGGGGCACATGTTGTCTTTTGATTTGTCACTTCAGTCGATCAAAGATGACACTGTATAACAGGCATACTGCCTTCAATCCTCGGCCTATAACAACCTGCTTCCTATCGTGTTGTCTCAAATATCATTCCTCCATTTGGCTTCCTCCACACCTAACGTCCTAATGGACTTCCCTCTTTGGAGTATTTTCAGAGAAGTGATCTTGACAGTTCCATAGAAGTATGAGGTAGTGTCACAGCGAGTTAAGCGCATACATACTTGGAGGGAAATCTGGGATGTTCTTTTATTGGGAGCTGTAGGACTGATGTCGATAACATGTACAGCACATGAGACAAGTATTTCTGTGTCATCACACAGTATACGAATGTTCAAAGTGCTGCGTTGCTAATGCTACTAGCTGATTCACGATAATCTTTCAGCATCTTCATGTGGTAATAGCAGATCATCCCTTGAGAGTCTTCATTCTTGATAGATATTAGGATAAATGGTCTGTGGTGACGACAACCTAATTGGTGTTTTCTCCCAAGTGCTCTGCCAGGCAATAGCTATAAGCAAACAAAAGGCCTACAAACGGTACTGGAGCCAACCCATCCGTGAGTCTCATCTTTTTTATGTTTCTACCTGGAATCGTGCTAAGTCTGTTCTTCACTGTGCCAAAAATAATTTCATCGGCACTCAATTCTCTGAACTCTCCAACATGAATTCTTCTCGCTCCTTCTGACACCTTGACAAAAACCTTTCTAACAACATTACCTCATCATCCTTCCCTCTTCTTTTCTACTCTGATGGATCTGTAGCTATTTCTTCTACTGATAAAGCAGATCTCTTCTCTCAGATATTTTCCTCCAATTCCACCGTAGACGATTCCGATCCTGGTCCTCCATCACTTCCCCCCTCTGACTTGCTCGTGCCTGACATTAAAATTTCTTCCACTGATGTATTTTCTGCCATCACCCGCCTCAGTACTAACAAGGCACATGGCCCTAATGGGGTCCCTCCTGTTGTTCTCAAGAACTGTGCTTCTGTGCATGCACCCTGCCTAGGTAAACTCTTTCGCCTTTGTCTATCAACTTGCACCTTTCCATCTTACTGGATTTTGCTCTCATTCAGCCTGTCTCAGAGATGGGTGACCATTCCCATCCCTGTAATTCGCCCAAATACTTTAACATCCTGTATCTCCAAAATTTTGAAGTCTATTCTTCCCCCCCCCCCAAAAAAAAAAAAAAAGAAAAGCATCTTTCCTATTACAACCTTCTTTCTGATCGTCAGTTAGGGTTAAATCAGGAACGCTCTGCTGGTGATCTTCTCATGAACCTTTGAGGCTTCTGGTCATACCCTTTTCCGGACTTTGGCGATAGCTTTGTCATTGCACTTGTCATCTCAAAGGCTTTCGAGCGAGTCTGGCATAAATCTTTAATTTCCAAACTGCTCTCATACGGTTTCTATCCTTCTATCTGTGCCTTCATCTCTAGCTTCCTTTCTGGTCGTTCTTCAGCTACTATTGTTGATGGCTACCGTTCATCTCCTAGCTCTATCAATAGTGGTGTTCCTCAAGGCCCTGTCCTATCACCAACTCTCTTTTATTCATCAATGACTTTCTAAGCTGTACAGCTATCCCTATCCACTCATACGCTAATGACTCCACCTTTCACTTGGATTTACTTCGAGCAGCGTCCTTCTCAGCAGTTACTTCAATAAACCTGACTTGGATCGTATTTCTGACTGTGGTAAAAGTAATCTAATTGATTTTACTACATCAAAAACTCAGTTCTTACACATTTTAACTGGTCAAAATCTTCCACAGGTTTATCCTCTAACGTTTAATAATATCCAGCTCAATCCTGCATCATATTTAAACATACCTGGGGTTTAATTCTCCCGTTATTTGTCTTCGGATAATCATTCTACTTCTCTTGTAAAATCAGCTTCCAAAATATTAGGTGTGCTAAGCCAACTCCATACCTACTTTACCCCTGGACAGTTGTTGACTTTATACACGTGTTTTATTCTCCCCTGTGTAGAGTACAACTCTTCTGTGTGGAGAGGCTTCCCACATACAGCTCTTGTCAACAAGGTGGAGTCAAAGGTTTTTCGTGTTATTTACTCTCCTCTTGTTACTGGCTCCCTTCAACCTCTGTCTCTTTGCTGCACTGCTGCATCTTTATCTCTCCTCTATCGCCACTTCAGTGGTCACAGCTCCTTTGAACTGTTTGCTTGCATCCCTTCACCACTACGACGGGCACGTAGCACCCGTCTAGCAACAGACTCTCATTCCTTTTCTGTCCAGCACTCTAATGCAAGAGTTAACCGTTACTTCCAGTCCTTCATTCATGCAACATGCCAACTCTGGAACTGTTTCCTTCTATCCGTATTTCCTACTTCCTATGATCTCCAGTCTTTCAAATGCAATGTGTCCAGGCATCTCGAAATGAACTGATCTTGAATCTGGCTGTCTGTTGTATTGTGTTTTTCTTTTTATTCTTGGAAGGAATTGTTTGCGGGCTCCGACCTTTGGTTCCTTCTTCCTTGCAATTAAAGAAAAAAAAACTATTGAGCTGGATCTTGTTGCATGTAACATTCATAACTACCTTCTGGCCAGGAAAGCGGGTGTGTGAAGTCAGCTGGTGCTTTCTACTGGCATCATTACAGACACGATTCGACTTTTTGGTGTTCTTGATGCTTGGAGCAGATGGAAGCCTTACCAGCATCTTCATCATCAGCAAGTTTGAAAAGCAGATGAGCTTTGCTACGAAACATTGGAAGGCTGGCAACACCATACCCCAGAAAACAGAAGTACGTCTTCATTAAAGTGTTTCACCAGTTTCTCAACCAATACACGTGTGTAATGATGATCTCCATGAGCTTCTTAGGCACATTCATTCTCAAGGATGTTCCATAGGATTTTTTTTTTTTTTTTTTTAATGCCAAATTAGCCAACCAAGCAGTCAAACGCTAAATCAAAGCCACTTTCTTAGGGAGTACCCTTCCCTTTGTTGGCTGCAAAATTAATGGTACTAAATATCTGGGACTTCATCGAATACCCCCGCTCTAAGCTTATCAGCCAGGCAATCATTGCGCAGGGCTCACGTATGTAGTATCCTCTGCATGAGGTCATCAGCTGTTTGGCACTGAACCGCTTTTCTGAACCTATCTGGATGACAAGAATCAACTGGTAAGCGTGGCTGCCCACAGAATATGCCATGTTCCCTGAACTGAAATCAGGTGAAGCTGACCTTCTCTTTGTTGGAGCTTCTGTACCTTCTGACAATTTATTCTTCTTCGATAAATATGGCGGATGTGGTGGTCACATGTGTGTTGATACAGTTCTTATGACAATTGACTAAAACATATCCTTAAAGTTGATGAAATAAGCTATCACCTCGTGTTGTACTTCATTCTTTAAAATTCCCTGCTATAGCATGGCCACAGGTGATTAACCAAGAAGAGTAATTTCATCAATATTATTTACTTTTTTTAATGCAAGGAAGAAGGAAACAAAGGCCAAGTTCCTTCAAATTATTCTCTCCATGAAAAAAAAAAAAAAAAAAAAAAGACAAGAGAGCCAAATTCAAGAACCGTTCATTACGAGATGGCTGGACACACTTCATTTGAAAGACTAGAGATCATAGGCAGTAGGAAATATTGTAAGAGGGGGACAGTTCCAGAGTTAACGTATTGCATACAGGAAGGACTGGGAGTAACGATTAACTCCTCCATTAGAAAGTTGGACAGAAAAGGGATGAGAGTTTGTTGCTTGACGGGTGCTATGCTCCCGCCACAGTAGAGGAGGGATGCAAGTAGACAGTTCAAAAGTGCAGTGACCATTGAAGTAGCGATAAAAAAGATATAAAGCTGCAACAGTACGGCGAAGATACAGAGGTTGAAGGAAGCTAGTAAGAGGAGGAGAGCTGATGAGATGAATAGCTTTTGATTCCAATTTGTTAAGAAGAGCTGTATGTGGGGAGCCTCCCCACACATGAGAGTTGCACTCTCCAGGGCGGCGAATAAAACCCATGTACAAAATCAACTACCGTGCAGGGGTAAAGAAGGCACGGAGTCAGGATAGTACACCTAATCTCCTGAAAGCAGATTTTACAAGAGAGGTAATTATGTTCTTTCCAAGATAAATCCCGAGAGAATGAAACCCCAAATGTTTAAAGATGGTGCAGGATTAAGTTGGATTTTGTTGAAAATTAGAGGGTACTCCTGTGGATGATTTTGTCGGGTTGATTGATATAAGACCTGAGTTTTTGATACATTAAAAACAACAAGATTACTTTTACCCCAATCAGAGATATCAGCCAAGTCAGACATCAGGTATGCCATAGCCTCATCCCTTGTTTGTTGAAGTAACTGCTGAGATGGACACTGGAAAGCGAATGAAAAAGTGAAGGGAGGAGTCATCAGGGTATGAGTGGATAGGGTTAGCAGTTAAGCTTAGAAGGTCATTGATGAACAAAAGAAAGTTGGTGATAGGAATGAGCCCTGAAGAACACCACTATTGATATCTCTAGGAGAAGAACGGTGGCCGTCTACAGCAGCAGCTATAGAACAACCAGTAAGGAAGCTAGAGATAACAGCACAGACAGAAGGATAGAAACCGTAAGAGGCCAGTTAGAAATTAAAGCTTTACGCCAGACTCGATCGAAAGCCTTTGAGATGTCAACATCAATAGCAGAGCCTTCGCCAAAGTTCTGAAAGAAAGATGACCAGGAGTCTAAACGGTTGGTGAGAAGATCGCCAGTGGAGAATACCTGGCGGAACCCATACTGATGATCGGAAAGAAGATGGTGACAAGGAAAGATGCTTTAAAATTTTTTGTTAAGAATATCCTCAAAAACTTTTGAAATACAGAATGTTAAAGCAATTGGGAGATAATTACAGGGTTGGGAATGGTCACCCATCTTTGGGACAGGTTGAATGAGAGCAAACTTCCAGCAAGAAGGAAATGTACAAGTTGACAGAAATAGGTGAAAGAGTTTACCTAGTCACCGTGTAACCACAGAAGCACAGTTCTTAAGGACAACAGGAAGGACCCCATCGGGCCCATATCCCTTCTTAATATTGAGGCCAGTGATGGCATAGAATACATCAGCTGAAAAAATTTTAATGTCAGCCAAGAGGAAGTCAGAGGGGGGTAGTGTTGGAGGGAGTGCCGGAATCATCTAAGGTGCAACTGGAGGAGAAAATCTGAGCGAAGAGCTCTGCTTTATCAATAGAAGAAATAGCTATAGAGGCATCAGGATAGAAAAGAGGAGAGAAGGATGATGAGGCAAAGTGGTTAGAAAGGTTTTTGGCAAGCTGCCAAAAGGAGTGGGAAGAATTCGAGTTGGAGAGTTGAGAGCATTTAGTATGGATGAAACTATTTTCAGCACAGCGAAAAACAGATTTAGCACAATTCCAGGCATAAACATAAAAGAAATGAAA